>NW_027139220.1:0-300000 GCF_035084215.1 Heptranchias perlo | reverse complement strand
TCCAAGAAAAAAACGATTCTGAGGAGTAGTCCATGGTGAGCTTGTTGGTGGGATGGAATTTGTTGATGTTATCGTGTAGTCTCTTCAGTGATTCTTCGCCGTGGGTCCATAGAACGAAAATGTAGTTGATGTATCTGGTGTATAGCGTTGGTTGGAGGTCCTGTGTAGTGAAGAAGTCCTGCTCAAACTTGTGCATGAAAATGTTGGCGTATTGGGGTGCGAATTTGGTCCCCATGGCTGTTCCGTGTGTTTGGGTAAAGAACTGGTTATCGAAGGTGAAGACATTGTGATCCAGGATGAAGCGGATGAGTTGTAGGATGGCGTCTGGAGATTGGCTGTTGTTGGTGTTGAGTACTGAGGCTGTTGCAGCGATGCCGTCATCGTGGGAGATACTGGTGTAGAGTGCCGAGACGTCCATCGTGGTGAGAAGTGTTCCTGGTTCAACTGGTCTGTGGGTACTGAGTTTTTGTAGGAAGTCTGTAGTGTCGCGACAAAAGCTGGGGGTTCCCTGTACGATGGGTTTCAGGATGCCTTCGAAGTATCCAGAGAGGTTCTCACACAGGGTTCCGTTGCCTGATACAATAGGACGTCCGGGTGTGTTGGCTTTGTGTATCTTTGGGAGGCAGTAGAAGTCTCCCACGCGGGGAGTACGTGGGATGAGAGCGCGTGGGATGCTTTGAAGGTCTGGATCGAAGGTCTTGATCAGGTTGTTGAGCTGGTGGGTGTGGTCTTGATCAGTTTGTTGAGCTGGTGGGTGTGTCTGTTAAACAGATAAAAGTTATCTGTTTTTAATACAACGGGTCATTTTCTGTCTTTCTCTTCCTTTAGAATGTTTCTCCCCGTCTCTCTCTGTTTTGTGTTCTGGCCGTTTGTATATTCGGTGGTCCTGTAGGTAACACCTCTCTGTCTGAACACTTTGATTGCCTTGACAACGGGCAGTTGGAAAGATTATCTGTAATCACCAGGTATTGTTCTCTGAATATAAATGCGAAACGTTCAAGGAATCCCACACTCACCTGACAAAGGAGAAAGCCTCTGAAAGCTTGTGATTTTCAAATAAATTTGTTGGACTATAACCTGGTGTTGTAAGATTCTTTACATTTGCCAACCCCAGTCCATCACCGGCATCTCCACATCCTGTACAACTGGAGCAAAACATCTCGACTTTTATATTCCGTTCCCCTTGCAATAAATGATAACATTCCATTTGCCTTCCTAATCACTTGCTGTACCTGCATACTAACTTTTTGTGATTCATGTACTAGGACACCCAGATCCCTCTGTACCTCAGAGTTCTGCAATCTCTCTCCATTTAAATAATATTTAAATGCTTTTATATTCCTCCTGCCAAAGTGGACAAGTTCACATTTTCCTATATTATACTCCATCTGCCAAATCTTTGCCCGCTCACTATGTTCAGGTCTATGCAACCTGTCCTCATAATGTAGGAAGTTCTAGTCAGGATACTCCAGGCATCGTGAGTGTGGGGCAGGCTTGATGGACCAGCTGGTCTTTTCCTGTCCCATCATTTTCATACACTATCTTTAACACAGTAAGGGTAATCAGTATTAGTTTTTTCAATATTTACATTACTTTTAATGATAAGGGTAATAAGTATATATTTTTTCAAATATTTACATTTAGCACAATAAGGGAAACATTTTTTCAATATTTGCATTATTTTTAACACAATGGTAATAAGTATAAATGATTCAATGTTTGCATTACTTCGAACACAATAAGGGTAATAAGTATTACTTTTTTCAATATTTACATTACTTTTAGGGAGAGTCTAAAACTAGGGGCCATAGTCTCAGGATAAGGGGTCGGCCATTTCGAACTGAAATGAGGAGAAATCTCTTCACTCAGAGGGTTGTGAATCTTTGGAATTCTCAACCCCAGAGGGCTGTGGATGCTCAGTCATTGAATATATTCAAGGCTGAGATCGATAGATTATTGGACTCTAAGGGAATCAAGGGATATGGGGATCGGGCAGGAAAGTGGAGTTGAGGTTGAAGATCAGCCATGATCTTATTGAATGGTGGAGCAGGCCCGAGGGGCCGAATGGCCTACTCCTGCTTCTAGTTCTTACATTCTTAATAAGGGCAATAAGTTACTTTTTTCAATATTTATTTTATTTTTAACACAATGGTAATAAGTATGAAAGATTCAATATTTGCATTACTTTTAACACTAAGGTTAATAAGTATTAATTTTTATAATATTTACATTACTTTTAACAGTAATGTCAATAAGCATTACCACTCAACACAGTAAGGTTAATAAGTATTAATTTTTTCAATATTTACATTGTTTTTAACATAATACAGCTAATAATTACTAATCTTTCAATATTTACACTACTTTTAACACTAAGAGTAATAGGTGTTATTTTTTCAATACTGTATTTACATTACTTTTAACACAAAGTTAATAAGTATAAATGATTCAATATTTACATTACTTTGAACACAATAAGGTTGATAGGTATTAATTTTTAAAATATTTACATTACTTTTAACATTAAGGTTAATAAATAATAGTTTTTCAATATTTACATTGCTTTTAACACAATAAGGGTAGTAGGTATTATTCTCTCAATATCAGAGCATCATAGTAGGTACAGCACAGAAGGAGGCCATACAGCCTATTGTGCCTGTGCCGGCTTTGTGAAAGAGCTATCCAGTTAGTTCCAGTCCCCTGCTCTTTCCCCATAGCTCTGTGAATTGTTTCTCCAAGTATTTATCCAATTCCCTTTTGAAAGTTATTATTGAATCTGCTTCCACCGCCCTTTCAGGCAGTGAATTCCAGATCATTACAACTTACTGAGTAAAAAAAAATGTTTCCTCATCTCGCCTCTGGCTCTTTTGCCAATCACCTTAAATCTGTGTCCTCTGGTTACCGATCCGTCTGCCATTGGAAAAAGTTTCTTCTTTCTTATGCTGTCAAAACCGTTCATGATTTTGAACACCTCTATCAAATCATCCCGTACCCATCTCTGCTCCAAGAAGAACAACCCCAGCTTCTCCAGTCTCTCCACATAACTGAAGTCCTTCATCCCTGGCACCATCCTATAAATATCTTCTGCACCCTCTCTAAGGCCTTCACATCCTTCCTAAAGTGTGGTGCCCAGAATTGAACACAATACTCCAGTTGAGGCCTAACCAGTGTTTTATAAAGGTTTAGCATAACTTCCTTTCTTTTGTACTCTCTGCCTCTGTTAATAAAGCCCTGGATCTCATATGCTTCTTTAACAGCCTTCTCAACTTGTCCTGCCACCTTCAAAGATTTGTGTATGTGCACCCCCAGGTCTCTCTGTTCCTGCACCCCCTTTAAAAATTGTACCATTTAGTTTATATTGCCTCTCCTCATTCTTCCGACCAAAATGCATCACTTCACACTTCTCTGCGTTAAATTTCATCTGCCATGTGTCTGCCCATTTCACCAATCTGTCTATGTCCTCCTGAAGTCTGTTACTGTCTTCCACATTGTTTACTCCATTTTTGAGTTTCGTGTCATCTGCAAACTTTGAAATTATACCCTCTATACCCAAGTCTAGGTCATTAATATATATCAAAAAGAGCAGCGGTCCTAATACTGATCCCTGGGGAACACCACTGTAAACTTCCTCCAGTCTGAAAAACAACCCTTCACCACTACTCTCTGCTTCCTGTCTCCTAGTCAATTCTGTATCCACCCTGCCACTGACCCTTTAATCCCATGGGCTTTAATTTTGCTAACAAATTAAGGAGCTTTTTCCCTTCGTTGAGGGTTCTATAACAAGGGGACATAGATTCAAAGTGAAAGGCGGGAGGTTTAGAGGAGATTTGAGAAAGAACTTTTTCACCCAGAGGGTGGTTGGAGTCTGGAACTCACTGCCTGAAAGGGTTGTGGAGGCAGGAACCCTCACAACATTCAAGAAGTGGAGATGCCGGTGATGGACTGGGGTTGACAATTGTAAACAATTTTACAACACCAAGTTATAGTCCAGCAATTTTATTTTAAATTCACAAGCTTTCGGAGGCTACCTCCTTCCTCAGGTGAACGATGCGGAAATGAAGTCCTCGAAATGAAGTCGCATTTATAATTCACAGAACAATGCTGGTGATAACAGACAGTTTTTTCAACTGCCCGTTGCCAAGGCAATCAGTGTGCAGACAGACAGGTGTTACCTGCCAGGTCTCAGAATATACAAATCACCAAAAAAAACAACAAACAAAAAAAAAACAGAGATAGAGAGGTAGAAACATAGAAAAGACAGCAACTGACCCGTTATATTAAAAACAGATAACATTTGTTCGCTGGTGGGGTAACGTGTAGCGTGACATGAACCCAAGATCCCGGTTGAGGCCGTCCTCATGGGTGCGGAACTTGGCTATCAATTTCTGCTCGACGATTTTGCGTTGTCGTGTGTCTCGAAGGCCGCCTTGGAGTACGCTTACCCGAAGGTCGGTGGCTGAATGTCCTTGACTGCTGAAGTGTTCCCCGACTGGGAGGGAACCCTCCTGTTTGGCGATTGTTGCGCGGTGTCCGTTCATCCGTTGTCGCAGTGTCTGCATGGTCTCGCCAATGTACCATGCTCTGGGTACGTCCTATCGTATCAGGCAACGGAACCCTGTGTGAGAACCTCTCTGGATACATCGAGGGCATCCTGAAACCCATCGTACAGGGAACCCCCAGCTTCTGTCGCGACACTACAGACTTCCTACAAAAACTCAGTACCCACGGACCAGTTGAACCAGGAACACTTCTCACCACGATGGACGTCTCGGCACTCTACACCAGTATCCCCCACGATGACGGCATCGCTGCGACAGCATCAATACTCAACACCAACAACAGCCAATCTCCGGACGCCATCCTACAACTCATCCGCTTCATCCTGGATCACAATGTCTTCACCTTCGATAACCAGTTCTTTACCCAAACACACGGAACAGCCATGGGGACCAAATTCGCACCCCAATACGCCAACATTTTCATGCACAAGTTCGAGCAGGACTTCTTCACTGCACAAGACCTCCAACCAACACTATACACCAGATACATCGACGACATTTTCTTTCTATGGACCCACGGCGAGGAATCACTGAAGAGACTACACGATAACATCAACAAGTTCCATCCCACCATCAAGCTCACCATGGACTACTCCTCAGAATCAGTTTCTTTCTTGGACACACGAATCTCCATCAAAGACGGGCACCTCAGCACCTCACTCTACCGCAAGCCCACGGACAACCTCACGATGCTCCACTTTTCCAGCTTCCACCCTAACCACGTCAAAGAGGCCATCCCCTATGGACAGGCCCTGCAAATACACAGGGTCTGCTCAGACGAGGAGGAACGCGATGGACACCTACAGACGCTGAAAGACGCCCTAGTAAGAACGGGATATGACGCTCGACTCATCGATCGACAGTTCCGACGGGCCACAGCAAAAAATCGCATAGACCTCCTCAGGAGACTAACACGGGACGCAACCAACAGAGTACCCTTTGTCGTCCAGTACTTCCCCGGAGCGGAGAAACTACGCCATGTTCTCCGCAGCCTTCAACATGTCATCAATGACGACGAACACCTCGCTATGGCCATCCCCACACCTCCACTACTCGCCTTTAAACAGCCACCCAACCTCAAACAGACCATCGTTCGCAGCAAATTACCCAGCTTTCAAGAGAACAGCGTCCACGACACCACACAACCCTGCCGCGGTAACCTCTGCAAGACATGCCAGATCATCGACACAGATACCACCATCACACGAGAGGACACCACCCACCAGGTGCATGGTTCATACTCCTGTGACTCGGCCAACGTTGTCTACCTCATACGTTGCAGGAAAGGATGCCCCAGAGCATGGTACATTGGCGAGACCATGCAGACACTGCGACAACGGATGAACGGACACCGCGCAACAATCGCCAAACAGGAGGGTTCCCTCCCAGTCGGGGAACACTTCAGCAGTCAAGGACATTCAGCCACCGACCTTCGGGTAAGCGTACTCCAAGGCGGCCTTCGAGACACACGACAACGCAAAATCGTCGAGCAGAAATTGATAGCCAAGTTCCGCACCCATGAGGACGGCCTCAACCGGGATCTTGGGTTCATGTCACGCTACACGTTACCCCACCAGCGAACAAATGTTATCTGTTTTTAATATAACGGGTCAGTTGCTGTCTTTTCTATGTTTCTACCTCTCTATCTCTGTTTTTTTTTTTGTTTGTTGTTTTTTTTGGTGATTTGTATATTCTGAGACCTGGCAGGTAACACCTGTCTGTCTGCACACTGATTGCCTTGGCAACGGGCAGTTGAAAAAACTGTCTGTTATCACCAGCATTGTTCTGTGAATTATAAATGCGACTTCATTTCGAGGACTTCATTTCCGCATCGTTCACCTGAGGAAGGAGGTAGCCTCCGAAAGCTTGTGAATTTAAAATAAAATTGCTGGACTATAACTTGGTGTTGTAAAATTGTTTACAACATTCAAGAAGCATTTGGATGAGCACTTGAAATGCCATAGCATACAAGGCTACGGACCAAATGCTGGAGTATGGGATTAGAGTAGACAGGGCTTGATGGCCGGCGCGGACACGATGGGCCGAAGGGCCTCTATCCGTGCTGTATAACTCTATGACTCTATAAACCTACTTGTGGCACTTTACCAGATGCCTTTTGAAAGTCTGTTTACACAACAACAATCACAATTTCCACCCTTACTTCCCTCAGCAATCTAGGATATTTACATTACTTTTAACACAAGGTTAATAAGTAATAATTTTAAAAATATTTACATTATGTGTAACACTAAGGTTAATAAGTATTATCGGTTTCAATATTTACATTACTCTTAACACAAGGTTAATAATTATTAATTTTTCAATATTTACATTACTGTTAACACTAAAGTTAATAAGTACTAATTTTGAAAATATTTACATTTTAACACTAAGGTTAACATAGGAACAGGAGTAGGCCATTCAGCCCCTCGTGCCTGCTCCGCCATTTGATAAGATCATGGCTGATCTGTGATCTAACTCCATATACCTGCCTTTGGCCCATATCCCTTAATACCTTTGGTTGCCAAAAAGCTATCTATCTCAGATTTAAATTTAGCAATTGAGCTAGTATCAATTGCCGTTTGCGGAAGAGAGTTCCAAACTTCTACCACCCTTTGTGTGTAGAAATGTTTTCTAATCTCGCTCCTGAAAGGTCTGGCTCTAATTTTTAGACTGTGCCCCCTACTCCTAGAATCCCCAACCAGCGGAAATAGTTTCTCTTTATCCATCCTATCAGTTCCCCTTAATATCTCATAAACTTCGATCAGATCACCCCATAACCTTCGAAACTCCATGGAATACAACCCCAATTTGTGTAATCTCTCCTCGTAACTTAACCCTTGAAGTCCGGGTATCATTCTAGTAAACCTACGCTGCACTCCCTCCAAGGCCAATATGTCCTTCCGAAGGTGCGGTGCCCAGAACTGCTCACAGTACTCCAGGTGTGGTCTAACCAGGGTTTTGTATAGCTGCAGCATAACTTCTGCCCCCTTGTACTCTAGTCCTCTAGATATAAAGGCCAGCATCCCATTAGCCTTATTGATTATTTTCTGCACCTGTTCATGACACTTCAATGATCTTTGTACCTGAACCCCGAAGTCCCTTTGGACATCCACTGTTTTTAACTTTTTACCATTTAGAAAGTACCCTGTTCTATCCTTTTTTGATCCAAAATGGATGACCTCACATTTGTCTACATTGAATTCCATTTGCCACAGTTTTGCCCATTCTCCTAATCTATTAATATCGCTTTGCAATTTTATGTTTTCATCTATTTTTTCAATATTTAGTAAGTATCAGTTTTTTCAATATTTACGTCATCTTTAACACAGTAAAGTTAATAAGTATTAATTTTTCTAAATTTACATTACTGTTAACAAATATGGGTAATGGGAATAAATTTTTATCAATATTTACATTACTTTTAACATGATATGGGTAATAAGTATTAATTTTTAAAATTTTACATTACTTTTAACTAAGGTTAATAAGTATTATCCTTTTCAATATTTACATTACTCCTAACACAATAAGGGTAATAAGTATTAATTTTTCAATATTTACATTACTTTTAACACAATAATGGTAATAGGTATTATTTTATTTCATAGAATCATAGAATGGTTACAGAATGGAGGCCACTCGGCCCAACGAGTCCGTGCCAGCTCTATGCAAGAGCAATCCAGCTAGTCCCACTCCCCCGCCCTATCCCCGTAGCCTTGCAAATTTTTTCGCTTCAAGTACTTATCCAGTTCCCTTTTGAAGGCCATGATTGAATCTGCCTCCACCACCCCCTCGGGCAGTGCATTCCAGATCCTAACCACTCGCTTACATTACTTTTAACACAATAAGGTTAATAGTTATTTTTAAAATATTTACATCACTTTTAACACTGACATTATTAAGTATCACTGTTTTCAATATTTACATTACTTTTAACATTAAGGTTAATCGGTATTAGTTTTTTTCAATACATACATTACTGTTAACTCAATAGGGGTAATAGGTATTAGTTTATGACTATTTACATTACTTTCAACAATAAGATTAATAAGTATTAATTTTTAAAATATTTACAACACAACACTAATGTTAATAAGTATTACCATTTTCAATATTCACATCACTGAACACAATAAGGTTAATAAGTATTAGTTTTTTCAATATTTACATTACTTTTAAGGGTAATAGATATTATTTTTTCAATATCAGAGTATCATAGTAGGTACATAAGAAATAGGAGCAGGGGTAGGCCTTCCAGCCCCTCGAGCCTGCTCCGCCATTCAATCAATTCATGGTTGATCTTCTACCTCATCGCCATTTTCCTGCACCATCCCTATATCCCTTGATACTTTTAATATCTAGACATCAATCGATCTCTGTTTTGAATGCACTCAATGACTGAGCCTCCATGGCCCTCTGGG
This sequence comes from Heptranchias perlo, assembly GCF_035084215.1. NCBI lineage: Eukaryota > Metazoa > Chordata > Chondrichthyes > Hexanchiformes > Hexanchidae > Heptranchias > Heptranchias perlo. The sequence goes on along the minus strand of NW_027139220.1, from coordinate 291,017 downwards.
GTAGAGAATTCCAAAGATTCACCACCCTCTGAGCTGTAAGGGGTTTCTTTTTTTACTGTTTCTCGGGCTTATAATAGGTCAGCCAGTTATGTTTTTCCTGAGCTGCCCTGCCCGCAGTGCGGTTGCGAATCGCTTACCCCTTCCTGATTCTGAGCTGAGGACTTATCGAGTGGTAACAAAGACAGACAAACAGACCAGTGGATTGGTACAAGGAAAACCAATGTTTATTAATAAGAAAACTAAAACTACAAGGTAAACAGTATAATACAGAAGATAAAGAAATCGCTATGGATGTAATACAGTCTTACACTTATCGGGTTGAAGGAAACAGACACATCGAGGGAAAATTCTAAAATCACAAGTTTAGCAATATCCCTTAACCCCCAACCTTACACTTATGCTAGGTTGTCTTGTGGCAGCCAGAAAATTAATGCTCACCGGTGAACACAGATGAAAAGGCCTGGCCCCTGTGCCTGCTGCTGCCGTCGACATGTGGTTGCGAGGTTTACTGGATGGCTTCCTTCTTAGTTGCTAGCAGACAGACAGGACAGGGCCAAGAGGCGAAGAGAACAGCTACTACTACTACTACCCAGAAATATACTGGGCAGCTTCAGTTATACCCTCTTGGTAACAGTTTTTTTCATACCTTATCAGCTTGCTTCATTGTTTGATTTAAGCACGAAACGTAAGACAAAGGACCCCCATCTCTGGCCCATTTACATTATAAGAACATAAGAAATTGGAGCAGGAGTAGGCCAATCGGCCCCTCGAGCCTGCTCCGCCATTCAATAAGATCATGGCTGATCTGATCCCAACCACAAATCTAAAGAACACAAGAAGTCGGAGCAGGACCCGGCCACATAGCCCCTGTATCGATCTGTGTGCTAACTGCTTTACCATTGTTCCGAATGTACCTTGATGGTTCACCTTTTGTCCTGCGATCACTTCCTGCTCGAATTTTGATGTGTTGACCGGCCATGTTGATAGCTTGCCTCAGGGCTAGAATGCAACTGCATTGTTTAAAGAAACCTGTCTAGACACGAAACCTGCCAAGTTGTTGAAAAATGCAATTTCAAATCTGCCGGTCCTTGGCCATGTGTCTGACTGCAGCCATTTTGAGAGACCTTGGATTTTTTAAAACAGTCACACCAGGGTTTCTTTAATAACTCCAATAAATCTTCGGGGTGGGGGGAACATGTGAAATTTTGCGAATCCCTTCACTCCCCCCTGTGGATACTTAAACTTGCTTGAAGTGTCCATGCAAGGTGAGCAAAGATTTCTGACTGTCGCAAACAACCTTCCCCTTTATTTACCTATCCCTAATCCCTCGACACATACATTCCCTTACTTGGAGAGAACCCCAGTGTATGGCAGGCATTCGGATAGAAAACAAGGTTGAATTACAACAATCCCAGCACGGAGGGGTCCAAATACCCCTGCACCACTTGGGATGAAACAGTATTTCGCATACTATACAACACAACAATGAACAATCTTTATTCAAAATAACATCAAAACGTAAACATTACTTTATTGAAAACAACAAACGGAAGGGACCATCTTTATTAAAATAATGAAGCAGGCTGCCATCGCTCGCAAAGGATGCGTCCCCGAACTCACACGGGTGTTTCGTCTACCCGAGCATACTGGTCCTTCCATACCCTTTGTGTTCTAACTACTACCTCGAGACCCCTATTCCTACACTGGACGCAAACCAGGTAGAGGACGATCCCGAGCTGACAGATTACTTGCACGTGTGATGCCAGACGAATCCAGGAGGGGACCTCTATATTCTCAAAGATGTCCCACCAGGGTGGGGTCGTAATACTCAGAATATCGGCCCCTATCTGGACAGTCTTCTGTTCCAGCGTGTAAAAGTGTTTTTGGGACACACCTACTGCTTTTAATAATTTAACGAGGTGTTCTGGGAGAGGGGGGATCTGATAGCCAAAGTGGGCTACATACTTTTGGAGGTTGGTGAAGTTCTCTTTCACAGTGAGGTGAACAGTGGATGGTTCAGGGATGGGGACAATTCGTATCTGTGCCACTTGAACTTCTGCCTGGGGTTTAAAGCAGAAACTGCTGTCACTCACCGCACACCAGCTGTGCTGACCATGCTGGTAGTGAGACGCTGCTGTGGTGATGCAATATGTCCCACCTCCTATATACGCCACCTGTGGGGGAACATGGCCTTGTGCCATGGCTTCCATGGTGCAGTTTATAGGCTTCGCGTCAGCAGCTCTGAACCCGCACTGCGGTTTTGAATAGGCGTTCAAGTGCTGGGGACACAGGATTATGTGTGATCCCCGGCTCTGCCACCCCGAGAGGTCAGTACCCGTCATACCATGCTCCCACTTTATGACGTAGGGCGGGACCGCTGTGAAACGAACGTGTGCACCCCCCTGAATGACACCAATGTTCTCCACCCTGTACATCGGCTTAAATTGCATTTTTAAACCATTAATCTGGGTCCGCAGCTCGATGTCATCTCAGCTGTTGATGACAGGAGACCCCGTGTTAAAACCAGTTAAGACATCGTTAAAAACACCCCTTCTTTGTCTCCCAATCCCGTCCAAAAGCTCGTGGGTGTTTAGTCTGGTTCTGTCACCGTCTGAAAAATCAAACTGATAAAATTTAACATCTGGCCGGGCCCCATATAGGCTGCCTGGCTCGGGTGAAGTGTGAGCGGGTCCCTCGACCTCGGCTCACGTAGACAACACTGGAACGGTTCCATCTTAAAATTACATTACGGTTCCACACCTTATAATAAACCTATACATCTTAACTTAAAACTACAAACTTAACTGCTAAAGTTATATACATCCGCCGCCCGTCTCCGAGCGGCCAGCTCAAATTCTGTCAGGACTGCTGCAGGCTGCTTCCTGCGGCGTGGCTGTACTGAGCTTTACTTCCGGTCCCTCACAGCCCGCGACTGCTGGCTGAGGACCTCTGTCTTTCGACTTAACTTTAGCACGGGAGGTAGCCCTTTTAAACTGGGGAGCCGGCGACCATGCCTTCCTAGGCTGGGGTGTCCGAAGGGACCTCCTAGGAAGTGCTGTTGGTGGGGCTACCCTGGCGAGCGGACCCTTGCTGTGGGTCGCAGTCCTCGCTGGCTGGGGGCTTTTCCCCTGTGGCTCCTCCCTTCCCAAGTCTGAGCTGGGGACAGGCAACCCCCTGCTGTTTGCTGCCTGTTGCTGAGAGTCTTCCTCTCCAGGTTCAAAACCTGGGTCGGGGGTGGGGTTACCTGCCTCGGGCTCCTCCTCCTCCCCACCTGAGTCCCAGAAGAGAGGGGGAGTGGTTTGGACAGGGGTCTGGGTGACTCCTCCCCTGACTGCACCTGCAGGTGCTGCCTGTGAGCTGTGACCTGCTGGGAGCTGGGGATTTCTAACCTCGGGTTGGATCCCAGCTGCCTGCTTTTTCGCCTCCACAGTACTGGGGACCGGTAGCTCTTGGACCGCTCCCCTCCTAGCCTTGTCTATGGCTCTTTCCCCTGCGCGGACGGTCAGGCCCAGGAATTTCACCTCCTGCTGACCGATCTGCGCTTTCTTCTCTAGTCATAGCGGGGCATCGTCAGAGGGGGCTGAGGGAGCTACCACACCGGTAGTGGCTGCTATTCTTCCCTGGCTGGCCATAAAAGATCGCATGGCCTCAAAAAATGATTCCATGGCAGCGGGGGCAATTCCTGCCTCTGGCTCCCCCGTCGCTGCCTTTTGGGCTGGGGCGGTGGGATTCTTTCCCTTAGTATCCTTCCAGGGGTTTTTACAATCTTTGCGCCAGTGGCCATTCTTCCCGCACCCATAGCAGTTTAACTTAGCCTGGGCGGGACGATTCCCTTCCTGGTGCCATTCCCTTTTATGCTGGGCCCCTGATCTAACCTCGTGGACTTTCCCCTTGAGTTGGGGCATCTCGATACCCCTGATATTTTTAAATGCTATCGTGAGCTGGCGGATCACCGTTTCCTCGGTGGTCTGGGGGCTACGGGGGTCAAACCAGGCCGCAGCTCGTGTTCGAATTTGGGGCAGGCAGTTTGTCATGAGACAGCGGAGCCAGTGGGCCAATTGATCTCTGTTCAGGAGTGTCCGCCCTGGCATTCCCGGGCATGCGCTCCGGTAGACTGGCCACAGCCTGTCTGCGAAAGCCTGTGGGGACTCCCCAGGGAGCTGTACTGTTTTTCCCACCCGGGCAAACGGACTCCCATCATTTAGTCCCATGGCCTCCAATATCTCATCCCTTAACTCCTCGTAATCTTTCTGCCCCCTTTTGCACTCATCTGATAAGGTTTGGAGGAGGTCACCCCCCAGAGAAAACAGCAGCATTTTTGCTTGTTCTGCTTCATCGCAGTCATTAACGCACGCTGCCTGCTCTATCTCACGGAAGTGTAGAGAAGGGTCTCCCTCCACTGTAAGCTTAGGGATATGGCTAACCATGGCCCTGAGCTGTGGGGTGCCATGCGGCACTACAAACTGGTTCTGGATGGCCCCTAGGTCCTCGCCATCGGCGGGCGGGCCGTACCTCCGTTGTCGGAGGGGGTACACTGGTCCCGGTCCTGGTCTATCTACCAGGGCTTGCTGGGTCCCCCCTAATGCTTCATCCTCCACCCCCCCTTGCTGCCAGACCTCCTGAAAACTCGGGGCTATGGGTGATGGCCGTGAAGCCTCTGGTTCCCTAACCAGTGTCGTTCTGGGAGCTGCCTGTGGGACTTCCCTGTTTGGGTTGCCGGTAAAATCCGACTGGCCCGCCTTCGGGCTAAGGAGGCATACCATGCCCTTCGCCCTCGCTAAGGCCATGCCCAAACGTTCTATTTCTTGCCTGCAGGGGCGATGATCTGCATCCTCAAACCCCTGGGCGCAGGCCAGCTTATATGCTGCCTTTACCTCGCCTACTTTCTCCTCCTGCTCTTTTAATTCTTGCGTGAGGCTGTGGATCTTATCCATTAACCTAACCTCACTGCCTCTCGCCTCTCTGACCTGGTATTCCAGGTGTTCCATTCGACCTCCAGCGCTACTTTTGAGCTCAGCGATCTGGTATTCCAGGCGCTCTACCTTTGCCTGGTGGTCCCTTGCCATCTGCGCCCTTTCTTGGCTAATTGCCTGGAGCGCTGCTAACCCTTGCTCTTCGGCTGCTGTCTTTTCCTGCAGCTCTAGGGTCAACTGTTTAATCTTGGCTGCTTGTACTGCTACAGCACGGTCCAGTACAAAGACCTGCTTTTTAAAACACAAGAGCCAGACCGCCTTCTCAATACTTTTCTTATACTGTTTACTTGCTGTCCACTGGATGGCTGCATCTATGGGACGCTCGGCCTTTAACATATCGCCCACCCACTTTTTCGCGATATTTACCTTGCCGCACACATAGGCAGACAACCTTATCTCCATTGCGGATTCCTCCTCCGCACCACTGTCTGTCTTGTTACACACTTTCGCCTCAGCTCCTACCTGGCTCGCCATTTCTGTAAGGGGTTTCTTTTTTTTACTGTTTCTCGGGCTTATAATAGGTCAGCCAGTTATGTTTTTCCTGAGCTGCCCTGCCCGCAGTGCGGTTGCGAATCGCTTACCCCTTCCTGATTCTGAGCTGAGGACTTATCGAGTGGTAACAAAGACAGACAAACAGACCAGTGGATTGGTACAAGGAAAACCAATGTTTATTAATAAGAAAACTAAAACTACAAGGTAAACAGTATAATACAGAAGATAAAGAAATCGCTATGGATGTAATACAGTCTTACACTTATCGGGTTGAAAGAAACAGACACATCGAGGGAAAATTGTAAAATCACAAGTTTAGCAATATCCCTTAACCCCCAACCTTACACTTATGCTAGGTTGTCTTGTGGCAGCCAGAAAATTAATGCTCACCGGTGAACACAGATGAAAAGGCCTGGCCCCTGTGCCTGCTGCTGCCGTCGACATGTGGTTGCGAGGTTTACTGGATGGCTTCCTTCTTAGTTGCTAGCAGACAGACAGGACAGGGCCAAGAGGCGAAGAGAACAGCTACTACTACTACTACCCAGAAATATACTGGGCAGCTTCAGTTATACCCTCTTGGTAACAAGTTTTTTCATACCTTATCAGCTTGCTTCATTGTTTGATTTAAGCACGAAACGTAAGACAAAGGACCCCCATCTCTGGCCCATTTACATTATGGCCGTTTCCTGTATCGATCTGTGTGCTAACTGCTTTACCATTGTTCCGAATGTACCTTGATGGTTCACCTTTTGTCCTGCGATCACTTCCTGCTCGAATTTTGATGTGTTGACCGGCCATGTTGATAGCTTGCCTCAGGGCTAGAATGCAACTGCATTGTTTAAAGAAACCTGTCTAGACACGAAACCTGCCAAGTTGTTGAAAAATGCAATTTCAAATCTGCCGGTCCTTGGCCATGTGTCTGACTGCAGCCATTTTGAGAGACCTTGGATTTTTTAAAACAGTCACACCAGGGTTTCTTTAATAACTCCAATAAATCTTCGGGGTGGGGGGAACATGTGAAATTTTGCGAATCCCTTCAGAGCGGAGAAAATTCTCCTCACCTCAGTCCTAAATGGCCTACCCTTTATTCTGAGACTGTGACCCCTGGTTCTAGACTCCCCAGCCAGGGGAAACATCCTCCCTGCATCTACCCTGTTGAATCCTGTAAGAATTTTGCATGTTTCAATGAGATCACCTCTCATTTTTGTAAACTCTCGAGAATACAGGGCTAGTCTACTCAATCTCTCCTCATAGTGACAATCCCGCCAACCCAGGAATCAGTCTGGTGAACCTTTGTTGCACTCCCTCTATGGCAAGTATATCCTTTCTTAGGTAAGGAGACCAAAACTGTACAGTACAGGAGGAGGCCATTCGGCCTATTGTGCCTGGGCTGGCTCAATGACAGAGCTATCCAATTGGAACCATTCCCCTGCTCTTTCTCCATAGCCCTGTAAATTATTTCCCTTCAAGTATTTATCCAATTCCCATATTGAATCTGCTTCCACCACCCTTTCAGGAAGCGCATTCCAGATCATTATAACTCGCTGCGTAAAAAAATGTTCCCTCATGTTACCTCTGGCTCTTTTGCCGATCTGCTTAAATTTATGCCCTCTGGTCTTGACCCTTCTGCCAATGGGAACAGTTTTAAATACCTCTATCAAATCCTCCTTTCAACCTTCTCCATTCCAAGGAGAACAACCCTAGCTTCTCCAGTCTATCCATGTAACTAAAGTTCCTCATCCAATGGAATCATTCTAGTAAATCTCTTCTGCACCCTCTCTAAGGCATTCCCATCTATCCTAAAGTGTCCAGAACTGGACACAATTGTGTTGAGTTGTGTCCAGTTGTAGTCGAACCAGTGTTTTATAAAGGTTCATCATGACTTCCATACTTTTATACTCTATGCCTCTATTTATAAAGCCCAGGATCCCGTGTGCTTTTTTAACCGCTTTCTTAACCTACCCTGCCACTTTCAATGATTTGTGCACATATACTCCCAGATCTTTCTGGTCCTGTACCCCTTTTAGAATTGTGCCCTCTAGTTTATATTGCCTCTCCTCGTTCTTCCTACTGAAATGTATCACTTCGCATTTTTCTGAGTTAAATTTCATCTGCCACCTGTCCGCCCATTCCACCAGCCTGTCTATATCCTCTTGAAGTCTATCACTATCCTCCTCACTGTTTACTACACTTCCAAGTTTTGTGTCATCTGCAAATTTGGAAATTGTGCCCTGTACACCCAAGTCCAAGTCATTAATATATATCAAGAAAAGCAGTGGTCCCAGCACTGACCCCTGGGGAACACCACTGTACACCTCCCTCCAGTCTGAAAAACAACCGTTCACCACTACTCTCTGTTTCCTGTTACTTTGCCAATTCTGTATCCATGTTACTACTGCCCCCTTTATTCCACGGGCTTCAATCTTGTTCACAACCCTATTTTGCGGCACTTTATCAAATGCCTTTTGAAAGTCCATATACACCACATCCACTGCATTGCCCTCATCTACCCTCTCTGTTACCTCACCAAAAAACTCTATTAAGTTCGTTAAACACGATTTGCCTTAAACAAATCCATGCTGGCTTTCCCTAATCAATCCACACTTGTCCAAATGACTATTAATTCTGTCCCGGATTATCGTTTCTAAAAGTTTCCCCATCACTGAGGTTAAACTGACTGGTCTGCAGTTGCTGGGTTTATCCTTGCACCCTTTTTTGAACAAGGATGTAATATTTGCAATTCTCCAGTCCTCTGGCACCACCCCCGTATCTACGGATGTTTGGAAGATTATGGCCAGTATCTCCGCAATTTCCACCCTTACTTCCCTCAGCAACCTAGGATGCATCCCATCCGGACCGGGTGACTTATCTACTCTAAGTACAGCTAGCCTTTCTAGTACCTGCTCTTTATCAATTTTTAGCCCATCCAGTATCTCAACCACCTCCTCTTTTACTGAGACTCCGGCAGCATCTTCTTCCTTGGTGAAGACAGATGCAAAGTATTCATTTAGTACCTCGGCCATCCCCTCTGCCTCCATGAGTAGATCTCCTTTTTGGTCCCTAATTGGTCCCACCCCTTCTCTTTCTACCCGTTTACTGTTTAATTGCCTGTCGAAGACTTTTGGATTCCCTTTTATGTTGGCTGCCAGTCTATTCTCATACTCTCTCTTTGCCCCTCTTATTTCCTTTTCACTTCCCCTCTGGACTTTCTATATTCAGCCTTGTTCTCACTTGTATTATCAACCTGACATCTGTCATATGCCCCTTTTTTCTGCTTCATCTTACTCTTTTGTCATCCAGGGAGCCCTGGCTTTAGTTGATCTACCTTTCTCCCTCGTGGGATGTACCGACCCTCCAACAGTGCAGCATTCCATCAGTGCCGACCTTCCAACAGTGCAGCATTCCCTCAGTACCGATCCTCCAACAGTGCAGCGCTCCCTCAGTACTGACCCTCCGAGAGTGCAGCACTTTACCGTGTGTGGCACCAAGGAGCCCAAGTAAAATTAAAGTCAATGGGAATCAGGGGGAAAGCACCCCAGTGGCTGGAGTCATACCGAGCACAAAGGAAGATGGTAGTGGCTGTTGGAGGCCAATCATCTCAGCCCCAGGACATTGCTGCAGGAATTCCTCAGGGCGGTGTCCTCGGCCCAACCATCTTCAGCTGCTTCATCAATGACCTTCCCTCCATCATAAGGTCAGAAATGGGTATGTTCGCTGATGATTGCACAGTTCCATTCTCAACCCCTCAGATAATGAAGCAGTCCGAGCCCACATGCAGCAAGACCTGGACAACATCCAGGCTTGGGCTGATAAGTGGCAAGTAACATTTGCGCCAGATAAGTGCCAGGCAATGACCATCTTCAACAAGAAAGAGTCTAACCACCTCCCCTTGACGTTCAACGTCATTACCATCGCCGAATTCCCCACCATCGACGTCCTGGGGGTCACCATTGACCAGAAACTTAACTGGACCAGCCACATAAATACAGTGGCTACAAGAGCAGGTCAGAGGCTGGGTATTCTGCGGCGAGTGACTCACCTCCTGACTCCCCAAAGCCTTTCCACCATCTACAAGGCACAAATCAGGTGAGTGATGGAATACTCTCCACTTGCCTGGATGAGTGCAGCTCCAACAACACTCAAGAAGCTCAACACCATCCAAGATAAAGCAGCCCGCTTGATTGGTACCCCATCCACCACCCTAAACATTCACTCCCTTCACCACCGGCGCACAGTGGCTGCAGTGTGTACCATCCACAGGATGCACTGCAGCAACTCGCCAAGGCTTCTTCGACAGCACCTCCCAAACCCATAACCCCTACCACCTAGAAGGACAAGGGCAGCAGGCACATGGGAACAACACCACCTGCACGTTCCCCTCCAAGTCACACACCATCCCGACTTGGAAATATATCGGCCGTTCCTTCATCGTCGCTGGGTCAAAATCCTGGAACTCCCTTCCTAACAACACTGTGGGAGAACCTTCACCACACGGACTGCAGCGGTTCAAGAAGGCAGCTCACCACCACTTTCTCAAGGGCAATTAGGGATGGGCAATAAATGCCGGCCTCGCCAGCAACGCCCACATCCCATGAATAAATAATTAAAAAAAACTCCCTCAGGAGTGTCAGCCTAGGCCATGTACTCAAGGCTATGGAGTGGGCTCGAATTAGGCGAGTGCACTACCAACTGGGCCAGGGAACAGGTCCTTTTTAATCTGGTAATGGGTAACGAAACAGGATTAATTAATGATCTCAAAGTAAAGGATCCCTTGGGAAGCAGTGATCATAAAATGATCGAATTTCACATCCAGTTTGAGAGCGAGGATCTTGGGTCTGAAACTACTGTATTAAACTTAAATGAGGGCAATTATAAAGGAATGAGGGCGGAATTGGCTAAAGTGGACTGGGTAAACAGATTAGATCGTATGATGGTGGATAAGCAGTGGCAAACATTTAAAAAGATATTTTATGACTTGCAACAAAAATATATCCCTGTGAGGAGGAAAGACGCAGTACTCCCTCAGCGCTGCCCCTCCGACGGTGCGGCGCTGCCCCTCCTACGGTGCGGCGCTCCCTCGGCGCTGCCCCTCCAACGGTGCGGGGCCCCCTCGGCGCTGCCCCTCTGACGGTGCGGCGCCCCCTCGGCGCTGCCCCTCCGACGGTGCGGCGCCCCCTCGGCGCTGCCCCTCCGACGGTGCAGCACTGGGAGTGTCAGCCTTGATTTTGTGCCCAAGTCCCTGGACTCGGACTTGAACCCACAACCTTCTGACCCAGAGGGGAGGGTGCTGCTGTACCACTGAGCCATGGCCGACACTGCAAAGGTGTCATTGTTGAGCCAGGAAATTATGTCAACAATCAAGATTAGATTGGATACTCAGATGATGAAAAAATGGGTTGATGGATATGGGCACAGGACAGGTGAATGTGATGAGGATTATTTGCTCACATGGAGGGTAAACACTGACATGGACTGGTTGGGCCGAATGGCCTCTTTCCCGTGTTGTAACGTGATTGATGTTGAACAAACGGGCTGCACGCTTCCGCCAGCATTTATTCAAATCGACCGTGTCGATTTGATGATACGTTGCAACTGCCAGTTCCTGGGTTTTGCTCCTCTGTGCTTGGCGGCCAGTGACTTTTCTGCCTAAAAAGTGTTCCGGGCCGGGAGCATGGCTGGGAAGAAAATTCAGCTGAGTGGTGGGTCTGGTACCGCTGCCCTCATCAGCGCACCAGCCTTGTACTGCAAGGCCTCGCCGCCTCTCACTCAGGAGATGGACTGGACTGGTGTTGGGATCAAGCAGTTTGCTCCTGGGACCAATCCTATTAACTTCTCCCCTTATGAACTGTACCAAACTGATAATTCTGAGCCCAGTTATGGATACGATGGTCTTTGTGGTTATGTTGCTGGATTAGTAACCCAGAGGCCTGGGATTAATAATCTATTGAACGGGAGTTCAAATCTCACCATGGCAGTTTGAGAATTTGAATTCCGCTTTAAAAAAATCGGTAAATATAAGCATCAGTAAAACTGACCGTGAAGTTGTCGGCTTGTTGTAAAAACCCAACTGGCTCGTTCATGTCCCTTTAGGGAAGGACACCTGCCGCCCTTTCCCGGTCTGGGCCTATATGTGACTCCAGTCCCCACACCAATGGGGCTGACTCTTAACTGCCCTCTGAAGTGGCCCAGGAAGCCACTCAGTTGTATCAAACTGCAAGAAGGCCCACCGCACCTCGTCCAGGCCGACTAGGGATGGGCATTAAATGCCGGCCTTGCCAGCAGCGCCCACATCCCCAATGATAAAAAACAAAAAGTTTCATTGTGCTTCAGATACCTTCCGACGGGATGCGAGGCTGTGATTAGTTTGCGCTACAGCAGGCCCCAAGGACAGGCTGTGTGTCACGTCTCACCAACTGGTGCACAGCCCACGCACCGAGCACGGCGTGCCAACGAGGTGGCCGGCAGGGATCGAGATCCCCGGCACCGTTCAGCGAGGAGAAGCGCCCGCGCGGAAACCAAATGCCAAGCGGGACCTTTGCGGCTTCTGCCTCGGGAGCGACCCGCCCAGCCCAGCCGCCTAAGCGCAGAAGCGGTGGTCTCGTGGGTGGAGTGCGAGCGTGGGTGGTCCCTCTGCTGCTTCACTTACACGTGTGCGCAGTGCCCACCCTCGCTCCCGCGCGCGACAATTTACTTCCTTCCCCGCAGGCCAACTCCCAACATACTTAGCGCAATGTGAATGGGCGGTGTTATCCCTCAGCCCGGTCACTGAGTCTGGAATGGCTGCTCAGTGTGAATATTGCAGCATTTAATTGTGCCCCGCGGTCTCCTGGAGCTTAGCTTGATTGCCTTGGGGAGTCGGGGAGGAATCTCCCAGAGTTTTCTTCGTCCACAAATCGCTTGTTGGTTTTCACCTCTAGTTTTTCTCCTCCCCCAGGAGACACCGACAGCAGCTGATGACTGTTGCACACGAGGTTACACTGACCAGTGATGGGGCAGGCAGTTCTTTCTCGCCCTTCTCTCAATGTGTGCGGCGGGTCAGCAACGTTTGAGCAACAAGCCAAGGTACACATTGGTCACCTTGAAACGTCAGTGCTGTGATGTGTCAGAGTGGGTACAGTACAGGAGGACGCTATTCGGCCCATCGTGCCTGTGCCAGCTCTTTGAAAGAGCGATCCAATTAGTCCCACTCCCCTGCTCTTTCCCCATAGCCCTGTAAATTTTCCTTTCAAGTATTTTTCCAATTTCTTTTTGAAAGTTACTATTGAAACTGCTTTCAGGCAGTACATTCCAGATCATTACAACTCACTGCGTAAAAAAATGTTTCCTCATGTTGCCTATGACTCTTTTGCTGATCACCTTAAGTGTGTCCTCTGGTTATCGACCCTTCTGCCACTGGAAGCAGTTTCTCCTTATTTACTTTATCAAAATTGTTCATGATTTTGAACACCTCTCTCAAATCTCCCCTTAACCTTCTCTGTTCCAAAAGGAGAACAACCCCAGCTTCTCCAGTCTCTCCACATAACTGAAGTCCCTCATCCCTGGTACCATTCTAGTAAATCTCTTCTGCACCCTCTCTAAGTCCTTCACATCCTTCCTAAAGTGCGGTGCCCAGAATTGAACACAATATTCCAGCTGAGGCCTAACCCGTGTTTTATAAATGTTGAGCATAATTTCCTTGCTTTTGTACTCAATACCTTTATTAATAATGTCCAGGATCCCATATGCCTTTTCAACTTGTCCTGCCACCTTCAAAGATTTGTGAACATACACCCCCAGGTCTCTCTGTTCCTGCACCCCCTTTAAAATTGTACCATTTAGTTTATATTGCCTCTCCTCATTCTTCCTACCAAAATGCATCACTTCACACTTCTCTGGGTTAAATTTCATCTGCCACGTATCTGCCCATTTCACCAGCCTGTCTGTGTCCTCCTGACGTCTATGATCCCACAATGATACTATGAATCACGTTGATGTGGGACAACAACTTATATTTATATGTCCCCTTTAACATAGTAAAATGTCACAAGGCGCTTAAGCCTGGATTATTGGGACTGGAGTCATGTATAGGCCAGACCGGTTAAGGACGGCAGGTTTCCTTCCCTAAAGGCTATTAGTGAACCAGTTGGGATTTTACGACAATCCGACAGCTTCATGGTCACTTTTGTTACAGATACCAACTTTTTATTTCCAGATTTTTTAAACTAGATTCAATTTTTCAAACTGCCCAAGGTGGGATTTGAATTTATGTTCTCTGGATTACTAACTCGTCCAGTAACATAACTACCACACTATCGTACAGGAAATACTTCAGTTTATACAGCAGCTTATCACACCTCTCAGAAACAGCTCAAAATGTAGCGCGCACTAGGAATTAATTACATTGTGGTGTGGTGACTGCGGTTATACAGGCACATGCTGGCAGCCATTTAGCGCACAGCAGGATCCCAGACAGCCTCTAGATTAAGTGAGCAGTCGATTTGTGTCTGGTGTATTTGGTTGGGGGAATAATGTTCAGCCCAAGGACATATGAGGAAGAAAGATGGGCCCAGTCACTGTCGAGCCTGCGTTGCAGTTCGAGGATGACATTCGCCAGGGGTTGGGGGGGTGATGGGGGGCTTCCTGCAGCCCACGTACGTGCAGTGAGCGTGAGGCCCAAATTGAGAGAGCAGGGAAGGGGAGAGGAGAAAGTAAAGGGATCTCACAACCAAGTGCTTTTTTTTCTGAGTCCAGAGCACAGATATGTCATTAATTACCAACAGATTTACACTTACATCAGTGTCTGGCATGAATTATGAATTCTATGCTCCCGTCAACCATCAACTGCACAAAATAACGATTGTATTTCATTGCAGAAAGAGCTCTCACAAAATGTGCAGCGCTGCCCACACACTTAGGACCGTGGTGATATCGTTTAACCCCTTAGATTGCTGACAGGCTCGGGGTCTTGCACTGTGAGATTGAAATGGACCCTATTATTACAGTAATAAATCTGCTGAAATAGCAGGGAAAGAAAGACTTGCATTTATATAGCTTATTTCACGACCTCAGGACGTCCCAAAGGGCTTTACAGCCAATGAAGTACATTTGAAGTGTATTCAATGTAATGTAGGAAACGCGGCAGACAATTTGCGCGCAGCAAGGGGTCCCACAAAAGTGATAATCTGTTTTAGTGATGTTGGTTGAGGGATCAATATTGGCCAAGATACCGGGGGAACACCCCTGCTCTTTCAGTAGTGCCGTGGAATCTGATACAACCAGCCAAGAGGACAGACGGAATCTCAGCTTGACGTCACATCCAAAGTACTGCCTCTCCGACAGTGCAGCACTCCCTCAGTGCCGACCCTCCGACAGTGCAGCGCTCCCTCAGTGCCGACCCTCCGACAGCACAGCGCTCCCTCAGTGCCGACCCTCCGACAGCGCGGCGCCCCCTCAGTGCCGACCCTCCAACAGCGCAGCGCTCCCTCAGTGCCGACCCTCCGACAGCGCGGCACCCCCTCAGTGCCGACCCTCCGACAGCACAGCGCTCCCTCAGTGCCGACCCTCCGACAGCGCAGCGCTCCCTCAGTGCCGACCCTCCGACAGCACGGCGCTCCCTCAGTGCCGACCCTCCGACAGCGCGGCGCTCCCTCAGTGCCGACCCTCCGACGGTGCGGCGCCCCCTCAGCGCCGACCCTCCGACAGCGCAGCGCCCCCTCAGTGCCGACCCTCCGACAGTGCGGCGCTCCCTCAGTACCGACCCTCCGACAGGGCGGCGCTCCCTCAGTGCCGACCCTCCGACAGGGCGGCGCTCCCTCAGTACCGACCCTCCGACAGGGCGGCGCTCCCTCAGTGCCGACCCTCCGACAGGGCGGCGCTCCCTCAATGCCGACCCTCCGACAGGGCGGCGCCCCCTCTGTACTACACTGGAGTGTCAGCCTGGATTAAGAGTTCAAGCCTCTGGTGTGGGACCTGAAACCACGACTCAGAGGTGAGAGTGCTGCACACTGAGCCTCAGCTGACACCTGGAGTAGATTTACCGTTGGATCTTTGGCCCTACTGCTAAAATATGTGCCTAAAACACAATTTTAATTGAAAAAATGTCAATATTTTGGTTCAGCTGATTCTTATTGTCTCTATTTTTCTTTCCCTCTCCGTCTATGTTTTTTCTCTGTTTAATGTAACCTACACTTTTGTTTCTAACCAGTTTCCATAAAGGATTAATTTTATTCACCTTGTTTTCCCTTTCCTGGCTCACCCCCTCCATGATTTGAGTGTTTAAAATCTGGGATTCCAATAGCTGAAACAGGACTTCAAAGGGACTTTCTCCCAGCTGGGAGGGTGGGGGAGTGGGGGGAGAGAACGCAGATTGGGAAGATTGGTGAGCTCAATCTTTGATGTGTTTTCAAATGTCAAATCAGGAGGAGAATTTTTTAAAAATTCATTCTCGGGATGTTGCTGGCAAAGCCAGCCTTTACTGCCCACCCCTCGTTGCCCTTGAGAGGGTGGTGGAGCCCCTTCTTCTTGAACCGCTGCAGTCCGTGTGGTGAATAAGTATATTTCCCCACTCCACACCTAACCAGTAAACTCATTCGCAGTGCCGGAAGGGCTACAGATCCCATTTTGTATCCACTGAGATGGGAGATGTTCAGTGCTGGAAATAGAACTCACCATCAGCACCAAGCACTCCTACTTTGAGTGCATTGTGTGCTATAAGGTTATTCATAAAATCGTAGAAAGTTACGGCACAGAAGGAGGCCATTTGGCCCATCTTGTCTGTGCTGGCCGAAAAAGAGCTATCCAGTTTAATCCCATTTTCCAGCTCTTGGTCCGTAGCCCTGTAGGTCACGGCACTTCAAGTGCATATCCAGGTACTTATTAAATGAATTGAGGGTTTCTGCCTCGACCACCCTTTCAGGCAGTGAGTTCGAGACCCCCACTACCCTCTGGATGAAAAAAAATTCTCCTCAGCTCCCCTCTAATCCTTCTACCAATCACTTTAAATCTATGCCCCCTGGTCACTGACCCCTCTGCTAAGGGAAATAGGTCCTTCCTATCCACTTTATCTAGTCCCATCATAATTTTATACACCTCAATTAAATCTCCCCTCAGCCTCCTTTGTTCCAAAGAAAACAACCCCAGCCTATCCAATCTGTCGTCATAGCTAAAATTCTTCAGTCCTGGCAATATCCTCGTAAATCTCCTCTGCACCCTCTCTAGTGCAATCACATCTTTCCTATAATGTGGTGACCAGAACTGTGCGTAGTTCTCAAGCTGTGGCCTAACTAGTGTTTTATACAGTTCCAGCATAACATCCCTGCTCTTATATTCTATGCCTCAGCTAATAAAAGAAAGTATCCCATATGCCTTCTTAACCACCTTATCTACCTGACCTGCTACCTTCAGGGATCTGTGGACATGCACTCCAAGGTCCCTCTCTTCCTCCACACCTCTCAGTATCCTCCCATTTATTGTGTATTCCCTTGCCTTGTTTGCTCTCCCCAACTGCATTACCTCACACTTCTCTGGATTGAATTCCATTTGCCATTTTTCTGCCCATCTGACCAGTCCATTGATATCTTCCTGCAGTCTACAGCTTTCCTCCTCACTATCAACCACACGGCCAATTTTTCTGCAAACTTCTTGATCAAGCCCCCGACACTCAAGTCCAAATCATTAACATATGCCACAAAGAGCAAGGGACCGAGTACTGAGCCCTGCGGAACCCCACTGGAAACAGCCTTCCAGTCGCAGAAACACCCGTCAACCATTACCCTTTGCTTCCTGCCACTGAGCTAATTTTGGATCTAACTTGCCACCTTCCCTTGGATCCCATGGGCTTTTACTTTCCTGACCAGTCTACCATGTGGAACCTTGTCAAAAGCCTTGCTAAAATGCATGTAGGCTACATCAAACGTGTTACCCTCATCGACCCTCCTTGTTACCTGCTCAAAAAATGCAATCAAGTTAGTCAGACACGACCTCCCCTTAACAAATCCGTGCTGACTGTCCTTGATTAACCCGTGTCTTTCTAAATGATGATTTATCCTGTCCCTTAGAATTGATTCCATTAATTTACCTACCACCGAGGTTAGACTGACTAGCCGATAATTACTCGGTCTATCTCTTTCTCCCTTTTTAAACAACGGTATAACGTTAGCAGTCCTCCAATCTTCCGACACCATGCCTATAGCCAGGCAGGACTGGAAAATGATGGTCAGAGCCTCCAATATTTCCTCCCTTGCTTCTCTTAACAGCCTGGGATACATTTCATCTCGGGCCTGGCGATTTATCCACTTTCAAAGATGCTAATCCCCTTAATATTTCCTCTCTCACTATGTTTATCCCATCCAATATTTCACACTCCTCCTCCTTAACTACAGTCTCTGCATCATCCCCTCTTTTATGAAGACAGACGCAAAGTATTCATTAAGAACCATACCCACATCTTCCGCTTCCACACATAGGTTACCTTTTTGGTCTCTAATAGGCCCTACTCGTTCCTTAGTTATCCTCTTGCTCTTTATGTATTTATAAAACATCTCTGGGTTTTCCTTGATTTTACTTGCCAGTATTTTTTTCATGCCCTCTCTTTGCTTCCCGAATTTCCTGTTTAATTTCACCCCTGCACTTTCAAAACTCCTCTAGGCTTTCTGGAGTATTGAGGGTACGGTAGCATAGTGGTTATGTTACTGGACTAGTAATCCAGAGACCTGGACTAAAAATCCGAAGTTATGAGTTCAAATCCCGCCACGGCAATTGGCGAATTAAATAAAAATCTGGAATTAAAACACTAGTACCAGTAATGGTGGCCATGAAACTCCCGGATTGTCGTAAAAACCCATCTGGTTCACGAATGCCCTTTAGGGAAGGAAACCTGCTGTCCTTACCCAGTCTGGCCTATATGTGACTCCAGACCCACAGCAATGTGGTTGATTCCGAAATGGCCTAACGAGTTGTAAAATCTCGCTACGAAAAGTCATAAGAGTAAAACCGGATGGACCACTAGGCACAGGACACGACAACGGCAAACCAAGCCCAGTCGACTCTGCAAAGTCCTCCTCACTAACATCTGGGGACTTGTGCCAAAATTGGGAGAGCTGTCCTGCAGACTAGTCAAGCAACAGCCTGACATAGCCATTCTCACAGAATCATACCTTTCAGCCAACGTCCCAGACTCTTCCATCACCATCCCTGGGTATGTCCTGTCCCACCGGCAGGACAGACCGACCAGAGGTGGCGGTACAGTGATATACAGTCAGGAGGGAGTGGCCCTGGGAGTCCTCAACATTGATTCTGGACCCCATGAAATCTCATGGCATCAGGTCAAACATGGGCAAGGAAACCTCCTGCTGATTACCACCTACCGTCCTCCCTCAGCTGATGAATCAGTCCTCCTCCAAAATGTACTCTGGGTGGGGGACCTCAATGTCCATCGCCAAGAGTGGCTCGGTAGCACCACTACTGACCGAGCTGGCCGAGTCCTGAAGGACATAGCTGCCAGACTGGGCCTGCGGCAGGTGGTGAGCGAACCAACACGAGGAAAAAACATACTTGACCGCGTCCTCACCAATCTACCTGTCGCAGATGCATCAGTCCATGACAGTATTGGTAGGAGTGACCACCGCACAGTCCTCGTGGAGATAAAGTCCCGTCTTCGCACTGAGGACACCATCCAACGTGTTGTGTGGCACTACCACCGTGCTAAATGGGATAGATTCAGAACAGATCTAGCAGCTCAAAACTGGGCATCCATGAGGCACTGTGGGCCATCAGCAGCAGCAGAATTGTATTCCAGCACAATCTGTAACCTCATGGCCCGGCATATTCCTCACTCTACTATTACCAACAAGCCAGGGGATCAACCCTGGTTCAATGAGGAGTGTAGAAGAGCATGCCAGGAGCAGCACCAGGCGTACCTAAAAATGAGGTGCCAACCTGGTGAAGCTACAACTCAGGACTACATGCATGCTAAACAGCGGAAGCAGCATGCTATAGACAGAGCTAAGCGATTCCACAACCAACGGATCAGATCTGCAGTCGTGAATGGTGGTGGACAATCAAACAACTAACGGGAGGAGGAGGCTCTGTAAACATCCCCATCCTTAATGATGGCGGAGTCCAGCACTTGAGTGCAAAAGACAAGGCTTGAAGCGTTTGCAATCATCTTCAGCCAGAAGTACCGAGTGGATGATCCATCTCGGCCTCCTCCCGATATCCTCACCATTACAGAAGCCAGTCTTCAGCCAATTCGATTCATTCCACGTGATATCAAGAAACGGCTGAGTGCACTGGATACAGCAAAGGCTATGGGCCCTGACAACATCCCAGCTGCTAGTGCTGAAGACTTGTGCTCCAGAACTAGCTGCGCCTCTAGCCAAGCTGTTCCGGAGTACAGCTATACCACTGGTATCTACCCGACAATGTGCAAAATTGCCCAGGTATGTCCTGTCCACAAAAAGCAGGACAAATCCAATCCGGCCAATTACTGCCTCATCAGTCCACTCTCAATCATCAGCAAAGTGATGGAAGGTGTCGTCGACAGTGCTATCAAGCGGCACTTACTCACCAATAACTTGTTCACCGATGCTCAATTTCGGTTCCGCCAGGACCACTCGGCTCCAGACCTCATTACAGCCTTGGTCCAAACATGGACAAAAGAGCTGAATTCCAGAGGTGAGAGTGATTGCCCTTGATATCAAGGCAGCATTTGACCGAGTGTGGCACCAAGGAGCCCTAGTAAAATTGAAGTCAATGGGAATCAGGGGGAAAACTCTCCAGTGGCTGGAGTCATACCCAGCACAAAGGAAGATGGTAGTGGTTGTTGGAGGCCAATCATCTCAGCCACAGGACATTGCTGCAGGAGTTCCTCAAGGCAGTGTCCTAGGCCCAACCATCTTCAGCTGCTTCATCAATGACCTTCCCTCCGTCAGAAATGGGGATGTTCGCTGATGACTGCACAGTGTTCAGTTCCGTTCGCAACCCCTCAAATAATGAAACAGTCCGAGCCCGCATGCAGCAAGACCCGGACAACGTCCAGGCTTGGGCTCATAAGTGGCAAGTAATATTCGCGCCAGATAAGTGCCAGGCAATGACCATCTCCAACAAGAGAGAAACTAACCACCTCCCCTTGACATTCAATGGCATTACCATCGCCAAATCCCCCACCATCAACATCCTGGGGGTCACCATTGACCAGAAACTTATCTGGACCAGCCATATAAATACTGTGGCTACGAGAGCAGGTCAGAGGCTGGGTATTCTGTGGCGAGTGACTCACCTCCTGACTCCTCAAAGCCTTTCCACCATCTACAAGGCACAAGTCAGGAGTGTGATGGAATACTCTCCACTTGCCTGGATGAGTGCAGCTCCAACAACACTCAAGAAGCTCGACACCATCCAGGACAAAGCAGCCCGCTTGATTGGCACTCCATCCACCACCCTAAACATTCACTCCCTTCACCACCGGCGCACTGTGGCTGCAGTGTGCACCATCCACAGGATGCACTGCAGCAACTCGACAAGGCTTCTTCGACAGCCCCTCCCAAACCCGCGACCTCTAGCACCTAGAAGGACAAGAGCAGCAGGCACATGGGAACAACACCACCTGCACGTTCCCCTCCAAGTCACACACCATCCCGACTTGGAAATATATCGTCGTTCCTACATCGTCGCTGGGTCAAAATCCTGGAACTCCCTTCCTAACAGCACTGTGGGAGAACCGTCACCACACGGACTGCAGCGGTTCAAGAAGGCGGCTCACGACCACCTTCTCAAGGGCAATTAGGGATGGGCAATAAATGCCGGCCTCACCAGCGATGCCCACATCCCATGAACGAATAAAAAAAAAAGCTCTCAGTATCTGACATAAGCTTCCCTTTTTTGCTGTATCTTGCCGTGTATGCTCCTTGTCACCCTGGGGGCTCTTGACTTAGCAATCCCACCCTTTTTGTGGGGACATGTTTGTCCTGAACCCTTACAATCTTGAATGCTTGTCCAGTAAGGATTACGGAGACAAGGCGAGTAAATGGAGTTAAGATACTGATCAGCCATGATCTAATTGAATGACGGAACAGGCTCGAGGGGCTGAATGGCCTCCTCCTGTTCCTATGTTCAGATTATGTATTGACTTGGCCAGTTATGATTGCGTTGACATCTTGGCTCACGGATGGCGAGACCATGCCCCTTATTTAAGCCTCTCCGCCTGGCTGTACTTTCCATCACCTTCCCGCCCCAAACCGCCACAGTGGTGGTGTGACCCTTATCACCAAATTGCACCTTGGGCCGTACTCCTCTGGTACCTTCCCCTTTGAGTGCCTCACCTTGCTCCACCTTCATCACCTCTCCTTTAATATCCTTCTTGTCTACCGCCTAGCCCCCAAGCTTCAACCCGAGTTTCCTCCTGCAGTATCCTCCTTCCTCAGCATCTGCACTGAGCAACTCCTCATCAATAATTTCAATCCCCATCTCTTGGCACCTCCCTTCTGAATTCACTGCCCTCCTTCCATATAAACTCATACCAATATTCAAGGCAACCCCCTCGACCATACCATCTCAGGCGGTCTCTGTACTCCCAAGGCTATCTTTGACCACTTCCTTGTATCGCTCACCCCCCCCCCCCCGACTCCCCCAAACCCACTTCCTTTTGCTTCCGCCTCTGGAAAAGAACTCTCCCCAAAGTCACTTACAATTGCACTTTTCCGACTGCCAATGGACCTAGCCTTTGGAATCTCCATTCCCCATTATGCTTTTCAGCCTGCGATCTGCTCAAACCGCTTCTACTTTTGATGCCCTTGCCCCCAGCAAAGCCTTTACTGTGTCCCATCCCCGCCACGCCCCGAGTGCGGCCCCCATCTTCGATCCTTCACGAATAAGTGGCACAGATTTGAGTGTATCTGGCGCACAGCTGGTTTAGCCGTCAATTGCCACACATGGTTGGATGACATCAAGCTTTATCAGGCCTCGCTGCCAAAAACGCCCACTGCTCGAGGATCTTCCTGGACAGCAAAAGTATCCTCCAGCTTATTTGCTCCACTACCAACCGTCTCCTTAAGCCCCAATCCCCTTGCCCCCTCATCCCATAGATGTCTTTATCACTAAGATTGAGACTAGCTGCTTCTGCTGCTTCCCCACTTTCCTCTTGCCCACCAAGCCAAACCTCCCCCAGGCTTTCTCCACCCTCGCCCTGGACTCATGTCTTTCTCTAGTTTCTCTCCTATCTCTCCTCATCGCCCCTCTGAGCTCATGTTGTCCGTGAGACCCACCTGCTGCTCCCTTGACCCCCATTCCCATTAAACAGCTTCCCTTCCTGGCCCCCTTGCTATCATTGTAAGCGGTTCCCTCTCCTCAGGTACTATCCCCCTCCTTTTCGAAACCACCATCATCGCCCTGCTCCTCAAAACCCATCCCTTACCCCCCTGTCCTTGCAAACTACGGCCCCATCTCCAACCTCTCTTCCCTCTCCAAAGTCCTTGGATGTGTTTTCGCTCCCAAACCTGTACCCATCTTTCCCGCAACTTCATGTTTGAATCCCTCCAATCAGGTTTCCGTCCCTGCCGCAGTATTGAAAGGGCCCTCGTCAAAGTCACTAATGACTGGTGGACTGTCCCTCCTGGACCTCCTGTAGTTTGTGACATGGTTGACCACACCATTCTCCTCCAATGTTTCTATGTTGTCCAGCTGAGTGGAACTGCTCTTGTTTGGTTCTACTCTCACCTATCCGATCGTAGTCAGAGAATCTCCTGCAGTGGCTTCTCTTCCTGCTCCCGCACTGTG
This sequence comes from Heptranchias perlo, assembly GCF_035084215.1. Classification (NCBI taxonomy): domain Eukaryota; kingdom Metazoa; phylum Chordata; class Chondrichthyes; order Hexanchiformes; family Hexanchidae; genus Heptranchias; species Heptranchias perlo. Next base: position 267,801 of record NW_027139220.1, on the reverse strand, counting down.
ACCTCTGGAGACCCCCAAGGATCTGTCCTTGGCCCCTCCTATTTCTCATCGACACACTGCCCCTCGGCAACATCATCCCAAAATATAATGTCGGGTTCCACATGTAGGCTGACGACCCCCAGCTCCACCTCACTACCACCTCCCTCGACCCCTCCACTGTCTCTCATTTGTCACACTGCTTGTCCGACATTCAGTACTGGACGAGCAGGAATTTCCTCCAACTAAATATTGGGAAGACCAAAACCATTGCCTTCAGTCCCCACCACGAACTCCATTCCCGAGTCACCGACTCCATCCCTCTCCCAGGCCACTGTCTGAGGCTGAACCAGACCGTTCGCAACCCTGGTGTGCTATTTGACCCTGAGATGAGCTTCTGACCCCATCACCAGGACCGCCTACTTCCACCTCCGTAACATCACCCGTCTCCGCCCTGCCTCAGCTCATCTGCTGCTGAAACCCTCCTCCGTGCCTTTGTTACTTCCACACTCGACTATTCCAATGCTCTCCTGCCCGGCCTCCCATCATCCACCCTCCATTAACTTGAGCTTATCCAAAACTCTGCTGCCCGTATCCGAACTCACACCAAGTCCCGTTCACCCATCACCCCCTGTGCTCGCTGATCTACATTGGCTCCCGGTCCAGGAATGCCTCGATTTTAATATTCCCATCTTTGTTTCCAAATCCCTCCATGGCCTCGCCCCCTCCCTATCTCTCTAACCCCCTCCATGGCCCTCGCCCCTCTGTATCTCTGTAACCACCTCCATGGCCTCGACCCTCCCGATCTCTGTAACCCCCGCCATGGCCCTCGCCCCCTCCCTATCTCTGTAACCCCCTCCATGGCCCTTGCCCCTCCCTATCTCTGTAACCCCCTCCATGGCCCTCGCCCCTCCCTATCTCCGTAACCCTCTCCATGGCCCTCGCCCCTTCCTATCTCTGTAACCCCCGCCATGGCCCTCGCCCTCTCCCTATCTCTGTAACTCCCTCCATGGCCCTCGCCCCTCCCTATCTCTGCAACCCCCTCCATGGCCCTCGCCCCCTTCCTATCTCTGTAACCCCCTCCATGGCCCTCGCCCCCTCCCTATCTCTGTAACCCCCTCCATGGCCCTCGCCCTCTCCCTATCTCTGTAACCCCCTCCATGGCCTCGCCCCTCCCCATCTCTGTAACTCCCTCCATGGCCTCGCCCCTCCCTATCTCTGTAACCCCCTCCATGGCCCTCGCCCCTCCCTATCTCTGTAACCCCCTCCATGGCCCTCGCCCCCTCCCTATCTCTGTAACCCCCTCCATGGCCTCCCCCCTCCCTCTCTCTGTAACCCCTCCATGGCCCTCGCCCCTCCCTATCTCTGTAACCTCCTCCATGGCCCTCGCCCCTCCCTATCTCTGTAACCCCCTCCATGGCCCTCGCCCCTCCCTATCTCTGTAACCTCCTCCATGGCCCTCGCCCCTCCCTATCTCTGTAACCCCCTCCATGTCCCTCGCCCCTCCCTATCTCTGTAACCCCCTCCATGTCCCTCGCCCCTCCCTATCTCTGTAACCTCCTCCAGTCCTGCAGCCCTCCGAGATCTCTGCGCTCCTCCAATTCTGGCCTCTTGTGCATCTCCCACTCCCTTTGCCTGACCTTTGGCGGCCGTGCCTTCAGCTGGTTCGGCCCCAATCTCTGGAATTCCCTCCGTGAAACCTTTCACCACTCCCTCTTTTAAGACGCATAATCAAACCTAACTCTTTCACCAATCATTTAACCACCGGTCCTAACATCTCCTTCTGTGGCTCGGCCTCTGTATTTGTCTGATTACTCTCCTGTGAAGCATCGCGGGACGTTTAAACACGTCAAAGGTGTTACATAAATGCAAGTGGTGGTTGTTGTTGTTGTTGTTGTTGTTGTTGTTGTTGTTGTAAAGGGCAGGTGGAGGTTCCGCCCTTTACAAGGCCGAGCGGAAAGTACCGGAAACGGTGCCGATCCCGGCATATCCTGGTGGAAATCCGCAGCCATCTCGGGCACCAAGTGCAGTGAACGTACTGGCAACGGCAACTGTAATTCCTGGCCTGGTCTCAAGAGGGAAACATCTCCCAAGGGTCTCCGTCCAACACGAGCCCCTCCCCATTTGGGCCTGTATTTTGCTGATTGGCATATCTGTGCCCAGTTGCACAGCTGTTATATAAGCTTTCAGCTGTTGCATACGCGAGGTTTCAGCCATCTCCTGTACGCGGTTGGATTTGTATGCTGCACTGTGCAGTGCACGTGTGTGTGACTGTAATCTGAAACTGCTGGCTGCTTTGGAGAGAAGTTTCTGGGGTAAGGGTATGACGGGTGACAGAACCAAGGCGGGTCGATGGAGTTGAGGTACAGACCAGCCATGATCTAATTGAATGGGGGAGCAGGCTCGAGTGGCTGGTTGACCTCCTCCTGCTCTATGTTCCTAATTCCCGTAACCATGTCCATGGCTGAAGCCTCTCGGCCACCTTGCCCTGCTGTGATGCATCCGAACCCGAGTCCCATCCTTCACTGACCCTAACTCGCCATCCCTGAGCCCTTCATTGGGCATGTTCGGCGATGCCGTGGCTTGGTAGATCTCCTCACCGCAGCAGGACGGTTTCTCTCGGGCTGCACATCGCAAGAGCGAAGGAGAGGAACGCCCAATTGGATCGGTCCCCGTCCCCTGCCCTCTAAACCGGCAGCAGGGGGGCCACGGACCCTCAGTTGGGACAAGAGCGCACAAGTCTGACGGTGAGACTGCTCGGTTACCTGAGCGACAGGAAGACGTACGGTTACAGGAATTAGGAACAGGAGGAGGCCATTCAGCCCTTCGAGCCTGTTCCCCCATTCAATTACATCGTAGCTGATCTGCATCTTAACCCCATTTACCCGCCTTGGTGCCATATCCCTCGATACCCTCACCCAGCAAAAATCCATCAATCTCAGTTTTGAAATTTTCATTTGACCCTCACCATCCACAGCCTTTTTGGGGCAGAGAGTTCCAGATTCCCACTCCCCTTTGTGTGAAGAAGTGCTTCCTGACATCACCCCCGAACGGCCTGGCTCTAATTTTAAGGTGATGTCCCCTTGTTCTGGACTCGCCCACCAGAGGAAATAATTTCTCTCTATCGACCCTATCAAATCCTTTAATTTATATTAAACACCTCGATCAGATCACCCCTTAATCTTCTCTTTTCAAGGCAATACAAGCCTACTATTCCCTCGGGGGGGTTGGTGTTTGCTGATGGGCATGGGTCTGGTAACTGTGTGTGACGAGGCTCCGATTCCATCTCCCTCGCGCCGAGCTTCTCATTTCATGACGACAGCTGCAAGCTCCTTCCTACTCTTTGACAACCTGCATTCTCAAGCACCTGCCTTGCTTTCCCTCTCTGGCTGGGACTGCACTTGTGTGTCAGCTGGTGGTGTTTTATCGAGCAGAATCCAGCCCAGACACTGCTGCCCCTCACACGTTTCAACATTTCTTGCCATTTGCCACAACGGCTGCTCAGATTCAGCATCTGACCACATTCCAGACAGCAACTAACAGACACTGTCAGCAACTGGGACAGGGTCACACTGACCCAGTGAGGGGAGTGTGAGAGAGTCTGCAAAATGGGACAGGGTCACACTGACCCAGGGAGGGGAGTGTGAGAGAGTCTGTAAATGGGACAGGGACACACTGACCCAGGGAGGGGTGTGAGAGAGTCTGTAAATGGGACAGGGTCACACTGACCCAGGGAGGGGTGTGTGAGAGAGTCTGTAAATGGGACAGGGTCACACTGACCCAGGGAGGGGTGTGAGAGAGTCTGTAAATGGGACAGGGTCACACTGACCCAGGGAGGGGAGTGTGAGAGAGTCTGTAAATGGGACAGGGTCACACTGACCCAGGGAGGGGAGTGTGAGAGAGAGTCTGTAAATGGGACAGGGTCACACTGACCCAGGGAGGGGTGTGTGAGAGAGTCTGTAAATGGGACAGGGTCACACTGACCCAGGGAGGGGAGTGTGAGAGAGTCTGTAAATGGGACAGGGACACACTGACCCAGGGAGGGGAGTGTGAGAGAGTCTGTCAATGGGACAGGGTCAAACTGACCCAGGGAGGGGAGTGTGAGAGAGTCTGTAAATGGGACAGGGACACACTGACCCAGGGAGGGGAGGGTGAGAGAGTCTGTAAATGGGACAGGGTCACACTGACCCAGGGAGGGGAGTGTGAGAGAGTCTCTAAATGGGACAGGGTCACACTGACCCAGGGAGGGGAGTGTGAGAGAGTCTGTAAATGGGACAGGGTCACACTGACCCAGGGAGGGGAGTGTGAGAGAGTCTGTAAATGGGACAGGGACACACTGACCCAGGGAGGGGAGTGTGAGAGAGTCTGTAAATGGGACAGGGTCACACTGACCCAGGGAGGGGAGTGTGAGAGAGTCTGTAAATGGGACAGGGTCACACTGACCCTGGGAGGGGAGTGTGAGAGAGTCTGTAAATGGGACAGGGTCACACTGACCCAGGGAGGGGAGTGTGAGAGAGTCTGTAAATGGGACAGGGACACACTGAACCAGGGAGGGGAGTGTGAAAGAGTCTGTAAATGGGACAGGGTCACACTGACCCAGGGAGGGGAGTGTGAGAGAGTCTGTAAATGGGACAGGGTCACACTGACCCAGGGAGGGGAGTGTGAGAGAGTCTGTAAATGGGACAGGGTCACACTGACCCAGGGAGGGGAGTGTGAGAGAGTCTGTAAATGGGACAGGGTCACACTGACCCAGGGAGGGGAGTGTGAGAGAGTCTGTAAATGGGACAGGGTCACACTGACCCAGGGAGGGGAGTGTGTGAGAGAGTCTGTAAATGGGACAGGATCACACTGACCCAGGGAGGGGAGTGTGAGAGAGTCTGCAAATGGGACAGGGTCACACTGACCCAGGGAGGGGAGTGTGAGAGAGTCTGCAAATGGGACAGGGTCACACTGACCCAGGGAGGTGTGTGTGAGAGAGTCTGCAAATGGGACAGGGTCACACTGACCCAGGGAGGGGAGTGTGAGAGAGTCTGTAAATGGGACAGGATCACACTGACCCAGGGAGGGGAGTGTGAGAGAGTCTGTAAATGGGACAGGGTCACACTGACCCAGGGAGGGGTGTGTGAGAGAGTCTGTCAATGGGACAGAGTCACATTGACCCAGGGAGGGGAGTGTGGGAGAGTCTGTAAATGGGACAGGGTCACACTGACCCAGGGAGGGGAGTGTGGGAGAGTCTGTAAATGGGACAGGGACACACTGACCCAGGGAGGGGAGTGTGAGAGAGTCTGTAATTGGGACAGGGACACACTGACCCAGGGAGGGGAGTGTGAGAGAGTCTGTAAATGGGACAGGGTCACACTGACCCAGGGAGGGGAGTGTGAGAGAGTCTGTAAATGGGACAGGGTCACACTGACCCAGGGAGGGGAGTGTGAGAGAGTCTGTAAATGGGACAGGGTCACACTGACCCTGGGAGGGGAGTGTGAGAGAGTCTGTAAATGGGACAGGGTCACACTGACCCAGGGAGGGGAGTGTGAGAGAGTCTGTAAATGGGACAGGGACACACTGACCCAGGGAGGGGAGTGTGAGAGAGTCTGTAAATGGGACAGGGTCACACTGACCCAGGGAGGGGAGTGTGAGAGAGTCTGTAAATGGGACAGGGTCACACTGACCCTGGGAGGGGAGTGTGAGAGAGTCTGTAAATGGGACAGGGTCACACTGACCCAGGGAGGGGAGTGTGAGAGAGTCTGTAAATGGGACAGGGACACACTGACCCAGGGAGGGGAGTGTGAAAGAGTCTGTAAATGGGACAGGGTCACACTGACCCAGGGAGGGGAGTGTGGGAGAGTCTGTAAATGGGACAGGGTCACACTGACCCAGGGAGGGGAGTCAGGCAGAGTCTGTAAATGGGACAGGGTCACACTGACCCAGGGAGGGGAGTGTGAGAGAGTCTGTAAATGGGACAGGATCACACTGACTCAGGGAGGGGAGTGTGAGAGAGTCTGCAAATGGGACAGGGTCACACTGACCCAGGGAGGGGAGTGTGAGAGAGTCTGCAAATGGGACAGGGTCACACTGACCCAGGGAGGGGAGTGTGAGAGAGTCTGTAAATGGGACAGGGACACACTGACCCAGGGAGGGGAGTGTGAGAGAGTCTGTAAATGGGACAGGGATACACTGACCCAGAGAGGGGAGTGTGAGAGAGTCTGTAAATGGGACAGGGTCACACTGACCCAGGGAGGGGAGTGTGAGAGAGTCTGTAAATGGGACAGGGTCACACTGACCCAGGGAGGGGTGTGTGGGAGAGTCTGTAAATGGGACAAGGTCACACTGACCCAGGGAGGGGAGTGTGAGAGAGTCTGTAAATGGGACAGGGTCACACTGACCCAGGGAGGGGAGTGTGGTAGAGTCTGTAAATGGGACAGGGTCACACTGACCCAGGGAGGGGAGTGTGAGAGAGTCTGTAAATGGGACAGGGTCACACTGACCCAGGGAGGGGAGTGTGAGAGAGTCTGTCAATGGGATAGAGTCACATTGACCCAGGGAGGGGAGTGTGGGAGAGTCTGTAAATGGGACAGGGTCACACTGACCCAGGGATGGGAGTGTGGGAGAATCTGTAAATGGGACAGGGACACACTGACCCAGGGAGGGGAGTGTGAGAGAGTCTGTAAATGGGACAGGGTCACACTGACCCAGGGAGAGGAGTGTGAGAGAGTCTGTAAATGGGACAGGGACACACTGACCCAGGGAGGGGAGTGTGAAAGAGTCTGTAAATGGGACAGGGTCACACTGACCCAGGGAGGGGAGTGTGGGAGAGTCTGTAAATGGGACAGGGTCACACTGACCCAGGGAGAGGAGTGTGAGAGAGTCTGTAAATGGGACAGGGACACACTGACCCAGGGAGGGGAGTGTGAAAGAGTCTGTAAATGGGACAGGGTCACACTGACCCAGGGAGGGGAGTGTGGGAGAGTCTGTAAATGGGACAGGGTCACACTGACCCAGGGAGGGGAGTCAGGCAGAGTCTGTAAATGGGACAGGGTCACACTGACCCAGGGAGGGGAGTGTGAGAGAGTCTGTAAATGGGACAGGATCACACTGACTCAGGGAGGGGAGTGTGAGAGAGTCTGCAAATGGGACAGGGTCACACTGACCCAGGGAGGGGAGTGTGAGAGAGTCTGCAAATGGGACAGGGTCACACTGACCCAGGGAGGGGAGTGTGAGAGAGTCTGTAAATGGGACAGGGACACACTGACCCAGGGAGGGGAGTGTGAGAGAGTCTGTAAATGGGACAGGGATACACTGACCCAGAGAGGGGAGTGTGAGAGAGTCTGTAAATGGGACAGGGTCACACTGACCCAGGGAGGGGAGTGTGAGAGAGTCTGTAAATGGGACAGGGTCACACTGACCCAGGGAGGGGTGTGTGGGAGAGTCTGTAAATGGGACAAGGTCACACTGACCCAGGGAGGGGAGTGTGAGAGAGTCTGTAAATGGGACAGGGTCACACTGACCCAGGGAGGGGAGTGTGGTAGAGTCTGTAAATGGGACAGGGTCACACTGACCCAGGGAGGGGAGTGTGAGAGAGTCTGTAAATGGGACAGGGTCACACTGACCCAGGGAGGGGAGTGTGAGAGAGTCTGTCAATGGGATAGAGTCACATTGACCCAGGGAGGGGAGTGTGGGAGAGTCTGTAAATGGGACAGGGTCACACTGACCCAGGGATGGGAGTGTGGGAGAATCTGTAAATGGGACAGGGACACACTGACCCAGGGAGGGGAGTGTGAGAGAGTCTGTAAATGGGACAGGGTCACACTGACCCAGGGAGAGGAGTGTGAGAGAGTCTGTAAATGGGACAGGGTCACACTGACCCAGGGAGGGGAGTGTGGGACAGTCTGCAAATGGGACAGGTTCACACTGACCCAGGGAGGGGAGTGTGAGAGAGTCTGTAAATGGGACAGGGTCACACTGACCCAGGGAGGGGAGTGTGAGAGAGTCTGTAATTGGGACAGGGTCACACTGACCCTGGGAGGGGAGTGTGAGAGAGTCTGTAAATGGGACAGGGTCACACTGACCCAGGGAGGGGAGTGTGAGAGAGTCTGTAAATGGGACAGGGTCACACTGACCCAGGGAGGGGAGTGTGAGAGAGTCTGTAAATGGGACAGGATCACACTGACCCAGGGAGGGGAGTGTGAGAGAGTCTGTAAATGGGACAGGGTCACACTGACCCAGGGAGGGGTGTGTGAGAGAGTCTGTCAATGGGACAGAGTCACATTGACCCAGGGAGGGGAGTGTGGGAGAGTCTGTAAATGGGACAGGGTCACACTGACCCAGGGAGGGGAGTGTGGGAGAGTCTGTAAATGGGACAGGGACACACTGACCCAGGGAGGGGAGTGTGAGAGAGTCTGTAATTGGGACAGGGACACACTGACCCAGGGAGGGGAGTGTGAGAGAGTCTGTAAATGGGACAGGGTCACACTGACCCAGGGAGGGGAGTGTGAGAGAGTCTGTAAATGGGACAGGGTCACACTGACCCAGGGAGGGGAGTGTGAGAGAGTCTGTAAATGGGACAGGGTCACACTGACCCTGGGAGGGGAGTGTGAGAGAGTCTGTAAATGGGACAGGGTCACACTGACCCAGGGAGGGGAGTGTGAGAGAGTCTGTAAATGGGACAGGGACACACTGACCCAGGGAGGGGAGTGTGAGAGAGTCTGTAAATGGGACAGGGTCACACTGACCCAGGGAGGGGAGTGTGAGAGAGTCTGTAAATGGGACAGGGTCACACTGACCCTGGGAGGGGAGTGTGAGAGAGTCTGTAAATGGGACAGGGTCACACTGACCCAGGGAGGGGAGTGTGAGAGAGTCTGTAAATGGGACAGGGACACACTGACCCAGGGAGGGGAGTGTGAAAGAGTCTGTAAATGGGACAGGGTCACACTGACCCAGGGAGGGGAGTGTGGGAGAGTCTGTAAATGGGACAGGGTCACACTGACCCAGGGAGGGGAGTCAGGCAGAGTCTGTAAATGGGACAGGGTCACACTGACCCAGGGAGGGGAGTGTGAGAGAGTCTGTAAATGGGACAGGATCACACTGACTCAGGGAGGGGAGTGTGAGAGAGTCTGCAAATGGGACAGGGTCACACTGACCCAGGGAGGGGAGTGTGAGAGAGTCTGCAAATGGGACAGGGTCACACTGACCCAGGGAGGGGAGTGTGAGAGAGTCTGTAAATGGGACAGGGACACACTGACCCAGGGAGGGGAGTGTGAGAGAGTCTGTAAATGGGACAGGGATACACTGACCCAGAGAGGGGAGTGTGAGAGAGTCTGTAAATGGGACAGGGTCACACTGACCCAGGGAGGGGAGTGTGAGAGAGTCTGTAAATGGGACAGGGTCACACTGACCCAGGGAGGGGTGTGTGGGAGAGTCTGTAAATGGGACAAGGTCACACTGACCCAGGGAGGGGAGTGTGAGAGAGTCTGTAAATGGGACAGGGTCACACTGACCCAGGGAGGGGAGTGTGGTAGAGTCTGTAAATGGGACAGGGTCACACTGACCCAGGGAGGGGAGTGTGAGAGAGTCTGTAAATGGGACAGGGTCACACTGACCCAGGGAGGGGAGTGTGAGAGAGTCTGTCAATGGGATAGAGTCACATTGACCCAGGGAGGGGAGTGTGGGAGAGTCTGTAAATGGGACAGGGTCACACTGACCCAGGGATGGGAGTGTGGGAGAATCTGTAAATGGGACAGGGACACACTGACCCAGGGAGGGGAGTGTGAGAGAGTCTGTAAATGGGACAGGGTCACACTGACCCAGGGAGAGGAGTGTGAGAGAGTCTGTAAATGGGACAGGGACACACTGACCCAGGGAGGGGAGTGTGAAAGAGTCTGTAAATGGGACAGGGTCACACTGACCCAGGGAGGGGAGTGTGGGAGAGTCTGTAAATGGGACAGGGTCACACTGACCCAGGGAGAGGAGTGTGAGAGAGTCTGTAAATGGGACAGGGACACACTGACCCAGGGAGGGGAGTGTGAAAGAGTCTGTAAATGGGACAGGGTCACACTGACCCAGGGAGGGGAGTGTGGGAGAGTCTGTAAATGGGACAGGGTCACACTGACCCAGGGAGGGGAGTCAGGCAGAGTCTGTAAATGGGACAGGGTCACACTGACCCAGGGAGGGGAGTGTGAGAGAGTCTGTAAATGGGACAGGATCACACTGACTCAGGGAGGGGAGTGTGAGAGAGTCTGCAAATGGGACAGGGTCACACTGACCCAGGGAGGGGAGTGTGAGAGAGTCTGCAAATGGGACAGGGTCACACTGACCCAGGGAGGGGAGTGTGAGAGAGTCTGTAAATGGGACAGGGACACACTGACCCAGGGAGGGGAGTGTGAGAGAGTCTGTAAATGGGACAGGGATACACTGACCCAGAGAGGGGAGTGTGAGAGAGTCTGTAAATGGGACAGGGTCACACTGACCCAGGGAGGGGAGTGTGAGAGAGTCTGTAAATGGGACAGGGTCACACTGACCCAGGGAGGGGTGTGTGGGAGAGTCTGTAAATGGGACAAGGTCACACTGACCCAGGGAGGGGAGTGTGAGAGAGTCTGTAAATGGGACAGGGTCACACTGACCCAGGGAGGGGAGTGTGGTAGAGTCTGTAAATGGGACAGGGTCACACTGACCCAGGGAGGGGAGTGTGAGAGAGTCTGTAAATGGGACAGGGTCACACTGACCCAGGGAGGGGAGTGTGAGAGAGTCTGTCAATGGGATAGAGTCACATTGACCCAGGGAGGGGAGTGTGGGAGAGTCTGTAAATGGGACAGGGTCACACTGACCCAGGGATGGGAGTGTGGGAGAATCTGTAAATGGGACAGGGACACACTGACCCAGGGAGGGGAGTGTGAGAGAGTCTGTAAATGGGACAGGGTCACACTGACCCAGGGAGAGGAGTGTGAGAGAGTCTGTAAATGGGACAGGGTCACACTGACCCAGGGAGGGGAGTGTGGGACAGTCTGCAAATGGGACAGGTTCACACTGACCCAGGGAGGGGAGTGTGAGAGAGTCTGTAAATGGGACAGGGTCACACTGACCCAGGGAGGGGAGTGTGAGAGAGTCTGTAATTGGGACAGGGTCACACTGACCCTGGGAGGGGAGTGTGAGAGAGTCTGTAAATGGGACAGGGTCACACTGACCCAGGGAGGGGAGTGTGAGAGAGTCTGTAAATGGGACAGGGTCACACTGACCCAGGGAGGGGAGTGTGAGAGAGTCTGTAAATGGGACAGGGTCACACTGACCCAGGGAGGAGTGTGAGAGAGTCTGTAAATGGGACAGGGTCACACTGACCCAGGGAGGGGAGTGTGAGAGAGTCTTTAAATGGGACAGGGTCACACTGACGCAGGGAGGAGTGTGAGAGAGTCCGTAAATGGGACAGGGTCACACTGACCCAGGGAGGGGAGTGTGAGAGAGTCTGTAAACGGGACAGGGTCACACCGACCCTGGGAGGGGAGTGTGAGAGAGTCTGTAAATGGGACAGGGTCACACTGACCCAGGGAGGGGAGTGTGAGAGAGTCTGTAAATGGGACAGGGACACACTGACCCTGGGAGGGGAGTGTGAGAGAGTCTGTAAATGGGACAGGGTCAAACTGACCCAGGGAGGGGAGTGTGAGAGAGTCTTTAAATGGGACAGGGTCACACTGACCCTGGGAGGGGTGTGTGAGAGAGTCTGTAAATGGGACAGGGTCACACTGACCCAGGGAGGGGAGTGTGAGAGAGTCTGTAAATGGGACAGGGACACACTGACCCAGGGAGGGGAGTGTGGGAGAGTCTGTAAATGGGACAGGGTCACACTGACCCAGGGAGGGGAGTCAGGCAGAGTCTGTAAATGGGACAGGGTCACACTGACCGAGGGAGGTGAGTGTGAGAGAGTCTGTGAATGGGACAGGATCACACTGACCCAGGGAGGGGAGTGTGAGAGAGTCTGCAAATGGGACAGGGTCACACTGACCCAGGGAGGGGAGTGTGAGAGAGTCTGCAAATGGGACAGGGTCACACTGACCCAGGGAGGGGTGTGTGAGAGAGTCTGCAAATGGGACAGGGTCACACTGACCCAGGGAGGGGAGTGTGAGAGAGTCTGTAAATGGGACAGGATCACACTGACCCAGGGAGGGGAGTGTGAGAGAGTCTGTAAATGGGACAGGGTCACACTGACCCAGGGAGGGGAGTGTGAGAGAGTCTGTCAATGGGACAGAGTCACATTGACCCAGGGAGGGGAGTGTGGGAGAGTCTGTAAATGGGACAGGGTCACACTGACCCAGGGAGGGGAGTGTGGGAGAGTCTGTAAATGGGACAGGGACACACTGACCCAGGGAGGGGTGTGAGAGAGTCTGTAAATGGGACAGGGACACACTGACCCAGGGAGGGGAGTGTGAGAGACTCTGCAAATGGGACAGGGTCACACTGACCCAGGGAGGGGAGTGTGAGAGAGTCTGTAAATGGGACAGGGTCACACTGACCCAGGGAGGGGAGTGTGGGAGAGTCTGTAAATGGGACAGGGTCACACTGACCCAGGGAGGGGAGTGTGAGAGAGTCTGCAAATGGGACAGGGTCACACTGACCCAGGGAGTGGAGTGTGGGAGAGTCTGTAAATGGGACAGGGTCACACTGACCCAGGGAGGGGAGTGTGAGAGAGTCTGTAAATGGGACAGGGTCACACTGACCCAGGGAGGGGAGTGTGAGAGAGTCTGTCAATGGGACAGAGTCACATTGACCCAGGGAGGGGAGTGTGGGAGAGTCTGTAAATGGGACAGGGTCACACTGACCCAGGGAGGGGAGTGTGGGACAGTCTGCAAATGGGACAGGTTCACACTGACCCAGGGAGGGGAGTGTGAGAGTGTCTGTAATTGGGACAGGGTCACACTGACCCTGGGAGGGGAGTGTGAGAGAGTCTGTAAATGGGACAGGGTCACACTGACCCAGGGACGGGAGTGTGAGGGAGTCTGCAAATGGGACAGGGTCACACTGACCCAGGGAGGGGAGTGTGAGAGAGAGTCTGTAAATGGGACAGGGACACACTGACCCAGGGAGGGGTGTGTGGGAGAGTCTGTCAATGGGACAGGGCCACACTGACCCAGGGAGGGGTGTGTGGGAGAGTCTGTAAATGGGACAGGGCCACACTGACCCAGGGAGGGGTGTGTGGGACAGTCTGTAAATGGGACAGGGTCACACTGACCCAGGGAGGAGAGTGTGAGAGAGTCTGTAAATGGGACAGGGTCACACTGAACCAGGGACGGGTGTGAGAGAGAGTCTGTGAATGGGACAGGGTCACACTGACCCAGGGAGGGGAGTGTGAGAGAGTCTGGAAATGGGACAGGGTCACACTGACCCAGGGAGGGGAGTGTGAGAGAGTCTGTAAATGGGACAGGGTCACACTGACCCAGGGAGGGGAGTGTGAGAGAGTCTGCAAATGGGACAGTGTCACACTGACCCAGGGAGGGGAGTGTGAGAGAGTCTGTAAATGGGACAGGGTCACACTGACCCAGGGAGGGGAGTGTGAGAGAGTCTGTAAATGGGACAGGGTCACACTGACCCAGGGAGGGGAGTGTGAGAGAGTCTGTAAATGGGACAGGGTCACACTGACCCAGGGAGAGGTGCGTGAGAGACTCTGTATATGGGACAGGGTCACACTGACCCAGGGAGGGGAGTGTGAGAGAGTCTGTAAATGGGACAGGGACACACTGACCCAGGGAGGGGAGTGTGAAAGAGTCTGTAAATGGGACAGGGTCACACTGACCCAGGTAGGGGAGTGTGGGAGAGTCTGTAAATGGGACAGGGTCACACTGACCCAGGGAGGGGAGTCAGGCAGAGTCTGTAAATGGGACAGGGTCACACTGACCCAGGGAGGGGAGTGTGAGAGAGTCTGCAAATGGGACAGGGTCACACTGACCCAGGGAGGGGAGTGTGAGAGAGTCTGCAAATGGGACAGGGTCACACTGACCCAGGGAGGGGTGTGTGAGAGAGTCTGTAAATGGGACAGGGTCACACTGACCCAGGGAGGGGAGTGTGGGACAGTCTGCAAATGGGACAGGTTCACACTGACCCAGGGAGGGGAGTGTGAGAGAGTCTATAAATGGGACAGGGTCACACTGACCCAGGGAGGGGAGTGTGAGAGAGTCTGTAATTGGGACAGGGTCACACTGACCCTGGGAGGGGAGTGTGAGAGAGTCTGGAAATGGGACAGGGTCACACTGACCCAGGGAGGGGAGTGTGAGGGAGTCTGCAAATGGGACAGGGTCACACTGACCCAGGGAGGGGTGTGTGGGAGAGTCTGTAAATGGGACAGGGCCACACTGACCCACGGAGGGGTGAGTGGGAGAGTCTGTAAATGGGACAGGGTCACACTGACCCAGGGAGGGGAGTGTGAGAGAGTCTGTAAATGGGACAGGGTCACACTGACCCAGGGAGGGGAGTGTGAGAGAGTCTGTAAATGGGACAGGGTCACACTGACCCAGGGAGGGGAGTGTGAGAGAGTCTGTAAATGGGACAGGGTCACACTGACCCAGGGAAGGGTGTGAGAGAGAGTCTGTGAATGGGACAGGGTCACACTGACCCAGGGAGGGGAGTGTGAGAGAGTCTGGAAATGGGACAGGGTCACACTGACCCAGGGAGGGGAGTGTGGGAGAGTCTGTAAATGGGACAGGGTCACACTGACCCAGGGAGGGGAGTGTGAGAGAGTCTGTAAATGGGACAGGGTCACACTGACCCAGGGAGGGGAGTGTGAGAGAGTCTGCAAATGGGACAGTGTCACACTGACCCAGGGAGGGGAGTGTGAGAGAGTCTGTAAATGGGACAGGGTCACACTGACGCAGGGAGGAGTGTGAGAGAGTCCGTAAATGGGACAGGGTCACACTGACCCAGGGAGGGGAGTGTGAGAGAGTCTGTAAATGGGACAGGGTCACACTGACCCAGGGAGGGGAGTGTGAGAGAGTCTGTAAATGGGACAGGGTCACACTGACCCAGGGAGGGGAGTGTGAGAGAGTCTGTAAATGGGACAGGGACACACTGACCCAGGGAGGGGAGTGTGGGAGAGTCTGTAAATGGGACAGGGTCACACTGACCCAGGGAGGGGAGTCAGGCAGAGTCTGTAAATGGGACAGGGTCACACTGACCCAGGGAGGGGAGTGTGAGAGAGTCTGTAAATGGGACAGGATCACACTGACCCAGGGAGGGGAGTGTGAGAGAGTCTGCAAATGGGACAGGGTCACACTGACCCAGGGAGGGGAGTGTGAGAGAGTCTGCAAATGGGACAGGGTCACACTGACCCAGGGAGGGGAGTGTGAGAGAGTCTGTAAATGGGACAGGGTCACACTGACCCAGGGAGGGGAGTGTGAGAGAGTCTGTAAATGGGACAGGATCACACTGACCCAGGGAGGGGAGTGTGAGAGAGTCTGTAAATGGGACAGGGTCACACTTACCCAGGGAGGGGTGTGTGAGAGAGTCTGTCAATGGGACAGAGTCACATTGACCCAGGGAGGGGAGTGTGGGAGAGTCTGTAAATGGGACAGGGTCACACTGACCCAGGGAGGGGAGTGTGGGACGGTCTGTAAATGGGACAGGGACACACTGACCCAGGGAGGGGAGTGTGAGAGAGTCTGTAAATGGGACAGGGACACACTGACCCAGGGAGGGGAGTGTGAGAGAGTCTGTAAATGGGACAGGGTCACACTGACCCAGGGAGGGGAGTGTGAGAGAGTCTGTAAATGGGACAGGGTCACACTGACCCAGGGAGGGGAGTGTGGGAGAGTCTGTAAATAGGACAGGGTCACACTGACCCAGGGAGGGGAGTGTGAGAGAGTCTGTAAATGGGACAGGGTCACACTGACCCAGGGAGTGGAGTGTGGGAGAGTCTGTAAATGGGACAGGGTCACACTGACCCAGGGAGGGGAGTGTGAGAGAGTCTGTAAATGGGACAGGGTCACACTGACCCAGGGAGGGGAGTGTGAGAGAGTCTGTCAATGGGACAGAGTCACATTGACCCAGGGAGGGGAGTGTGGGAGAGTCTGTAAATGGGACAGGTTCACACTGATCCAGGGAGGGGAGTGTGGGACAGTCTGCAAATGGGACAGGTTCACACTGACCCAGGGAGGGGAGTGTGAGAGAGTCTGTAATTGGGACAGGGTCACACTGACCCTGGGAGGGGAGTGTGAGAGAGTCTGTAAATGGGACAGGGTCACACTGACCCAGGGAGGGGAGTGTGAGGGAGTCTGCAAATGGGACAGGGTCACACTGACCCAGGGAGGGGAGTGTGAGAGAGAGTCTGTAAATGGGACAGGGCCACACTGACCCAGGGAGGGGTGTGTGGGAGACTCTGTAAATGGGACAGGGCCACACTGACCCAGGGAGGGGTGTGTGGGAGAGTCTGTAAATGGGACAGGGCCACACTGACCCAGGGAGGGGTGTGTGGGACAGTCTGTAAATGGGACAGGGTCACACTGACCCAGGGAGGGGAGTGTGAGAGAGTCTGTAAATGGGACAGGGTCACACTGACCCAGGGAGGGGTGTGAGAGAGAGTCTGTGAATGGGACAGGGTCACACTGACCCAGGGAGGGGAGTGTGGGAGAGTCTGTAAATGGGACAGGGTCACACTGACCCAGGGAGGGGTGTGAGAGAGAGTCTGTGAATGGGACAGGGTCACACTGACCCAGGGAGGGGAGTGTGGGAGAGTCTGTAAATGGGACAGGGTCACACTGACCCAGGGAGGTGTATGAGAGAGAGTCTGTGAATGGGACAGGGTCACACTGACCCAGGGAGGGGAGTGTGGGAGAGTCTGGAAATGGGACAGGGTCACACTGACCCAGGGAGGGGAGTGTGGGAGAGTCTGTAAATGGGACAGGGTCACACTGACCCAGGGAGGGGAGTGTGAGAGAGTCTGTAAATGGGACAGGGTCACACTGACCCAGGGAGGGGAGTGTGAGAGAGTCTGTAAATGGGACAGGGTCACACTGACCCAGGGAGGGGAGTGTGAGAGAGTCTGCAAATGGGACAGTGTCACACTGACCCAGGGAGGGGAGTGTGAGAGAGTCTGTAAATGGGACAGGGTCACACTGACCCAGGGAGGGGAGTGTGAGAGAGTCTGTAAATGGGACAGGGTCACACTGACACAGGGAGGGGAGTGTGAGAGAGTCTGTAAATGGGACAGGGTCACACTGACCCAGGGAGAGGTGCGTGAGAGACTCTGTATATGGGACAGGGCCACACTGACCCAGGGAGGGGTGTGTGGGACAGTCTGTAAATGGGACAGGGTCACACTGACCCAGGGAGGGGAGTGTGAGAGAGTCTGTAAATGGGACAGGGTCACACTGACCCAGGGAGGGGTGTGAGAGAGAGTCTGTGAATGGGACAGGGTCACACTGACCCAGGGAGGGGAGTGTGGGAGAGTCTGTAAATGGGACAGGGTCACACTGACCCAGGGAGGGGTGTGAGAGAGAGTCTGTGAATGGGACAGGGTCACACTGACCCAGGGAGGGGAGTGTGGGAGAGTCTGTAAATGGGAAAGGGTCACACTGACCCAGGGAGGGGTATGAGAGAGAGTCTGTGAATGGGACAGGGTCACACTGACCCAGGGAGGGGAGTGTGGGAGAGTCTGGAAATGGGACAGGGTCACACTGACCCAGGGAGGGGAGTGTGGGAGAGTCTGTAAATGGGCCAGGGTCACACTGACCCAGGGAGGGGAGTGTGAGAGAGTCTGTAAATGGGACAGGGTCACACTGACCCAGGGAGGGGAGTGTGAGAGAGTCTGTAAATGGGACAGGGTCACACTGACCCAGGGAGGGGAGTGTGAGAGAGTCTGCAAATGGGACAGTGTCACACTGACCCAGGGAGGGAAATGTGAGAGAGTCTGTAAATGGGACAGGGTCACACTGACCCAGGGAGGGGAGTGTGAGAGAGTCTGTAAATGGGACAGGGTCACACTGACACAGGGAGGGGAGTGTGAGAGAGTCTGCAAATGGGACAGGGTCACACTGACCCAGGGAGAGGTGCGTGAGAGACTCTGTATATGGGACAGGGTCACACTGACCCAGGGAGGGGAGTGTGAGAGAGTCTGTAAATGGGACAGGGTCACACTGAACCAGGGAGGGGAGTGTGAGAGAGTCTGTAAACGGGACAGGGTCACACTGACCCAGGGAGGGGAGTGAGGGAGAATCTGTAAATGGGACAGGGTCACACTGACCCAGGGAGGGGAGTGAGGGAGAATCTGTAAATGGGACAGGGTCACACTGACCCAGGGAGGGGAGTGTGAGAGAGTCTGTAAATGGGACAGCGTCACACTGACCCAGGGAGGGGAGTGTGAGAGAGTCTGTAAATGGGACAGGGACACACTGACCCAGGGAGGGGAGTGTGAGAGAGTCTGTAAATGGGACAGGGTCACACTGACCCAGGGAGGGGAGTGTGAGAGAGTCTGTAAATGGGACAGGGTCACACTGACCCAGGGAGGGGTGTGAGAGAGAGTCTGTGAATGGGACAGGGTCACACTGACCCAGGGAGGGGAGTGTGGGAGAGTCTGTAAATGGGACAGGGTCACACTGACCCAGGGAGGGGTGTGAGAGAGAGTCTGTGAATGGGACAGGGTCACACTGACCCAGGGAGGGGAGTGTGGGAGAGTCTGTAAATGGGACAGGGTCACACTGACCCAGGGAGGGGTATGAGAGAGAGTCTGTGAATGGGACAGGGTCACACTGACCCAGGGAGGGGAGTGTGGGAGAGTCTGGAAATGGGACAGGGTCACACTGACCCAGGGAGGGGAGTGTGGGAGAGTCTGTAAATGGGACAGGGTCACACTGACCCAGGGAGGGGAGTGTGAGAGAGTCTGTAAATGGGACAGGGTCACACTGACCCAGGGAGGGGAGTGTGAGAGAGTCTGTAAATGGGACAGGGTCACACTGACCCAGGGAGGGGAGTGTGAGAGAGTCTGCAAATGGGACAGTGTCACACTGACCCAGGGAGGGGAGTGTGAGAGAGTCTGTAAATGGGACAGGGTCACACTGACCCAGGGAGGGGAGTGTGAGAGAGTCTGTAAATGGGACAGGGTCACACTGACACAGGGAGGGGAGTGTGAGAGAGTCTGTAAATGGGACAGGGTCACACTGACCCAGGGAGAGGTGCGTGAGAGACTCTGTATATGGGACAGGGTCACACTGACCCAGGGAGGGGAGTGTGAGAGAGTCTGTAAATGGGACAGGGTCACACTGAACCAGGGAGGGGAGTGTGAGAGAGTCTGTAAACGGGACAGGGTCACACTGACCCAGGGAGGGGAGTGAGGGAGAATCTGTAAATGGGACAGGGTCACACTGACCCAGGGAGGGGAGTGAGGGAGAATCTGTAAATGGGACAGGGTCACACTGACCCAGGGAGGGGAGTGTGAGAGAGTCTGTAAATGGGACAGGGTCACACTGACCCAGGGAGGGGAGTGTGAGAGAGTCTGTAAATGGGACAGGGACACACTGACCCAGGGAGGGGAGTGTGGGAGAGTCTGTAAATGGGACAGTGTCACACTGACCCAGGGAGGGGAGTGTGAGAGAGTCTGTAAATGGGACAGGGTCACACTGACCCAGTGAGGGGAGTGTGAGAGAGTCTGTAAATGGGACAGGGACACACTGACCCAGGGAGGGGAGTGTGAGGGAGTCTGCAAATGGGACAGGGACACACTGACCCAGGGAGGGGAGTGTGAGAGAGTCTGTAAATGGGACAGGGACACACTGACCCAGGGAGGGGTGTGTGGGAGAGTCTGTAAATGGGAGAGGGTCACACTGACCCAGGGAGGGGAGTGTGAGAGAGTCTGTAAATGGGACAGTGTCACACTGACCCAGGGAGGGGATTGTGAAGGAGTCTGTAAATGGGACAGGGTCACACTGACCCAGGGAGGGGATTGTGAGGGAGTCTGTAAATGGGACAGGGTCACACTGACCCAGGGAGGGGAGTGTGAGAGAGTCTGTAAATGGGACAGGGTCACACTGACCCAGGGAGGGGATTGTGAGGGAGTCTGTAAATGGGATAGGGTCACACTGACCCAGGGAGGGGAGTGTGAGAGAGTCTGTAAATGGGAGAGGGACACACTGACCCAGGGAGGGGAGTGTGAGAGAGTCTGTAAATGGGACAGGGTCACACTGACCCAGGGAGGGGAGTGTGAGAGAGTCTGTAAATGGGACAGGGTCACACTGACCCAGGGAGGGGAGTGTGAGAGAGTCTGTAAATGGGTCAGGGTCACACTGACCCAGGGAGGGGAGTGTGAGAGTCTGTAAACGGAACAGGGTCACACTGACCAAGGGAGGGGAGTGTGGGAGAGTCTGTAAATGGGACAGGGTCACACTGACCCAGGGAGGGGAGTGTGAGAGAGTCTATAAATGGGACAGGATCACACTGACCCAGGGAGGGGAGTGTGAGAGAGTCTGTAAATGGGACAGGGTCACACTGACCCAGGGAGGGGAGTGTGAGAGTCTGTAAACGGGACAGGGTCACACTGACCCAGGGAGGGGAGTCAGGCAGAGTCTGTAAATGGAACAGGGTCACACTGACCCAGGGAGGGGAGTGTGAGAGAGTCTGTAAATGGGACAGGATCACACTGACCCAGGGAGGGGAGTGTGAGAGAGTCTGCAAATGGGACAGGGTCACACTGACCCAGGGAGGGGAGTGTGAGAGAGTGTGTAAATGGGACAGGGTCACACTGACCCAGGGAGGGGAGTGTGAGAGAGTCTGTAAATGGGAGAGGATCACACTGACCCAGGGAGGGGAGTGTGAGAGAGTCTGTAAATGGGACAGGGTCACACTTACCCAGGGAGGGGTGTGTGAGAGAGTCTGTCAATGGGACAGAGTCACATTGACCCAGGGAGGGGAGTGTGGGAGAGTCTGTAAATGGGACAGGGTCACACTGACCCAGGGAGGGGAGTGTGGGACGGTCTGCAAATGGGACAGGGACACACTGACCCAGGGAGGGGAGTGTGAGAGAGTCTGTAAATGGGACAGGGACACACTGACCCAGGGAGGGGAGTGTGAGAGAGTCTGTAAATGGGACAGGGTCACACTGACCCAGGGAGGGGAGTGTGAGAGAGTCTGTAAATGGGACAGGGTCACACTGACCCAGGGAGGGGAGTGTGGGAGAGTCTGTAAATAGGACAGGGTCACACTGACCCAGGGAGGGGAGTGTGAGAGAGTCTGTAAATGGGACAGGGTCACACTGACCCAGGGAGTGGAGTGTGGGAGAGTCTGTAAATGGGACAGGGTCACACTGACCCAGGGAGGGGAGTGTGAGAGAGTCTGTAAATGGGACAGGGTCACACTGACCCAGGGAGGGGAGTGTGAGAGAGTCTGTCAATGGGACAGAGTCACATTGACCCAGGGAGGGGAATGTGGGAGAGTCTGTAAATGGGACAGGTTCACACTGATCCAGGGAGGGGAGTGTGGGACAGTCTGCAAATGGGACAGGTTCACACTGACCCAGGGAGGGGAGTGTGAGAGAGTCTGTAATTGGGACAGGGTCACACTGACCCTGGGAGGGGAGTGTGAGAGAGTCTGTAAATGGGACAGGGTCACACTGACCCAGGGAGGGGAGTGTGAGGGAGTCTGCAAATGGGACAGGGTCACACTGACCCAGGGAGGGGAGTGTGAGAGAGAGTCTGTAAATGGGACAGGGCCACACTGACCCAGGGAGGGGTGTGTGGGAGAGTCTGTAAATGGGACAGGGCCACACTGACCCAGGGAGGGGTGTGTGGGAGAGTCTGTAAATGGGACAGGGCCACACTGACCCAGGGAGGGTTGTGTGGGACAGTCTGTAAATGGGACAGGGTCACACTGACCCAGGGAGGGGAGTGTGAGAGAGTCTGTAAATGGGACAGGGTCACACTGACCCAGGGAGGGGTGTGAGAGAGAGTCTGTGAATGGGACAGGGTCACACTGACCCAGGGAGGGGAGTGTGGGAGAGTCTGTAAATGGGACAGGGTCACACTGACCCAGGGAGGGGTGTGAGAGAGAGTCTGTGAATGGGACAGGGTCACACTGACCCAGGGAGGGGAGTGTGGGAGAGTCTGTAAATGGGACAGGGTCACACTGACCTAGGGAGGTGTATGAGAGAGAGTCTGTGAATGGGACATGGTCACACTGACCCAGGGAGGGGAGTGTGGGAGAGTCTGGAAATGGGACAGGGTCACACTGACCCAGGGAGGGGAGTGTGGGAGAGTCTGTAAATGGGACAGGGTCACACTGACCCAGGGAGGGGAGTGTGAGAGAGTCTGTAAATGGGACAGGGTCACACTGACCCAGGGAGGGGAGTGTGAGAGAGTCTGTAAATGGGACAGGGTCACACTGACCCAGGGAGGGGAGTGTGAGAGAGTCTGCAAATGGGACAGTGTCACACTGACCCAGGGAGGGGAGTGTGAGAGAGTCTGTAAATGGGACAGGGTCACACTGACCCAGGGAGGGGAGTGTGAGAGAGTCTGTAAATGGGACAGGGTCACACTGACACAGGGAGGGGAGTGTGAGAGAGTCTGTAAATGGGACAGGGTCACACTGACCCAGGGAGAGGTGCGTGAGAGACTCTGTATATGGGACAGGGCCACACTGACCCAGGGAGGGGTGTGTGGGACAGTCTGTAAATGGGACAGGGTCACACTGACCCAGGGAGGGGAGTGTGAGAGAGTCTGTCAATGGGACAGGGTCACACTGACCCAGGGAGGGGTGTGAGAGAGAGTCTGTGAATGGGACAGGGTCACACTGACCCAGGGAGGGGAGTGTGGGAGAGTCTGTAAATGGGACAGGGTCACACTGACCCAGGGAGGGGTGTGAGAGAGAGTCTGTGAATGGGACAGGGTCACACTGACCCAGGGAGGGGAGTGTGGGAGAGTCTGTAAATGGGAAAGGGTCACACTGACCCAGGGAGGGGTATGAGAGAGAGTCTGTGAATGGGACAGGGTCACACTGACCCAGGGAGGGGAGTGTGGGAGAGTCTGGAAATGGGACAGGGTCACACTGACCCAGGGAGGGAAGTGTGGGAGAGTCTGTAAATGGGCCAGGGTCACACTGACCCAGGGAGGGGAGTGTGAGAGAGTCTGTAAATGGGACAGGGTCACACTGACCCAGGGAGGGGAGTGTGAGAGAGTCTGTAAATGGGACAGGGTCACACTGACCCAGGGAGGGGAGTGTGAGAGAGTCTGCAAATGGGACAGTGTCACACTGACCCAGGGAGGGAAATGTGAGAGAGTCTGTAAATGGGACAGGGTCACACTGACACAGGGAGGGGAGTGTGAGAGAGTCTGTAAATGGGACAGGGTCACACTGACCCAGGGAGAGGTGCGTGAGAGACTCTGTATATGGGACAGGGTCACACTGACCCAGGGAGGGGAGTGAGGGAGAATCTGTAAATGGGACAGGGTCACACTGACCCAGGGAGGGGAGTGTGAGAGAGTCTGTAAATGGGACAGGGTCACACTGACCCAGGGAGGGGAGTGTGAGAGAGTCTGTAAATGGGACAGGGACACACTGACCCAGGGTGGGGAGTGTGAGAGAGTCTGTAAATGGGACAGGGTCACACTGACCCAGGGAGGGGAGTGTGAGAGAGTCTGTAAATGGGACAGGGTCACACTGACCCAGGGAGGGGTGTGAGAGAGAGTCTGTGAATGGGACAGGGTCACACTGACCCAGGGAGGGGAGTGTGGGAGAGTCTGTAAATGGGACAGGGTCACACTGACCCAGGGAGGGGTGTGAGAGAGAGTCTGTGAATGGGACAGGGTCACACTGACCCAGGGAGGGGAGTGTGGGAGAGTCTGTAAATGGGACAGGGTCACACTGACCCAGGGAGGGGTATGAGAGAGAGTCTGTGAATGGGACAGGGTCACACTGACCCAGGGAGGGGAGTGTGGGAGAGTCTGGAAATGGGACAGGGTCACACTGACCCAGGGAGGGGAGTGTGGGAGAGTCTGTAAATGGGACAGGGTCACACTGACCCAGGGAGGGGAGTGTGAGAGAGTCTGTAAATGGGACAGGGTCACACTGACCCAGGGAGGGGAGTGTGAGAGAGTCTGTAAATGGGACAGGGTCACACTGACCCAGGGAGGGGAGTGTGAGAGAGTCTGCAAATGGGACAGTGTCACACTGACCCAGGGAGGGGAGTGTGAGAGAGTCTGTAAATGGGACAGGGTCACACTGACCCAGGGAGGGGAGTGTGAGAGAGTCTGTAAATGGGACAGGGTCACACTGACACAGGGAGGGGAGTGTGAGAGAGTCTGTAAATGGGACAGGGTCACACTGACCCAGGGAGAGGTGCGTGAGAGACTCTGTATATGGGACAGGGTCACACTGACCCAGGGAGGGGAGTGTGAGAGAGTCTGTAAATGGGACAGGGTCACACTGAACCAGGGAGGGGAGTGTGAGAGAGTCTGTAAACGGGACAGGGTCACACTGACCCAGGGAGGGGAGTGAGGGAGAATCTGTAAATGGGACAGGGTCACACTGACCCAGGGAGGGGAGTGAGGGAGAATCTGTAAATGGGACAGGGTCACACTGACCCAGGGAGGGGAGTGTGAGAGAGTCTGTAAATGGGACAGGGTCACACTGACCCAGGGAGGGGAGTGTGAGAGAGTCTGTAAATGGGACAGGGACACACTGACCCAGGGAGGGGAGTGTGGGAGAGTCTGTAAATGGGACAGTGTCACACTGACCCAGGGAGGGGAGTGTGAGAGAGTCTGTAAATGGGACAGGGTCACACTGACCCAGTGAGGGGAGTGTGAGAGAGTCTGTAAATGGGACAGGGACACACTGACCCAGGGAGGGGAGTGTGAGGGAGTCTGCAAATGGGACAGGGACACACTGACCCAGGGAGGGGAGTGTGAGAGAGTCTGTAAATGGGACAGGGACACACTGACCCAGGGAGGGGTGTGTGGGAGAGTCTGTAAATGGGAGAGGGTCACACTGACCCAGGGAGGGGAGTGTGAGAGAGTCTGTAAATGGGACAGTGTCACACTGACCCAGGGAGGGGATTGTGAAGGAGTCTGTAAATGGGACAGGGTCACACTGACCCAGGGAGGGGATTGTGAGGGAGTCTGTAAATGGGACAGGGTCACACTGACCCAGGGAGGGGAGTGTGAGAGAGTCTGTAAATGGGACAGGGTCACACTGACCCAGGGAGGGGATTGTGAGGGAGTCTGTAAATGGGATAGGGTCACACTGACCCAGGGAGGGGAGTGTGAGAGAGTCTGTAAATGGGAGAGGGACACACTGACCCAGGGAGGGGAGTGTGAGAGAGTCTGTAAATGGGACAGGGTCACACTGACCCAGGGAGGGGAGTGTGAGAGAGTCTGTAAATGGGACAGGGTCACACTGACCCAGGGAGGGGAGTGTGAGAGAGTCTGTAAATGGGTCAGGGTCACACTGACCCAGGGAGGGGAGTGTGAGAGTCTGTAAACGGAACAGGGTCACACTGACCAAGGGAGGGGAGTGTGGGAGAGTCTGTAAATGGGACAGGGTCACACTGACCCAGGGAGGGGAGTGTGAGAGAGTCTATAAATGGGACAGGATCACACTGACCCAGGGAGGGGAGTGTGAGAGAGTCTGTAAATGGGACAGGGTCACACTGACCCAGGGAGGGGAGTGTGAGAGTCTGTAAATGGGACAGGGTCACACTGACCCAGGGAGGGGAGTCAGGCAGAGTCTGTAAATGGAACAGGGTCACACTGACCCAGGGAGGGGAGTGTGAGAGAGTCTGTAAATGGGACAGGGTCACACTGACCCAGGGAGGGGAGTGTGAGAGAGTCTGTAAATGGGACAGGGTCACACTGACCCAGGGAGGGGAGTGTGAGAGAGTCTGCAAATGGGACAGTGTCACACTGACCCAGGGAGGGGAGTGTGAGAGAGTCTGTAAATGGGACAGGGTCACACTGACCCAGGGAGGGGAGTGTGAGAGAGTCTGTAAATGGGACAGGGTCACACTGACCCAGGGAGGGGAGTGTGAGAGAGTCTGTAAATGGGACAGGGTCACACTGACCCAGGGAGGGGAGTGTGAGAGAGTCTGCAAATGGGACAGTGTCACACTGACCCAGGGAGGGGAGTGTGAGAGAGTCTGTAAATGGGACAGGGTCACACTGACCCAGGGAGGGGAGTGTGAGAGAGTCTGTAAATGGGACAGGGTCACACTGACACAGGGAGGGGAGTGTGAGAGAGTCTGTAAATGGGACAGGGTCACACTGACCCAGGGAGAGGTGCGTGAGAGACTCTGTATATGGGACAGGGTCACACTGACCCAGGGAGGGGAGTGTGAGAGAGTCTGTAAATGGGACAGGGTCACACTGAACCAGGGAGGGGAGTGTGAGAGAGTCTGTAAACGGGACAGGGTCACACTGACCCAGGGAGGGGAGTGAGGGAGAATCTGTAAATGGGACAGGGTCACACTGACCCAGGGAGGGGAGTGAGGGAGAATCTGTAAATGGGACAGGGTCACACTGACCCAGGGAGGGGAGTGTGAGAGAGTCTGTAAATGGGACAGGGTCACACTGACCCAGGGAGGGGAGTGTGAGAGAGTCTGTAAATGGGACAGGGACACACTGACCCAGGGAGGGGAGTGTGGGAGAGTCTGTAAATGGGACAGTGTCACACTGACCCAGGGAGGGGAGTGTGAGAGAGTCTGTAAATGGGACAGGGTCACACTGACCCAGTGAGGGGAGTGTGAGAGAGTCTGTAAATGGGACAGGGACACACTGACCCAGGGAGGGGAGTGTGAGGGAGTCTGCAAATGGGACAGGGACACACTGACCCAGGGAGGGGAGTGTGAGAGAGTCTGTAAATGGGACAGGGACACACTGACCCAGGGAGGGGTGTGTGGGAGAGTCTGTAAATGGGAGAGGGTCACACTGACCCAGGGAGGGGAGTGTGAGAGAGTCTGTAAATGGGACAGTGTCACACTGACCCAGGGAGGGGATTGTGAAGGAGTCTGTAAATGGGACAGGGTCACACTGACCCAGGGAGGGGATTGTGAGGGAGTCTGTAAATGGGACAGGGTCACACTGACCCAGGGAGGGGAGTGTGAGAGAGTCTGTAAATGGGACAGGGTCACACTGACCCAGGGAGGGGATTGTGAGGGAGTCTGTAAATGGGATAGGGTCACACTGACCCAGGGAGGGGAGTGTGAGAGAGTCTGTAAATGGGAGAGGGACACACTGACCCAGGGAGGGGAGTGTGAGAGAGTCTGTAAATGGGACAGGGTCACACTGACCCAGGGAGGGGAGTGTGAGAGAGTCTGTAAATGGGACAGGGTCACACTGACCCAGGGAGGGGAGTGTGAGAGAGTCTGTAAATGGGTCAGGGTCACACTGACCCAGGGAGGGGAGTGTGAGAGTCTGTAAACGGAACAGGGTCACACTGACCAAGGGAGGGGAGTGTGGGAGAGTCTGTAAATGGGACAGGGTCACACTGACCCAGGGAGGGGAGTGTGAGAGAGTCTATAAATGGGACAGGATCACACTGACCCAGGGAGGGGAGTGTGAGAGAGTCTGTAAATGGGACAGGGTCACACTGACCCAGGGAGGGGAGTGTGAGAGTCTGTAAACGGGACAGGGTCACACTGACCCAGGGAGGGGAGTCAGGCAGAGTCTGTAAATGGAACAGGGTCACACTGACCCAGGGAGGGGAGTGTGAGAGAGTCTGTAAATGGGACAGGATCACACTGACCCAGGGAGGGGAGTGTGAGAGAGTCTGCAAATGGGACAGGGTCACACTGACCCAGGGAGGGGAGTGTGAGAGAGTGTGTAAATGGGACAGGGTCACACTGACCCAGGGAGGGGAGTGTGAGAGAGTCTGTAAATGGGAGAGGATCACACTGACCCAGGGAGGGGAGTGTGAGAGAGTCTGTAAATGGGACAGGGTCACACTGACCCAGGGAGGGGTGTGTGTGAGAGTCTGTCAATGGGACAGAGTCACATTGACCCAGGGAGGGGAGTGTGGGAGAGTCTGTAAATGGGGCAGGGTCACACTGACCCAGGGAGGGGAGTGTGGGAGAGTCTGTAAATGGGACAGGGACACACTGACCCAGGGAGGGGAGTGTGAGAGAGTCTGTAAATGGGACAGGGTCACACTGACCCAGGGAGGGGTGTGTGAGAGAGTCTGTAAATGGGACAGGGTCACACTGCCCCAGGGAGGGGTGTGTGAGAGAGCCTGTAAATGGGACAGGGTCACACTGACCCAGGGACGGGTGTGTGGGAGAGTCTGTAAATGGGACAGGGACACACTGACCCAGGGAGGGGAGTGTGAGAGAGTCTGTAAATGGGACAGGGTCACACTGACCCAGGGAGGGGAGTGTGAGAGAGTCTGTAAATGGGACAGGGTCACACTGACCCAGGGAGGGGAGTGTGAGAGAGTCTGTAAATGGGACATGGTCACACTGACCCAGGGAGGGGAGTGTGTGACAGCATGCAAATGAGACAGGTTCACACTGACCCAGGGAGGGGAGTGTGAGAGAGTCTGTAAATGGGAAAGGGTCACACTGACCCAGGGAGGGGAGTGTGAGAGAGTCTGTAATTGGGACAGGGTCACACTGACCCAGGGAGGGGAGTGTGAGAGAGTCTGTAAATGGGACAGGGTCACACTGACCCTGGGAGGGGAGTGTGAGAGAGTCTGTAAATGGGACAGGGTCACACTGACCCAGGGAGAGGTGTGTGGGAGAGTCTGTAAATGGGACAGGGTCACACTGACCCAGGGAGGGGAGTGTGAGGGAGTCTGTAAATGGGACAGGGACACACTGACCCAGGGAGGGGAGTGTGAGAGAGTCTGTAAATGGGACAGGGACACACTGAACCAGGGAGGGGTGTGTGGGAGAGTCTGTAAATGGGACAGGGTCACACTGATCCAGGGAGGGGAGTGTTGGAGAGTCTGTAAATGGACAGGGACACACTGACCCAGGGAGGGGAGTGTGGGAGAGTCTGTCATTGGGACAAGGTCACACTGACCCAGGGAGGGGAGTGTGAGAGAGTCTGTAAATGGGACAGGGTCACACTGACCCAGGGAGGGGAGTGTGAGAGAGTCTGTAAATGGGACAGGGTCACACTGACCCAGGGAGGGGAGTGAGAGAGTCTGTAAATGGGATAGGGTCACACTGACCCAGGGAGGGGTGTGTGAGAGAGTCTGTCAATGGGACAGGGTCACACTGACCCAGGGAGGGGAGTGTGGGAGAGTCTGTAAATGGGACAGGGTCACACTGACCCAGGGAGGGGTGTGAGAGAGAGTCTGTGAATGGGACAGGGTCACACTGACCCAGGGAGGGGAGTGTGGGAGAGTCTGTAAATGGGACAGGGTCACACTGACCCAGGGAGGGGTGTGAGAGAGAGTCTGTGAATGGGACAGGGTCACACTGACCCAGGGAGGGGAGTGTGGGAGAGTCTGTAAATGGGACAGGGTCACACTGACCCAGGGAGGGGTATGAGAGAGAGTCTGTGAATGGGACAGGGTCACACTGACCCAGGGAGGGGAGTGTGGGAGAGTCTGGAAATGGGACAGGGTCACACTGACCCAGGGAGGGGAGTGTGGGAGAGTCTGTAAATGGGACAGGGTCACACTGACCCAGGGAGGGGAGTGTGAGAGAGTCTGTAAATGGGACAGGGTCACACTGACCCAGGGAGGGGAGTGTGAGAGAGTCTGTAAATGGGACAGGGTCACACTGACCCAGGGAGGGGAGTGTGAGAGAGTCTGCAAATGGGACAGTGTCACACTGACCCAGGGAGGGAAATGTGAGAGAGTCTGTAAATGGGACAGGGTCACACTGACCCAGGGAGGGGAGTGTGAGAGAGTCTGTAAATGGGACAGGGTCACACTGACACAGGGAGGGGAGTGTGAGAGAGTCTGTAAATGGGACAGGGTCACACTGACCCAGGGAGAGGTGCGTGAGAGACTCTGTATATGGGACAGGGTCACACTGACCCAGGGAGGGGAGTGTGAGAGAGTCTGTAAATGGGACAGGGTCACACTGAACCAGGGAGGGGAGTGTGAGAGAGTCTGTAAACGGGACAGGGTCACACTGACCCAGGGAGGGGAGTGAGGGAGAATCTGTAAATGGGACAGGGTCACACTGACCCAGGGAGGGGAGTGAGGGAGAATCTGTAAATGGGACAGGGTCACACTGACCCAGGGAGGGGAGTGTGAGAGAGTCTGTAAATGGGACAGGGTCACACTGACCCAGGGAGGGGAGTGTGAGAGAGTCTGTAAATGGGACAGGGACACACTGACCCAGGGAGGGGAGTGTGAGAGAGTCTGTAAATGGGACAGGGTCACACTGACCCAGGGAGGGGAGTGTGAGAGAGTCTGTAAATGGGACAGGGTCACACTGACCCAGGGAGGGGTGTGAGAGAGAGTCTGTGAATGGGACAGGGTCACACTGACCCAGGGAGGGGAGTGTGGGAGAGTCTGTAAATGGGACAGGGTCACACTGACCCAGGGAGAGGTGTGAGAGAGAGTCTGTGAATGGGACAGGGTCACACTGACCCAGGGAGGGGAGTGTGGGAGAGTCTGTAAATGGGACAGGGTCACACTGACCCAGGGAGGGGTATGAGAGAGAGTCTGTGAATGGGACAGGTCACACTGACCCAGGGAGGGGAGTGTGGGAGAGTCTGGAAATGGGACAGGGTCACACTGACCCAGGGAGGGGAGTGTGGGAGAGTCTGTAAATGGGACAGGGTCACACTGACCCAGGGAGGGGAGTGTGAGAGAGTCTGTAAATGGGACAGGGTCACACTGATCCAGGGAGGGGAGTGTGAGAGAGACTGTAAATGGGACAGGGTCACACTGACCCAGGGAGGGGAGTGTGAGAGAGTCTGCAAATGGGACAGTGTCACACTGACCCAGGGAGGGGAGTGTGAGAGAGTCTGTAAATGGGACAGGGTCACACTGACCCAGGGAGGGGAGTGTGAGAGAGTCTGTAAATGGGACAGGGTCACACTGACACAGGGAGGGGAGTGTGAGAGAGTCTGTAAATGGGACAGGGTCACACTGACCCAGGGAGAGGTGCGTGAGAGACTCTGTATATGGGACAGGGTCACACTGACCCAGGGAGGGGAGTGTGAGAGAGTCTGTAAATGGGACAGGGTCACACTGAACCAGGGAGGGGAGTGTGAGAGAGTCTGTAAACGGGACAGGGTCACACTGACCCAGGGAGGGGAGTGAGGGAGAATCTGTAAATTGGACAGGGTCACACTGACCCAGGGAGGGGAGTGAGGGAGAATCTGTAAATGGGACAGGGTCACACTGACCCAGGGAGGGGAGTGTGAGAGAGTCTGTAAATGGGACAGGGTCACACTGACCCAGGGAGGGGAGTGTGAGAGAGTCTGTAAATGGGACAGGGACACACTGACCCAGGGAGGGGTGTGTGGGAGAGTCTGTAAATGGGAGAGGGTCACACTGACCCAGGGAGGGGAGTGTGAGAGAGTCTGTAAATGGGACAGTGTCACACTGACCCAGGGAGGGGATTGTGAAGGAGTCTGTAAATGGGACAGGGTCACACTGACCCAGGGAGGGGATTGTGAGGGAGTCTGTAAATGGGACAGGGTCACACTGACCCAGGGAGGGGAGTGTGAGAGAGTCTGTAAATGGGACAGGGTCACACTGACCCAGGGAGGGGATTGTGAGGGAGTCTGTAAATGGGATAGGGTCACACTGACCCAGGGAGGGGAGTGTGAGAGAGTCTGTAAATGGGAGAGGGACACACTGACCCAGGGAGGGGAGTGTGAGAGAGTCTGTAAATGGGACAGGGTCACACTGACCCAGGGAGGGGAGTGTGAGAGAGTCTGTAAATGGGACAGGGTCACACTGACCCAGGGAGGGGAGTGTGAGAGAGTCTGTAAATGGGTCAGGGTCACACTGACCCAGGGAGGGGAGTGTGAGAGTCTGTAAACGGAACAGGGTGACACTGACCAAGGGAGGGGAGTGTGGGAGAGTCTGTAAATGGGACAGGGTCACACTGACCCAGGGAGGGGAGTGTGAGAGAGTCTATAAATGGGACAGGATCACACTGACCCAGGGAGGGGAGTGTGAGAGAGTCTGTAAATGGGACAGGGTCACACTGACCCAGGGAGGGGAGTGTGAGAGTCTGTAAACGGGACAGGGTCACACTGACCCAGGGAGGGGAGTCAGGCAGAGTCTGTAAATGGAACAGGGTCACACTGACCCAGGGAGGGGAGTGTGAGAGAGTCTGTAAATGGGACAGGATCACACTGACCCAGGGAGGGGAGTGTGAGAGAGTCTGCAAATGGGACAGGGTCTCACTGACCCAGGGAGGGGAGTGTGAGAGAGTGTGTAAATGGGACAGGGTCACACTGACCCAGGGAGGGGAGTGTGAGAGAGTCTGTAAATGGGAGAGGATCACACTGACCCAGGGAGGGGAGTGTGAGAGAGTCTGTAAATGGGACAGGGTCACACTGACCCAGGGAGGGGTGTGTGTGAGAGTCTGTCAATGGGACAGAGTCACATTGACCCAGGGAGGGGAGTGTGGGAGAGTCTGTAAATGGGGCAGGGTCACACTGACCCAGGGAGGGGAGTGTGGGAGAGTCTGTAAATGGGACAGGGACACACTGACCCAGGGAGGGGAGTGTGAGAGAGTCTGTAAATGGGACAGGGTCACACTGACCCAGGGAGGGGTGTGTGAGAGAGTCTGTAAATGGGACAGGGTCACACTGCCCCAGGGAGGGGTGTGTGAGAGAGCCTGTAAATGGGACAGTGTCACACTGACCCAGGGAGGGGTGTGTGGGAGAGTCTGTAAATGGGACAGGGACACACTGACCCAGGGAGGGGAGTGTGAGAGAGTCTGTAAATGGGACAGGGTCACACTGACCCAGGGAGGGGAGTGTGAGAGAGTCTGTAAATGGGACAGGGTCACACTGACCCAGGGAGGGGAGTGTGAGAGAGTCTGTAAATGGGTCAGGGTCACACTGACCCAGGGAGGGGAGTGTGAGAGAGTCTGTAAATGGGACAGGGTCACACTGACCCAGGGAGGGGAGTGTGGGAGAGTCTGTAAATGGGGCAGGGACACACTGACCCAGGGAGGGGAGTGTGAGAGAGTCTGTAAATGGGACATGGTCACACTGACCCAGGGAGGGGAGTGTGTGACAGTCTGCAAATGGGACAGGTTCACACTGACCCAGGGAGGGGAGTGTGAGAGAGTCTGTAAATGGGAAAGGGTCACACTGACCCAGGGAGGGGAGTGTGAGAGAGTCTGTAATTGGGACAGGGTCACACTGACCCAGGGAGGGGAGTGTGAGAGAGTCTGTAAATGGGACAGGGTCACACTGACCCTGGGAGGGGAGTGTGAGAGAGTCTGTAAATGGGACAGGGTCACACTGACCCAGGGAGAGGTGTGTGGGAGAGTCTGTAAATGGGACAGGGTCACACTGACCCAGGGAGGGGAGTGTGAGGGAGTCTGTAAATGGGACAGGGACACACTGACCCAGGGAGGGGAGTGTGAGAGAGTCTGTAAATGGGACAGGGACACACTGAACCAGGGAGGGGTGTGTGGGAGAGTCTGTAAATGGGACAGGGTCACACTGACACAGGGAGGGGAGTGTTGGAGAGTCTGTAAATGGACAGGGACACACTGACCCAGGGAGGGGAGTGTGGGAGAGTCTGTCATTGGGACAAGGTCACACTGACCCAGGGAGGGGAGTGTGAGAGAGTCTGTAAATGGGACAGGGTCACACTGACCCAGGGAGGGGAGTGTGAGAGAGTCTGTAAATGGGACAGGGTCACACTGACCCAGGGAGGGGAGTGAGAGAGTCTGTAAATGGGATAGGGTCACACTGACCCAGGGAGGGGTGTGTGAGAGAGTCTGTCAATGGGACAGGGTCACACTGACCCAGGGAGGGGAGTGTGGGAGAGTCTGTAAATGGGACAGGGTCACACTGACCCAGGGAGGGGTATGAGAGAGAGTCTGTGAATGGGACAGGGTCA
Organism: Heptranchias perlo; assembly: GCF_035084215.1. Lineage (NCBI taxonomy): Eukaryota > Metazoa > Chordata > Chondrichthyes > Hexanchiformes > Hexanchidae > Heptranchias > Heptranchias perlo. Next base: position 233,883 of record NW_027139220.1, on the reverse strand, counting down.
CACTGACCCAGGGAGGGGAGTGTGGGAGAGTCTGGAAATGGGACAGGGTCACACTGACCCAGGGAGGGGAGTGTGGGAGAGTCTGTAAATGGGACAGGGTCACACTGACCCAGGGAGGGGAGTGTGAGAGAGGCTGTAAATGGGACAGGGTCACACTGACCCAGGGAGGGGAGTGTGAGAGAGTCTGTAAATGGGACAGGGTCACACTGACCCAGGGAGGGGAGTGTGAGAGAGTCTGCAAATGGGACAGTGTCACACTGACCCAGGGAGGGGAGTGTGAGAGAGTCTGTAAATGGGACAGGGTCACACTGACCCAGGGAGGGGAGTGTGAGAGAGTCTGTAAATGGGACAGGGTCACACTGACACAGGGAGGGGAGTGTGAGAGAGTCTGTAAATGGGACAGGGTCACACTGACCCAGGGAGAGGTGCGTGAGAGACTCTGTATTTGGGACAGGGTCACACTGACCCAGGGAGGGGAGTGTGAGAGAGTCTGTAAATGGGACAGGGTCACACTGAACCAGGGAGGGGTGTGAGGGAGAGTCTGTAAATGGGACAGGGTCACACTGACCCAGGGAGGGGAGTGAGGGAGAATCTGTAAATGGGACAGGGTCACACTGACCCAGGGAGGGGAGTGTGAGAGAGTCTGTAAATGGGACAGGGTCACAATGACCCAGGGAGGGGAGTGTGAGAGAGTCTGTAAATGGGACAGGGACACACTGACCCAGGGAGGGGAGTGTGGGAGAGTCTGTAAATGGGACAGTGTCACACTGACCCAGGGAGGGGAGTGTGAGAGAGTCTGTAAATGGGACAGGGTCACACTGACCCAGTGAGGGGAGTGTGAGAGAGTCTGTAAATGGGACAGGGACACACTGACCCAGGGAGGGGAGTGTGAGGGAGTCTGCAAATGGGACAGGGACACACTGACCCAGGGAGGGGAGTGTGAGAGAGTCTGTAAATGGGACACGGACACACTGACCCAGGGAGGGGTGTGTGGGAGAGTCTGTAAATGGGAGAGGGTCACACTGACCCAGGGAGGGGAGTGTGAGAGAGTCTGTAAATGGGACAGTGTCACACTGACCCAGGGAGGGGATTGTGAAGGAGTCTGTAAATGGGACAGGGTCACACTGACCCAGGGAGGGGATTGTGAGGGAGTCTGTAAATGGGACAGGGTCACACTGAACCAGGGAGGGGAGTGTGAGAGAGTCTGTAAATGGGACAGGGTCACACTGACCCAGGGAGGGGATTGTGAGGGAGTCTGTAAATGGGACAGGGTCACACTGACCCAGGGAGGGGAGTGTGAGAGAGTCTGTAAATGGGAGAGGGACACACTGACCCAGGGAGGGGAGTGTGAGAGAGTCTGTAAATGGGACAGGGTCACACTGACCCAGGGAGGGGAGTGTGAGAGAGTCTGTAAATGGGACAGGGTCACACTGACCCAGGGAGGGGAGTGTGAGAGAGTCTGTAAATGGGACAGGGTCACACTGACCCAGGGAGGGGAGTGTGAGAGTCTGTAAACGGGACAGGGTCACACTGACCAAGGGAGGGGAGTGTGGGAGAGTCTGTAAATGGGACAGGGTCACACTGACCCAGGGAGGGGAGTGGTAGAGAGTCTATAAATGGGACAGGATCACACTGACCCAGGGAGGGGAGTGTGAGAGAGTCTGTAAATGGGACAGGATCACACTGACCCAGGGAGGGGAGTGTGAGAGAGTCTGCAAATGGGACAGGGTCACACTGACCCAGGGAGGGGAGTCAGGCAGAGTCTGTAAATGGAACAGGGTCACACTGACCCAGGGAGGGGAGTGTGAGAGAGTCTGTAAATGGGACAGGATCACACTGACCCAGGGAGGGGAGTGTGAGAGAGTCTGCAAATGGGACAGGGTCACACTGACCCAGGGAGGGGAGTGTGAGAGAGTGTGTAAATGGGACAGGGTCACACTGACCCAGGGAGGGGAGTGTGAGAGAGTCTGTAAATGGGAGAGGATCACACTGACCCAGGGAGGGGAGTGTGAGAGAGTCTGTAAATGGGACAGGGTCACACTGACCCAGGGAGGGGTGTGTGTGAGAGTCTGTCAATGGGACAGAGTCACATTGACCCAGGGAGGGGAGTGTGGGAGAGTCTGTAAATGGGACAGGGACACACTGACCCAGGGAGGGGAGTGTGAGAGAGTCTGTAAATGGGACAGGGTCACACTGACCCAGGGAGGGGTGTGTGAGAGAGTCTGTAAATGGGACAGGGTCACACTGCCCCAGGGAGGGGTGTGTGAGAGAGCCTGTAAATGGGACAGGGTCACACTGACCCAGGGAGGGGTGTGTGGGAGAGTCTGTAAATGGGACAGGGACACACTGACCCAGGGAGGGGAGTGTGAGAGAGTCTGTAAATGGGACAGGTTCACACTGACCCAGGGAGGGGTGTGTGGGAGAGTCTGTAAATGGGACAGGGACACACTGACCCAGGGAGGGGAGTGTGAGAGAGTCTGTAAATGGGACAGGTTCACACTGACCCAGGGAGGGGAGTGTGAGAGAGTCTGTAAATGGGACAGGGTCACACTGACCCAGGGAGGGGAGTGTGAGAGAGTCTGTAAATGGGACAGGGTCACACTGACCCAGGGAGGGGTGTGTGTGAGAGTCTGTCAATGGGACAGAGTCACATTGACCCAGGGAGGGGAGTGTGGGAGAGTCTGTAAATGGGACAGGGTCACACTGACCCAGGGAGGGGAGTGTGGGAGAGTCTGTAAATGGGACAGGGACACACTGACCCAGGGAGGGGAGTGTGAGAGAGTCTGTAAATGGGACAGGGTCACACTGACCCAGGGAGGGGTGTGTGAGAGAGCCTGTAAATGGGACAGGGTCACACTGACCCAGGGAGGGGTGTGTGGGAGAGTCTGTAAATGGGACAGGGACACACTGACCCAGGGAGTGGAGTGTGAGAGAGTCTGTAAATGGGACAGGTTCACACTGACCCAGGGAGGGGAGTGTGAGAGAGTCTGTAAATGGGACAGGGTCACACTGACCCAGGGAGGGGAGTGTGAGAGAGTCTGTAAATGGGACAGGGTCACACTGACCCAGGGAGGGGAGTGTGAGAGAGTCTGTAAATGGGACAGGGTCACACTGACCCAGGGAGGGGAGTGTGAGAGAGTCTGTAAATGGGACAGGGTCACACTGACCCAGGGAGGGGAGTGTGGGAGAGTCTGTAAATGGGACAGGGACACACTGACCCAGGGAGGGGAGTGTGAGAGAGTCTGTAAATGGGACATGGTCACACTGACCCAGGGAGGGGAGTGTGTGACAGTCTGCAAATGGGACAGGTTCACACTGACCCAGGGAGGGGAGTGTGAGAGAGTCTGTAAATGGGAAAGGGTCACACTGACCCAGGGAGGGGAGTGTGAGAGAGTCTGTAATTGGGACAGGGTCACACTGACCCAGGGAGGGGAGTGTGAGAGAGTCTGTAAATGGGACAGGGTCACACTGACCCTGGGAGGGGAGTGTGAGAGAGTCTGTAAATGGGACAGGGTCACACTGACCCAGGGAGAGGTGTGTGGGAGAGTCTGTAAATGGGACAGGGTCACACTGACCCAGGGAGGGGAGTGTGAGGGAGTCTGTAAATGGGACAGGGACACACTGACCCAGGGAGGGGAGTGTGAGAGAGTCTGTAAATGGGACAGGGACACACTGAACCAGGGAGGGGTGTGTGGGAGAGTCTGTAAATGGGACAGGGTCACACTGACACAGGGAGGGGAGTGTTGGAGAGTCTGTAAATGGACAGGGACACACTGACCCAGGGAGGGGAGTGTGGGAGAGTCTGTCATTGGGACAAGGTCACACTGACCCAGGGAGGGGAGTGTGAGAGAGTCTGTAAATGGGACAGGGTCACACTGACCCAGGGAGGGGAGTGTGAGAGAGTCTGTAAATGGGACAGGGTCACACTGACCCAGGGAGGGGAGTGAGAGAGTCTGTAAATGGGATAGGGTCACACTGACCCAGGGAGGGGTGTGTGAGAGAGTCTGTCAATGGGACAGGGTCACACTGACCCAGGGAGGGGAGTGTGGGAGAGTCTGTAAATGGGACAGGGTCACACTGACCCAGGGAGGGGTATGAGAGAGAGTCTGTGAATGGGACAGGGTCACACTGACCCAGGGAGGGGAGTGTGGGAGAGTCTGGAAATGGGACAGGGTCACACTGACCCAGGGAGGGGAGTGTGGGAGAGTCTGTAAATGGGACAGGGTCACACTGACCCAGGGAGGGGAGTGTGAGAGAGTCTGTAAATGGGACAGGGTCACACTGACCCAGGGAGGGGAGTGTGAGAGAGTCTGTAAATGGGACAGGGTCACACTGACCCAGGGAGGGGAGTGTGAGAGAGTCTGCAAATGGGACAGTGTCACACTGACCCAGGGAGGGGAGTGTGAGAGAGTCTGTAAATGGGACAGGGTCACACTGACCCAGGGAGGGGAGTGTGAGAGAGTCTGTAAATGGGACAGGGTCACACTGACACAGGGAGGGGAGTGTGAGAGAGTCTGTAAATGGGACAGGGTCACACTGAACCAGGGAGGGGTGTGAGGGAGAGTCTGTAAATGGGACAGGGTCACACTGACCCAGGGAGGGGAGTGAGGGAGAATCTGTAAATGGGACAGGGTCACACTGACCCAGGGAGGGGAGTGTGAGAGAGTCTGTAAATGGGACAGGGTCACAATGACCCAGGGAGGGGAGTGTGAGAGAGTCTGTAAATGGGACAGGGACACACTGACCCAGGGAGGGGAGTGTGGGAGAGTCTGTAAATGGGACAGTGTCACACTGACCCAGGGAGGGGAGTGTGAGAGAGTCTGTAAATGGGACAGGGTCACACTGACCCAGTGAGGGGAGTGTGAGAGAGTCTGTAAATGGGACAGGGACACACTGACCCAGGGAGGGGAGTGTGAGGGAGTCTGCAAATGGGACAGGGACACACTGACCCAGGGAGGGGAGTGTGAGAGAGTCTGTAAATGGGACACGGACACACTGACCCAGGGAGGGGTGTGTGGGAGAGTCTGTAAATGGGAGAGGGTCACACTGACCCAGGGAGGGGAGTGTGAGAGAGTCTGTAAATGGGACAGTGTCACACTGACCCAGGGAGGGGATTGTGAAGGAGTCTGTAAATGGGACAGGGTCACACTGACCCAGGGAGGGGATTGTGAGGGAGTCTGTAAATGGGACAGGGTCACACTGACCCAGGGAGGGGAGTGTGAGAGAGTCTGTAAATGGGACAGGGTCACACTGACCCAGGGAGGGGATTGTGAGGGAGTCTGTAAATGGGACAGGGTCACACTGACCCAGGGAGGGGAGTGTGAGAGAGTCTGTAAATGGGAGAGGGACACACTGACCCAGGGAGGGGAGTGTGAGAGAGTCTGTAAATGGGACAGGGTCACACTGACCCAGGGAGGGGAGTGTGAGAGAGTCTGTAAATGGGACAGGGTCACACTGACCCAGGGAGGGGAGTGTGAGAGAGTCTGTAAATGGGACAGGGTCACACTGACCCAGGGAGGGGAGTGTGAGAGTCTGTAAACGGGACAGGGTCACACTGACCAAGGGAGGGGAGTGTGGGAGAGTCTGTAAATGGGACAGGGTCACACTGACCCAGGGAGGGGAGTGTGAGAGAGTCTATAAATGGGACAGGATCACACTGACCCAGGGAGGGGAGTGTGAGAGAGTCTGTAAATGGGACAGGGTCACACTGACCCAGGGAGGGGAGTGTGAGAGTCTGTAAACGGGACAGGGTCACACTGACCCAGGGAGGGGAGTCAGGCAGAATCTGTAAATGGAACAGGGTCACACTGACCCAGGGAGGGGAGTGTGAGAGAGTCTGTAAATGGGACAGGATCACACTGACCCAGGGAGGGGAGTGTGAGAGAGTCTGCAAATGGGACAGGGTCACACTGACCCAGGGAGGGGAGTGTGAGAGAGTGTGTAAATGGGACAGGGTCACACTGACCCAGGGAGGGGAGTGTGAGAGAGTCTGTAAATGGGAGAGGATCACACTGACCCAGGGAGGGGAGTGTGAGAGAGTCTGTAAATGGGACAGGGTCACACTGACCCAGGGAGGGGTGTGTGTGAGAGTCTGTCAATGGGACAGAGTCACATTTACCCAGGGAGGGGAGTGTGGGAGAGTCTGTAAATGGGACAGGGTCACACTGACCCAGGGAGGGGAGTGTGGGAGAGTCTGTAAATGGGACAGGGACACACTGACCCAGGGAGGGGAGTGTGAGAGAGTCTGTAAATGGGACAGGGTCACACTGACCCAGGGAGGGGTGTGTGAGAGAGTCTGTAAATGGGACAGGGTCACACTGCCCCAGGGAGGGGTGTGTGAGAGAGCCTGTAAATGGGACAGGGTCACACTGACCCAGGGAGGGGTGTGTGGGAGAGTCTGTAAATGGGACAGGGACACACTGACCCAGGGAGGGGAGTGTGAGAGAGTCTGTAAATGGGACAGGTTCACACTGACCCAGGGAGGGGAGTGTGAGAGAGTCTGTAAATGGGACAGGGTCACACTGACCCAGGGAGGGGAGTGTGAGAGAGTCTGTAAATGGGACAGGGTCACACTGACCCAGGGAGGGGAGTGTGAGAGAGTCTGTAAATGGGACAGGGTCACACTGACCCAGGGAGGGGAGTGTGAGAGAGTCTGTAAATGGGACAGGGTCACACTGACCCAGGGAGGGGAGTGTGGGAGAGTCTGTAAATGGGACAGGGACACACTGACCCAGGGAGGGGAGTGTGAGAGAGTCTGTAAATGGGACATGGTCACACTGACCCAGGGAGGGGAGTGTGTGACAGTCTGCAAATGGGACAGGTTCACACTGACCCAGGGAGGGGAGTGTGAGAGAGTCTGTAAATGGGAAAGGGTCACACTGACCCAGGGAGGGGAGTGTGAGAGAGTCTGTAATTGGGACAGGGTCACACTGACCCAGGGAGGGGAGTGTGAGAGAGTCTGTAAATGGGACAGGGTCACACTGACCCTGGGAGGGGAGTGTGAGAGAGTCTGTAAATGGGACAGGGTCACACTGACCCAGGGAGAGGTGTGTGGGAGAGTCTGTAAATGGGACAGGGTCACACTGACCCAGGGAGGGGAGTGTGAGGGAGTCTGTAAATGGGACAGGGACACACTGACCCAGGGAGGGGAGTGTGAGAGAGTCTGTAAATGGGACAGGGACACACTGAACCAGGGAGGGGTGTGTGGGAGAGTCTGTAAATGGGACAGGGTCACACTGACACAGGGAGGGGAGTGTTGGAGAGTCTGTAAATGGACAGGGACACACTGACCCAGGGAGGGGAGTGTGGGAGAGTCTGTCATTGGGACAAGGTCACACTGACCCAGGGAGGGGAGTGTGAGAGAGTCTGTAAATGGGACAGGGTCACACTGACCCAGGGAGGGGAGTGTGAGAGAGTCTGTAAATGGGACAGGGTCACACTGACCCAGGGAGGGGAGTGAGAGAGTCTGTAAATGGGATAGGGTCACACTGACCCAGGGAGGGGTGTGTGAGAGAGTCTGTCAATGGGACAGGGTCACACTGACCCAGGGAGGGGTGTGTGGGAGAGTCTGTAAATGGGACAGGGACACACTGACCCAGGGAGGGGAGTGTGAGAGAGTCTGTAAATGGGACAGGTTCACACTGACCCAGGGAGGGGAGTGTGAGAGAGTCTGTAAATGGGACAGGGTCACACTGACCCAGGCAGGGGAGTGTGAGAGAGTCTGTAAATGGGACAGGGACACACTGACCCAGGGAGGGGAGTGTGAGAGAGTCTGTCAATGGGACAGGTTCACACTGACCCAGGGAGGGGAGTGTGAGAGAGACTGTAAATGGGACAGTGTCACACTGACCCAGGGAGGGGTGTGAGAGAGTCTGTACATGGGACAGGGTCACACTGACCCAGGCAGGGGAGTGTGAGAGAGTCTGTAAATGGGACAGGGTCACACTGACCCAGGGAGGGGAGTGTGAGAGAGTCTGTAAATGGGACAGGGTCACACTGACCCAGGGAGGGGAGTGTGAGAGAGTCTGTAAATGGGACAGGGTCACACTGACCCATGGAGGGGAGTGTGAGAGAGTCTGTAAATGGGACAGGGTCACACTGACCCAGGGAGGGGAGTGTGGGACAGTCTGTAAATGGGACAGGGTCACACTGACCCAGGGAGGGGAGTGTGGGAGAGTCTGTAAATGGGACAGGGACACACTGACCCAGGGAGAGGAGTGTGAGAGAGTCTGTCAATGGGACAGAGTCACATTGACCCAGGGAGAGGAGTGTGAGAGAGTCTGTAAATGGGACAGGGTCACACTGACCCAGGGAGGGGTGTGAGAGAGTCTGTCAATGGGACAGGGTCACACTGACCCAGGCAGGGGAGTGTGAGAGAGTCTGTAAATGGGACAGGGTCACACTGACCCAGGGAGGGGAGTGTGAGAGAGTCTGTAAATGGGACAGGGTCACACTGACCCAGGGAGGGGAGTGTGAGAGAGTCTGTAAATGGGACAGGGTCACACTGACCCAGGGAGGGGAGTGTGGGAGAGTCTGTAAATGGGACAGGGACACACTGACCCAGGGAGAGGAGTGTGAGAGAGTCTGTCAATGGGACAGAGTCACATTGACCCAGGGAGGGGAGTGTGGGAGAGTCTGTAAATGGGACAGGGTCACACTGACGCAGGGATGGGAGTGTGGGAGAGTCTGTAAATGGGACAGGGACACACTGACCCAGGGAGGGGAGTGTGAGAGAGTCTGTAAATGGGACAGGGTCACACTGACCCAGGGAGGGGAGTGTGAGAGAGTCTGTAAATGGGACAGGGTCACACTGACCCAGGGAGGGGAGTGTGGGACAGTCTACAAATGGGACAGGTTCACACTGACCCAGGGAGGGGAGTGTGAGAGAGTCTGTAAATCGGACAGGGTCACACTGACCCAGGGAGGGGTGTGTGAGAGAGTCTGTAAATGGGACAGGGTCACACTGACCCAGGGAGGGGAGTGTGGGAGAGTCTGTAAATGGGACAGGGTCAAACTGACCCAGGGAGGGGAGTGTGAGAGAGTCTGTAAATGGGACAGGGACACACTGACCCAGGGAGGGGAGTGTGAGAGTCTTTAAATGGGACAGGGTCACACTGACCCAGGGAGGGGAGTGAGAGAGTCTGTAAATGGGACAGGGTCACACTGACCCAGGGAGGGGTGTGTGAGAGAGAGTCTGTAAATGGGACAGGGTCACACTGACCCAGGGAGAGGAGTGAGGGAGAGTCTGTAAATGGGACAGGGTCAAACTGACCCAGGGAGGGGAGTGTGAGAGAGTCTGGAAATGGGACAGGGTCACAATGACCCAGGGAGGGGAGTGTGAGAGAGTCTGTAAATGGGACAGCGTCACACTGACCCAGGGAGGGGAGTGTGAGAGAGTCTGGAAATGGGACAGGGTCACACTGACCCAGGGAGGGGAGTGTGAGAGAGTCTGCAAATGGGACAGGGTCACACTGACCCAGGGAGGGGAGTGTGGGAGAGTCTGTAAATGGGACAGGGTCACACTGACCCAGGGAGGGGAGTGTGGGAGAGTCTGCAAATGGGACAGGGTCACACTGACCCAGGGAGGGGAGTGTGACAGAGTCTGTAAATGGGACAGGGTCACACTGACCCAGGGAGGGGTGTGTGAGAGTCTGTAAATGGGACATGGTCACACTGACCCAGGGAGGGGTGTGTGGGAGAGTCTGTAAATGGGACAGGGTCACACTGACCCAGGGAGGGGAGTGTGAGAGAGTCTGTAAATGGGACAGGGTCACACTGACCCAGGGAGGGGAGTGTGAGAGAGTCTGTAAATGGGACAGGGTCACACTGACCCAGGGAGGGGTGTGAGGGAGAGTCTGTAAATGGGACAGTGTCACACTGACCCAGGGAGGGGAGTGAGAGAGTCTGTAAATGGGACAGGGTCACACTGACCCAGGGAGGGGAGTGTGAGAGAGTCTGTAAATGGGACAGGGTCACACTGACCCAGGGAGGGGAGTGTGACAGAGTCTGTAAATGGGACAGGGTCACACTGACCCAGGGAGGGGAGTGTGAGAGAGTCTGTAAATGGGACAGGGTCAAACTGACACAGGGAGGGGAGTGTGGGACAGTCTGCAAATGGGACAGGTTCACACTGACCCAGGGAGGGGAGTGTGAGAGAGTCTGTAATTGGGACAGGGTCACACTGACCTAGGGAGGGGAGTGTGGGAGAGTCTGTAAATGGGACAGGGTCACACTGACCCAGGGAGGGGAGTGTGAGAGAGTCTGTAAATGGGACAGGGACACACTGACCCAGGGAGGGGAGTGTGAGAGTCTTTAAATGGGACAGGGTCACACTGACCCAGGGAGGGGAGTGAGAGAGTCTGTAAATGGGACAGGGTCACACTGACCCAGGGAGGGGTGTGTGAGAGAGAGTCTGTAAATGGGACAGGGTCACACTGACCCAGGGAGAGGAGTGAGGGAGAGTCTGTAAATGGGACAGGGTCACACTGACCCAGGGAGGGGAGTGTGAGAGAGTCTGGAAATGGGACAGGGTCACAATGACCCAGGGAGGGTAGTGTGAGAGAGTCTGTGAATGGGACAGGGTCACACTGACCCAGGGAGGGGAGTGTGAGAGAGTCTGTAAATGGGACAGGGTCACACTGACCCAGGGAGGGGAGTGTGAGAGAGTCTGCAAATGGGACAGGGTCAAACTGACCCAGGGAGGGGAGTGTGGGAGAGTCTGTAAATGGGACAGGGTCACACTGACCCAGGGAGGGGAGTGTGGGAGAGTCTGCAAATGGGACAGGGTCACACTGACCCAGGGAGGGGAGTGTGGGACAGTCTGCAAATGGGACAGGTTCACACTGACCCAGGGAGGGGAGTGTGAGAGAGTCTGTAATTGGGACAGGGTCACACTGACCCTGGGAGGGGAGTGTGAGAGAGTCTGTAAATGGGACAGTGTCATACTGACCCAGGGAGGGGAGTGTGGGAGAGTCTGTAAATGGGACAGGGTCACACTGACCCAGGGAGGGGAGTGTGAGAGAGTCTGTAAATGGGACAGGGACAAACTGACCCAGGGAGGGGAGTGTGAGAGTCTTTAAATGGGACAGGGTCACACTGACCCAGGGAGGGGAGTGAGAGAGTCTGTAAATGGGACAGGGTCACACTGACCCAGGGAGGGGTGTGTGAGAGAGAGTCTGTAAATGGGACAGGGTCACACTGACCCAGGGAGAGGAGTGAGGGAGAGTCTGTAAATGGGACAGGGTCACACTGACCCAGGGAGGGGAGTGTGAGAGAGTCTGGAAATGGGACAGGGTCACAATGACCCAGGGAGGGTAGTGTGAGAGAGTCTGTAAATGGGACAGGGTCACACTGACCCAGGGAGGGGAGTGTGAGAGAGTCTGGAAATGGGACAGGGTCACACTGACCCAGGGAGGGGAGTGTGAGAGAGTCTGTAAATGGGACAGGGTCACACTGACCCAGGGAGGGGAGTGTGAGAGAGTCTGTAAATGGGACAGGGTCACACTGACCCAGGGAGGGGAGTGTGAGAGAGTCTGCAAATGGGACAGGGTCAAACTGACCCAGGGAGGGGAGTGTGGGAGAGTCTGTAAATGGGACAGGGTCACACTGACCCAGGGAGGGGAGTGTGGGAGAGTCTGCAAGTGGGACAGGGTCACACTGACCCAGGGAGGGGAGTGTGAGAGAGTCTGTAAATGGGACAGGCTCACTCTGACCCAGGGAGGGGAGTGTGAGAGAGTCTGTAAATGGGACAGGGTCACACTGACCCAGGGAGGGGTGTGAGGGAGAGTCTGTAAATGGGACAGTGTCACGCTGACCCAGGGAGGGGAGTGAGAGAGTCTGTAAATGGGACAGGGTCACACTGACCCAGGGAGGGGAGTGTGAGAGAGTCTGTAAATGGGACAGGGTCACACTGACCCAGTGAGGGGAGTGTGAGAGAGTCTGTAAATGGGACAGGGACACACTGACCCAGGGAGGGGAGTGTGAGAGAGTCTCTAAATGGGACAGGGTCACACTGACCCAGGGAGGGGAGTGTGTGGGAGAGTCTGTAAATGGGACAGGGTCACACTGACCCAGGGAGGGGAGTGTGAGAGAGTCTGTAAATGGGACAGGGTCACACTGACCCAGGGAGGGGAGTGTGAGAGAGTCTGTAAATGGGACAGGGTCACACTGACCCAGGGAGGGGAGTGTGAGAGAGTCTGTAAATGGGACAGGGTCACACTGACCCAGGGAGGGGTGTGTGAGAGAGTCTGGTAATGGGACAGGGTCACACTGACCCAGGGAGGGGAGTGTGGGACAGTCTGCAAATGGGACAGGTTCACACTGACCCAGGGAGGGGAGTGTGAGAAAGTTTGTAATTGGGACAGGGTCACACTGACCCTAGGAGGGGAGTGTGAGAGAGTCTGTAAATGGGACAGGGTCACACTGACCCAGGGAGGGGAGTGTGGGAGAGTCTGTAAATGGGACAGGGTCACACTGACCCAGGGAGGGGAGTGTGAGAGAGTCTGTAAATGGGACAGGGTCACACTGACCCAGGGAGGGGTGTGTGAGAGAGAGTCTGTAAATGGGACAGGGTCACACTGACCCAGGGAGAGGACTGATGGAGAGTCTGCAAATGGGACAGGGTCACATTGACCCAGGGAGGGGAGTGTGAGAGAGTCTGGAAATGGGACAGGGTCACACTGACCCAGGGAGGGGAGTGTGAGAGTCTGTAAATGAGACAGTGTCACACTGACCCAGGGAGGGATGTGAGGGAGAGTCTGTAAATGGGACAGGGTCACACTGACCCAGGGAGGGGAGTGAGAGAGTCTGGAATTGGGACAGGGTCACACTGACCCAGGGAGGGGAGTGTGGGAGAGTCTGTAAATGGGACAGGGTCACACTGACCCAGGGAGGGGAGTGTGGGAGAGTCTGTAAATGGGACAGGGACACACTGACCCAGGGAGGGGAGTGTGAGAGAGTCTGTAAATGGGACAGGGTCACACTGACCCAGGGAGGGGAGTGTGAGAGAGTCTGGAAATGGGACAGGGTCACACTGACCCAGGGAGGGGAGTGTGAGAGAGTCTGTAAATGGGACAGGGTCACACTGAACCCAGGGAGGGGAGTGTGGGAGAGTCTGTAAATGGGACAGGGTCACACTGACCCAGGGAGGGGAGTGTGAGAGAGTCTGGAAATGGGACAGGGTCACACTGACCCAGGGAGGGGAGTGTGAGAGAGTCTGCAAATGGGACAGTGTCACACTGACCCAGGGAGGGGAGTGTGGGAGAGTCTGTAAATGGGACAGGGTCACACTGACCCAGGGAGGGGAGTGTGGGAGAGTCTGGAAATGGGACAGGGTCACACTGACCCAGGGAGGGGAGTGTGAGAGTCTGTAAATGGGACAGTGTCACACTGACCCAGGGAGGGGAGTGTGAGAGAGTCTGTAAATGGGACAGGGTCACACTGACCCAGGGAGGGGAGTGTGTGGGAGAGTCTGTAAATGGGACAGGGTCACACTGACCCAGGGAGGGGAGTGTGAGAGAGTCTGTAAATGGGACAGGGTCACACTGACCCAGGGAGGGGAGTGTGAGAGAGTCTGGAAATGGGACAGGGTCACACTGACCCAGGGAGGGGAGTGTGAGAGTCTGTAAATGGGACAGTGTCACACTGACCCAGGGAGGGGAGTGAGAGAGTCTGTAAATGGGACAGGGTCACACTGACCCAGGGAGGGGAGTGTGTGGGAGAGTCTGTAAATGGGACAGGGTCACACTGACCCAGGGAGGGGAGTGTGAGAGAGTCTGTAAATGGGACAGGGTCACACTGACCCAGGGAGGGGAGTGTGAGAGAGTCTGGAAATGGGACAGGGTCACATTGACCCAGGGAGGGGAGTGTGAGAGAGTCTGGAAATGGGACAGGGTCACACTGAACCCAGGGAGGGGAGTGTGAGAGAGTCTGGAAATGGGACAGGGTCACACTGACCCAGGGAGGGGAGTGTGAGAGAGTCTGCAAATGGGACAGTGTCACACTGACCCAGGGAGGGGAGTGTGGGAGAGTCTGTAAATGGGACAGGTTCACACTGACCCAGGGAGGGGAGTGTGGGAGAGTCTGGAAATGGGACAGGGTCACACTGACCCAGGGAGGGGAGTGTGAGAGAGTCTGTAAATGGGACAGGGTCACACTGACCCAGGGAGGGGAGTGTGAGAGAGTCTGGAAATGGGACAGGGTCACACTGACCCAGGGAGGGGAGTGTGAGAGTCTGTAAATGGGACAGGGTCACACTGACCCAGGGAGGGGAGTGTGAGAGAGTCTGTAAATGGGACAGTGTCACACTGACCCAGGGAGGGGAGTGAGAGAGTCTGTAAATGGGACAGGGTTACACTGACCCAGGGAGGGGAGTGTGAGAGAGTCTGTAAATGGGACAGGGTCACACTGACCCAGGGAGGGGAGTGTGAGAGAGTCTGTAAATGGGACAGTGTCACACTGACCCAGGGAGGGGAGTGAGAGAGTCTGTAAATGGGACAGGGTTACACTGACCCAGGGAGGGGAGTGTGAGAGAGTGTGTAAATGGGACAGGGTCACACTGACCCAGGGAGGGGAGTGTGAGAGAGTCTGTAAATGGGACAGGGTCACACTGACCCAGGGAGGGGAGTGTGAGAGAGTCTGTAAATGGGACAGGGTCACACTGACCCAGCGAGGGGAGTGTGAGAGAGTCTGTCAATGGGACAGGGCTGGACTGTGCCATGTTACGCAGTCTGTAAGTCGGACTGACACGCTATCTATATTTGTGTTGTATTTTCTCGCTGCGAGTCCCACCATTTGTCCGTCACCACAGATCCTCTTACTCGGCCCGTCAGCCTTGCGTCGCCTGTCGGGTGCAGCTGCCAGCTTGCAGGCGTCTGGTCAGGGAGGCAGCTCTCAAACTGTGCTGCTGATTGTCCCAGGACTCTGGGACCAGCTGTGCATTCAGTGATGGCCACAATTGCACTGTTGTCCTGGGGCCGGGCAGACAGAGCAGCTGGGAGGCCCTGCCAAGGTTAAATATCTGCTGATGAACCATCAGTCGCCCAAACCCTGCCAACATCTGACACTAACACACACGCTAGTAAATGTTTGGAATATTTCGATCTCCAGTCGTGTCACACCAAGCACAGATGTCGATGGCCTTTTGCTCATCGCCGTTAAGAGTTAAACTATTTCAATTTCTTTTTGCTTCGTCTCAGCTTTCTGTCTTTCGGATGAGACGTTAAACCGAGGCCCCGCCTGCCCTCTCAGGTGGACGTAAAAGATCCCACGGCCACTATTTCAAGAAGAGCAGGGTAGGTCTCACCGGTGTCCTGGCCAATATCTATCCCTCAACCAACACCTGGAACAGATATTCCAGTCATTATCACATTGCTGTTTGTGGGAGATTACTGTGTGTAAATTAGCTGCCGCATTTCCTACATTACAACAGTGTCTGCACCTTAATAATACTTCATCAGCTGTTAATCGCTTAACGACGTCAAGAGGTCATGAACGGCGCTGAATAAACGCAAACCGTTTCCGTTATCAAACATTAAGGGACCCAAACCCCCTCCCAGCAAGGTGGCGTTCCAAAGGGAAGGGCCGGGTATAAACCGGGTTGGGTGGGGGAGGGGGGACGGGCCGGGTGTAAACCGGGTTGGGTGGGGGAGGGGGGGACGGGCCGGGTGTAAACCGGGTTGGGTGGGGGAGGGGGGACGGGCCGGGTGTAAACCGGGTTGGGTGGGGGAGGGGGGGACGGGCCGGGTGTAAACCGGGTTGTGTGGGGGAGGGGGGGACGGGCCGGGTGTAAACCGGGTTGTGTGGGGGAGGGGGGGGACGGGCCGGGTGTAAACCGGGTTGTGTGGGGGAGGGGGGGGACGGGCCGGGTATAAACCGGGTTGTGTGGGGGAGGGGGGGACGGGCCGGGTATAAACCGGGTTGGGTGGGGGAGGGGGGACGGGCCGGGTGTAAACCGGGTTGGGTGGGGGAGGGGGGGACGGGCCGGGTGTAAACCGGGTTGGGTGGTGGAGGAGGGGACGGGCCGGGTGTAAACCGGGTTGGGTGGGGGAGGGGGGGAAGGGCCGGGTATAAACCGGGTTGGGTGGGGGAGGGGGGGAAGGGCCGGGTATAAACCGGGTTGGGTGGGGGAGGGGGGGACGGGCCGGGTGTAAACCGGGTTGTGTGGGGGAGGGGGGGACGGGCCGGGTGTAAACCGGGTTGTGTGGGGGAGGGGGGGACGGGCCGGGTATAAACCGGGTTGTGTGGGGGAGGGGGGGACGGGCCGGGTATAAACCGGGTTGGGTGGGGGAGGGGGGACGGGCCGGGTGTAAACCGGGTTGGGTGGGGGAGGGGGGGACGGGCCGGGTGTAAACCGGGTTGGGTGGTGGAGGAGGGGACGGGCCGGGTGTAAACCGGGTTGGGTGGGGGAGGGGGGGAAGGGCCGGGTATAAACCGGGTTGGGTGGGGGAGGGGGGGAAGGGCCGGGTATAAACCGGGTTGGGTGGGGGAGGGGGGGACGGGCCGGGTGTAAACCGGGTTGTGTGGGGGAGGGGGGGACGGGCCGGGTGTAAACCGGGTTGGGTGGGGGAGGGGGGGACGGGCCGGGTATAAACCGGGTTGGGTGGGGGAGGGGGGGACGGGCCGGGTGTAAACCGGGTTGGGTGGGGGAGGGGGGGGAAGGGCCGGGTATAAACCGGGTTGGGTGGGGGAGGGGGGGGGAAGGGCCGGGTATAAACCGGGTTGGGTGGGGGAGGGGGGGACGGGCCGGGTGTAAACCGGGTTGGGTGGGGGAGGGGGGGACGGGCCGGGTATAAACCGGGTTGGGTGGGGGAGGGGGGGAAGGGCCGGGTGTAAACCGGGTTGGGTGGGGGAGGGGGGGGGAAGGGCCGGGTATAAACCGGGTTGGGGGGGTGGGGGCTCGCAGGCCTATCTTCGGGCTCTCCTCGGGGAATTGGACCTCGCTCTGCTGGCACTCTATCTGATGCAGTCGTGTCAGAGAGGGTGGGGGAATGCTGGGGCGAGGATTTCAACGTACTGAATGATTCCTCTTCACAAGAGGCACAGCGGGGTGGTGGGGGCCTGACATTCACCATTCGAAGGTTGGGGGGGCTGCGGGAGTGGTCGACACAGGCATTTCAGCCACAGCATGTGTCTGCCCCGCCAGGTGGGGTGGACGGCCCGAATGGTTCACAGCCCCGACGACAAGCTGGGCAGGCAGGGCCCTGGGCAATCACTCCAGATACACTTCTCTTTTCTGTGTTCGCTCCCCTCCCCACCCCTCCCGAAGGCCTCGCCCTCCACGTGTGAGGGATGCGGGGCGCGGGGTGGGGGAGAGGGATTTTTCTTCTATATTGCATCCGTATTTTGGGTGCGATTTGGAAAAATGAAAATGACGTGCATTTCTACACGGCCTTTCACCGCCTCAGGACGTCCCAGAGTGCTGTACAACCACTGAAGTACTTTTTAAGGTGCAGACACTGTTGTAATGCAGGAAATGCGGCAGCCAATTTGCGCACAGCAAGATCCCACAAACAGCAATGTGATAATGACTGGAATATCTCTTTTACGTGTTGGTTAAGGGATAAATATTGGCCAGGACACCAGTGAGACTTCCCCGGTCTTATTTGAGATAGTGGCCGTGGGATCTTTTACATCCACCTGAGAGGCCAGGCGGGGCCTCGGTTTAATGACTCATCCGAAAGATGGCATCTCCAACAGTGCAGCACTCCCTCAGTACTGACCCTCCGACAGTGCAGCACTCCCTCAGTACTGACCCTCCGACAGCGCGGCGCTCCCTCAGTACTGACCCTCCGACAGCGCGGCACTCCCTCAGTACTGACCCTCCGACAGTGCAGCGCTCCCTCAGTACTGACCCTCCGACAGTGCAGCGCTCCCTCAGTACTGACCCTCCGACAGTGCAGCACTCCCTCAGTACTGCACTGGAGTGTCAGGCTGGATTATGAGCTCAAGTCTCCAGAATGGGACTTGAACACATGACCTGTGACTCAGGTGATAGTGACACCCACTGAGCCATGGCTGACACCTGAAGCAGGGTAGATGAAAAGTGCAACTTTGGAGATGTATCGTCCATTCACAGGGAGAACCTGTTCGGTCTCCCCATATCCATGGACCATTCCTCCATTGAGTTGATAACCTATTAGATGGGCACTAGCAAGCACACAAATCGTCCTGTAGTGATCCCCTGCGTAGTGTGGTTTTTATGTTACTTCACCAATAATCCGGAGAACGAGTTCTAATCCCACTGTGGCATAAGAACATAAGAACATAAGAAATTGGAGCAGGAGTAGGCCAATCGGCCCCTCGAGCCTGCTCCGCCATTCAATAAGATCATGGCTGATCTGATCCCAACCACAAATCTAAAGAACACAAGAAGTCGGAGCAGGACCCGGCCACATAGCCCCTGGGCCCTCTCCGCCACCCACAGGGCATTGACCGATCCGAACTCAGCTTCATGTCTAATTCCCTTTACTTCTAGGAAACTGTCTATTTTTGTTTTAAATTTATCTAATGATGTAGCTTCCACAGCTTCCTGGGGCAGCAAATTCCACAGACCTACCACCCTCTGAGTGAAGAAGTTTCTCCTCATCTCAGTTTTGAAAGAGCAGCCCCTTATTCTAAGATTATGCCCCCTAGTTCTAGTTTCACCCATCTTTGGGAACATCCTTACTGCATCCACCCGATCAAGACCCTTCACAATCTTATATGTTTCAATAAGATCGCCTCTCATTCTTCTGAACTCCAATGAGTAGAGTCCCAATCTACTCAACCTCTCCTCATATGTCCGCCCCCTCATCCCCGGGATTAACCGAGTGAACCTTCTTTGTACTGCCTCGAGAGCAAGTATGTCTTTTCTTAAGTATGGAGACCAAAACTGTATGCAGTATTCCAGGTGCGGTCTCACCAATACCTTATATAACTGCAGCAATACCTCCTTGTTTTTATATTCTATCCCCCCAGCAATGAAAGCCAACATTCCGTTGGCCTTCTTGATCACCTGCTGCATCTGCATACCAACTTTTTGATTTTCTTGCACTAGGACCCCCAGATCCCTTTGTACTGCAGTACTTTCCAGTCTCTCGCCATTAAGAAAATAACTTGCTCTCTGATTTTTCCTGCCAAAGTGCATAACCTCACATTTTCCAATATTATATTGCATCTGCCAAATCTCCGCCCACTCACCCAGCCTGTCTATATCCCCTTGCAGGTTTTTTATGTCCTCCTCACTCTCTACTTTCCCTCCCATCTTTGTATCATCTGCAAATTTTGATATGTTGCACTCGGTCCCCTCCTCCAAATCGTTAATATAGATTGTAAAGAGTTGGGGACCCAGCACCGACCCCTGTGGAACACCACTGGTTACTGGTTGCCAGTCCGAAAATGAACCATTTATCCCAACTCTCTGCTTCCTGTTCGATAACCAATCCTCCACCCATGCCAGAATATTACCCCCAATCCCGTGATTTTTTATCTTAAGTAATAATCTTTTATGTGGCACCTTGTCGAATGCCTTCTGGAAGTCTAAATACACTATGTCCACTGGTTCCCCTTTATCCACCCTATACGTTATATCCTCGAAGAACACAAGCAAATTTGTCAGACATGACTTCCCTTTCATAAAGCCATGCTGACTTTGTCCTATTAAATTATGCTTATCTAAATGTTCCGTTACTGTCTCCTTAATAATAGACTCCAAAATTTTACCCACCACAGATGTTAAGCTAACTGGCCTATAATTTCCAGCCTTCTGCCTACTACCCTTTTTAAATAACGGTGTTACATTAGCAGTTTTCCAATCTGCCGGGACCTCTCCTGAGTCCAGGGAATTTTGGAAAACTATCACCAAAGCATCCACAATCCCTACTGCCACTTCCCTCAAGACCCTAGGATGGAAGCCATCAGGTCCAGGGGATTTATCCGCCTTGAGTCCCATTATTTTACTGAGTACCATCTCCTGAGTGATTTTAATCGTATTTAGCTCCTCCCCCCCGAGAGTCCCCTGTTTGTCCAGTGTTGGGATATTCTTAGTGTCCTCTACTGTAAAGACTGAAACAAAATATTTGTTCAGCATTTTTGCCATCTCCATGTTTCCCACCATTAATTTCCCGGTCTCATCCTCTAAGGGACCTATGTTTGCCTTAGCCACCCTTTTTCTTTTTATATAACTATAGAAACTCTTGCTATCTGTTTTTATATTTTTTGCTAATTTCTTTTCATAATCTAACTTCCCTTTCTTAATCAATCCTTTAGTTACTTTTTGCTGTCTTTTGAAGAATTCCCAATCTTCTATCCTCCCACTAAGTTTGGCTACCTTATATGTCCTTGTTTTTAGTCGGATACTATCCTTGATTTCTTTACTTAGCCACGGATGGCTGTCATTTCTTTTACACCCTTTTTTCCTCAGTGGAATATATATTTTTTGAAAGTTGTAAAGTAACTCCCTAAATGAACACCACTGCTCATGTACCGTCTTACCCTTTAATCTATTTTCCCAGTCCACTTTAATCAATTCCGCTCTCATACCATCATAGTCTCCTTTATTCAAGCTCAGTACGCTTGTTTGAGAATCAACCTTCTCACCCTCTAATTGGATATGGAATTCTACCATGTTGTGGTCGCTCGTTCCAAGGGGATCCTTAACTAGGACATTATTAATTAATCCTGACTCATTACACAGGACCAGGTCCAAGGTTGCCTGCCCCCTTGTAGGATCAGTTACATACTGCTCAAGTTTGAGAATTTGAATTTCGATTGAAATAAGATCTAGAAATAAAAAGCTGGTATCAGAAAAGGTCCATGAAGCTCTCGGATTGTTGTCAAAACCCAACTGGTTCACTAACGTCCCTTTAGGGAAGGAAACCTGCCGTCCTTACCCGGTCTGGGCCTTTATCTGACTCCAGTCCCCACACCAACGTGGTTGACTCTTAACTGCCCTCTGAAGTGGCCCAGCGAACCCCTCAGTTGCATCAAACTGCCACCAGCGGTTCAAGGAGGCGGCTCACCAAATCCTTCTCAGGGCAACGAGGGATGGGCAATAAATGCTGGGCTTGCCAGCGACGCCCACATCCCAGGAATGAAAGAAAAGGTAGCAAATTCTTCACGAGGAAGGATTCAAACCCCAGAGGCACAAGTTAAAAACGAGCATGTACAGAGTATCAAGAACGACATACGTTTGATAGTGCTCCTCACGTGCAGGGAGAGAAGTCTTCGATCCCTCCACAGGGTGGTGGGCAAGAGGGAGAAAGAAAATGAGGGGACAAGGGAGGAGGTGGAAGCACAACCAAAGTGAAGGGTCTTGAAGGCAGGGAGGCAGGTGACGAGGCAGAGATGCTGAGGGAGGGAGTTCAGTGGGCAGGAGGAGTCACAGGATGGAGCAGCTGGAGGAGATTGTGCAGATGAGGAAGAACGAGGCAGTGGAGCAAGGCGGGAACTCTGGGAACGTTTTCACCCACATGGGTATTCCAGTCGGGGATAAGTTATCAGGGAAGAGCATTGGAGTGGGGTTGATCTATCAATAAAGGGAGAGCGAACATGCCAGACAGGACCAACAACAACAATGTTCGTACTCTGGGTGGGAGACTTCAATGTTTACAACTTTCAAAAAAAAAAATATTCCACTGAGGAAAAAAGGGTGTAAAAGAAATGACAGCCATCCGTGGCTCAGCAAAGAAATTAAGGATAGTATCCGACTAAAAACAAGGACATATAAGGTGGCCAAACTTAGTGGGAGGATAGAAGATTGGGAAGTCTTCAAAAGACAGCAAAAAGTAATGAAAGGATTGATTAAGAAAGGGAAGATAGATTATGAAAATAAATGAGCAAAAAATATAAAAACAGATAGCAAGAGTTTCTACAGTTATATAAAAAGAAAAAGGGTGGCTAAGGCAAACGTAGGTCCCTTAGAGGATGAGACCGGGAAATTAATGGTGGGAAACATGGAGATGGCAAAAATGCTGAACAAATATTTTGTTTCAGTCTTTACGGTAGAGGACACTAAGAATATCCCAACACTGGACAAACAGGGGGCTCTAGGCGGGGAGGAGCTAAATACGATTAAAATCACTAAGGAATTGGTATTCTGTAAAATAATGGGACTCAAGGCGGATAAATCCCCTGGACCTGATAGCTTACATCCTAGGGTCTTGAGGGAAGTGGCAGTAGGGATTGTGGATGCTTTGGTAATAATTTTCCAAAATTCTCTGGACTCGGCAAAGATCCCGGCAGATTGGAAAACTGCTTATGTAACACCCTTATTTAAAAAGGGTAGTCGGCAGAAGGCTGGAAATTATAGACCAGTTAGCCTAACATCTGTGGTGGGTAAAATTTTGGAGTCTATTATTAAGGAGACAGTAGCAGAACATTTGGATAAACAAAATTTAATAGGACAAAGTCAGCATGGCTTTACGAAGGGGAAGTCATGTCTGACAAATTTGCTTGAGTTCTTTGAGGACATAAAGGGGAATCAGTGGACGTAGTGTATTTAGACTTCCAGAAGGCATTCGACAAGGTGGCACATAAAAGATTATTGCTCAAGATAAAGAATCACTGGATTGGGGGTAATATTCTGGCATGGGTGGAGGATTGGTTATCTAACAGGAAGCAGAGAGTTGGGATAAATGGTTCATTCTCGGACTGGCAACCAGTCGCCAGTGGTGTTCCGCAGGGGTCGGTGCTGGGTCCCCAATTCTTTACAATCTATATTAACGATTTGGAGGAGGGGACCGAGTGTAACATATCAAAGTTTGCAGATGATACAAAGATGGGAGGGAAAGTAGAGAGTGAGGAGGACATAAAAAACCTACAGCGGGATATAGACAGGCTGGGTGAGTGGGCGGAGATTTGGCAGATGCAATACAATATTGGAAAATGTGAGGTTATGCACTTTGGCAGGAAAAATCAGAGAGCAAGTTATTATCTTAATGGCGTGAAACTGGAAAGTACTGCAGGTGCAGCAGGTGATCAAGAAGGCCAACGGAATGTTGGCTTTTATTGCGAGGGGGATAGAATATAAAAACAGGGAGGTATTGCTGCAGTTATATAAGGTATTGGTGAGACCGCACCTGGAATACTGCATACAGTTTTGGTGTCCATACTTAAGAAAAGACATACTTGCTCTCGAGGCAGTACAAAGAAGGTTCACTCGGTTAATCCCGGGGATGAGGGGGCGGACATATGAGGAGAGGTTGAGTAGATTGGGACTCTACTCATTGGAGTTCAGAAGAATGAGAGGCGATCTTATTGAAACATATAAGATTGTGAAAGGGCTTGATCGGGTGGATGCGGTAAGGATGTTCCCAAGGATGGGTGAAACTAGAACTCGGGGGCATAATCTTAGAATAAGGGGCTGCTCTTTCAAAACTGAGATGAGGAGAAACTTCTTCACTCCGAGGGTAGTAGGTCTGTGGAATTTGCTGCCCCAGGAAGCTGTGGAAGCTACATCATGAAATAAATTTAAAACAGAAATAGAGAGTTTCCTAGAAGTAAAGGGAATTAGGGGTTACGGGGAGCGGGCAGGAAATTGGACTTGAATTTAGATTTGTGGTTAGGATCAGATCAGCCATGATCTTATTGAATGGCGGAGCAGGCTCGAGGGGCCGATTGGCCAACTCCTGCTCCTATTTCTTATGTTCTTATGTTCTTAATGTCCATCACCAAGAGTGGCTCGGTAGCACCACTACTGACCGAGCTGGCTGAGTCCTGAAGGACATAACTGCCAGACTGGGCCTGCGGCAGGTGGTGAGCGAACCAACACGAGGGAAAAACTTACTTGACCTCGTCCTCACCAATCTACCTGTCGCAAATGCATCTGTCCATGACAGTATTGGTAGGAGTGACCACCGCACAGTCCACGTGGAGATGAAGTCCCGTCTTCACACTGAGGACACCTTCCAACGTGTTGTGTGGCACTACCACCGTGCTAAATGGGATAGATTCAGAACAGATCTAGCAGCTCAAAACTGAGCATCCATGAGGCGCTGTGGGCCATCAGCAGCAGCAGAATTGTATTCCAGCACAATCTGTAACCTCATGGCCCGGCATATTCCTCACTCTACCATTACCAACAAGCCAGGGGATCAACCCTGGTTCAATGAGGAGTGTAGAAGAGCATGCCAGGAGCAGCACCAGGCGTACCTAAAAATGAGGTGCCAACCTGGTGAAGCTACAACTCAGGACTACATGCACGCTAAACAGCGGAAGCAAAATGCTACAGACAGAGCTAAGTGATTCCACAACTAACGGATCAGATCAAAGCTCTGCAGTCCTGCCACATCCAGTCGTGAATGATGGTGGACAATTAAACAACTAACGGGAGGAGGAGGATCTGTAAACATCCCCATCCTCAATGATGGCGGAGTCCAGCATGTGAGTGCAAAAGACAAGGCTGAAGCGTTTGCAACCATCTTCAGCCAGAAGTGCCGAATGGATGATCCATCTCGGCCTCCTCCTGATATCCCCACCATCAGAGAAGCCAGTCTTCAGCCAATTCGATTCACTCCACGTGATATCAAGAAACAGCTGAGTGCACTGGATACAGCAAAGGCTATGGGCCCCGATAACATCCCAGCTGTCGTGCTGAAGACTTGTGCTCCAGAACTAGCTGTGCCTCTAACCAAGCTGTTCCAGTACAGCTACAATACTGGCATCTACCCGACAATGTGGAAAATTGCCCTGGTATGTCCTGTCCACAAAAAGCAGGACAAATCCAATCCAGCCAATTGCCGCCCCATCAGTCTACTCTCAATCATCAGCAAAGTGATGGAAGGTGTCGTCGACAGTGCTATCAAGCGGCACTTACTCACCAATAACCTGCTCACCGATGCTCAGTTTGGGTTCTGCCAGGACCACTCGGCTCCAGACCTCATTACAGCCTTGGTCCAAAGATAGACAAAAGAGCTGAATTCCAGAGGTGAGGTGAGAGTGACTGCCCTTGATGTCAAGGCAGCATTTGACCGAGTGTGGCACCAAGGAGCCCTAATAAAATTGAAGTCAATGGGAATCGGGGAAAACTCTCCAGTGGCTGGAGTCATACCTAAGACAAAGGAAGATGGCAGTGGTTGTTAGAGGCCAATCATCTCAGCCACAGGACATTGCTGCAGGAGTTCCTCAGGGCAGTGTCCTAGGCCCAACCATCTTCAGCTGCTTCATCAATGACCTTCCCTCCATCATAAGGTCAGAAATGGGGATCTTCGCTGATGATTGCACAGTGTTCAGTTCCATTCGCAACCCATCAAATAATGAAGCAGTTTGAGCCCGCATGTAGCAAGACCTGGACAACATCCAGGCTTGGGCTGATAAGTGGCAAGTAACATTGCACCAGACAAGTGCCAGGCAATGACCATCTCCAACAAGAGTCTAACCACCTCCCCATGACATTCAATGGCATTACCATCGCCGAATCCCCCACCATCAACATCCTGGGGGTCACCATTGACCAGAAACTTAACTGGACCAGCCATATAAATACTGTGGCTACAAGAGCAGGTCAGAGGCTGGGTATTCTGCGGTGAGTGACTCACCTCCTGACTGCCTTTCCACCATCTCCAAGGCACAAGTCAGGAGTGTGATGGAATACTCTCCACTTGCCTGGATGAGTGCAGCTCCAACAACACTCAAGAAGCTCGATACCATCCAGGACAAAGCAGCCCGCTTGATTGGCACCCCATCCGCCACCCTAAACATTCACTCCCTTCACCACCAGCACACAGTGGCTGCAGTGTGTACCATTCACAGGATGCACTGCAGCAACTTGCCAAGGCTTCTTCGACAGCACCTCCCAAACCCGCGACCTCTACCACCTAGAAGGACAAGGGCAGCAGGCACATGGGAACAACACCACCTGCACGTTCCCCTCCAAGTCACACACCATCCCGACTTGGAAATATATCGCCGTTCCTTCATCGTCGCTGGGTCAAAATCCTGGAACTTCCTAACAGCACTGTGGGAGAACCTTCACCACACGAACTGCAGCAGTTTAAGAAGGCGGCTCATCACCACCCTCTCAAGGGCAATTAGGGATGGGCAATAAATGCCGGCCTCGCCAGCGACGCCCACATCCCTTGAACAAATAAAAAAAATGTGCATTTATATCGCACCTTTAATGTATCAAAACGGCACAAGGTGCTTCACAGGAGCATAGATCAGACAAAATTTGACACCGAGCCACATAAGGAGATATTAGGACAGGTGACCAAGCTTGGTCAAAGACGGAGGTTTTAAGGAGCATCTTAAAGGAGGAGAGAGAGTTAGAGAGGTTTAGGGAGGGAATTCCAGAGCTTGGGACCGAGGCAGCTGAAGGCACGGCTGCCAATGGTGGAGTGATTTAAATCGGGGATGCGCAAGAGGCCAGAATTGGAGGAGCGCAGAGATCTCGGAGGGTTGTAGGTCTGGAGGAGGTTACAGAGATAGGGAGGGGGCGAGGGGCCATGGAGGGATCTGAACACAAGGATGAGAATTTTAAAATCAATGTGTTGCTGGACCGGGAGCCAATGTCGGTCAGTGAGCACAGGGGGTGATGGGTGAACGGGACTTGGTGCGAGTTCGGATACGGGCAGCAGAGATTTGGATGAGCTCAAGTTTATGGAGGGTGGAAAGAGTAGGAGAGAAGACTGGGCAAATCAGGAAACGGAGATTAGGGTTCGGGCCTGTAGAGTATAGGAGGAAGAAAACTAAGTATGAAACAGATGGGGGAGAGGGAGTTTGGGTTAGGGTCACGCGGTGTCCCTGAGGGGTGGCAGCACCCGAGGATGATGTCAGGCCTGTTGAATGACCTCGTGGCTCTTTTCTCAGTTGCTCTCTTTGACCATTGGTGCGGGCTGGCCTTCCGCCGAGAGCACACTCTGCTGTCAGCAATTTCTTTGCTGTTTGCCCGAGTCACTCATCCGCTCGCTGCTGTCGGCCGACATCCCCCTAATGTGTGTGAGAGACCTGCAGCCACCTGTGCAGGCAGAGCTGCCTACTGAGCAGCAGTCAGACCGGCTGTCGCTGACATCCAATACGCCTCTCTGTCTAAGTTAAAACAAACAGGCTGGGGCTCTTCTCTCTAGAAAAGAGAAGGCTGAGGGCTGACCTAATAGAGATCTTTAAAATTGTGAAAGGGTTTGATCGGGTAGACGTAGAGAAGAAGTTTCCACTTGTCGGGGAGACCAGAACTAGGGGCCATAAATATAAGATAGTCACTAATAAATCCAATAGGGAATTCAGGAGAAACTTCTTTACCCAGAGAGTGGTGAGAATGTGGAATTCACTCCCACAAGGAGTAGTTGAAGCAAATAACACTGATACATTTAAGGGGAAGCTCGATAAACACATGAGGGAGAAAGGAATAGAAGGATATGCTGATAGGGTGAGATGACGTAGGGAGGGAGGAGGCTCACATGGAGCATAAACACCGGCATGGACCAGTTGGGCCGAATGGCCTGTTTCTGTGCTGTACATTCGATGTAAGTGCCATAATATGGCTTGAGGCATTGGAGCACAATGACTGCGAGCTCTGCCTTGTGTCCAGCCACCAGACTGCATAACACCCGACTTCTATCTCTCTTTCTTTGCCCCTTCTTTCTGCTTGTTCTTTGTCTCCTCACCTCTTTCCCAGAGGAGTGAGCCTTTGTTTCAGTGGGAGCATTCCCGCCTCTGAGTCGGCAGGTGCAAGGTTCAAACTGCACTCCAGACAGTCATAGGAGCAGGAGGAGGCCATTCAGCCCCTCGAGCCTGTTCCCCCATTCAATTAGATCATGGCTGATCTGTATCTTAACCCCATTTCCCCGCCTTGATTCTGTAACCCTTAACACCTTTGCCCAATAAACATCTATCATTGTCAGTTTTGAAATTTTCAAAAGCCTCAACAGCTTTTTTTGGGGAGAGTGTTCCAGATTCCCACTCCCCTTTGTGTGAAGAAGTGCTTCCTGACATCACCCCTGAACGGCCTGGCTCTAATTTTAAGGTTATACCCCCTCGTTCTGGACTCCCCCCACCAGAGGAAATAGTTTCTCTCTATCGATCCTATCAAATTCTTTAAACACCTCAATTAGATCACCCCTTAATCTTCTATATTCAAGGTAATACAAGCCTAGTCTATGCAACCTGTCCTCATAATTTAACCCTTTCAGTCCTGGTATCATTCTGGTGAATCTGTGCTGCACCCCCTCCAAGGCCAATGTATCCTTCCTGAGTTGCGGTGCCCAGAACTGAACACAGTATAGAATCATAGAATGGTTACAGCACGAAAGGAGACCATTCAGCCTATCGAGTCCATGCCGGCTCTACGCAAGAGCAGTCCAGCTAGTCCCACTCCCCCGCCCTATCCCCGTAATCCTACAGATTTTTTCCTTTCAAGTACTTATCCAGTTCCCTTTTGAAGGCCATGATTGAATCTGCCTCCACCACCCCCTCGGGCAGTGCATTCCAGATCCTAACCACTCGCTGTGTAAAAAGGTTTTTCCTCATGTCACCTTTGGTTCTTTTGCCAATCACCTTAAATCTATGTCCTCTGGTTCTTGACCCTTCTGCCAATGGGAACAGTTTCTCTCTATCTACTCTGACTAGACCCTTCATGATTTTGAATACCTCTATCAAACCTCATCCCTCATCCCTGGAATCATTTTAGTAACTCTCTTCTGCACCCTCTCTAAGGCCTTCACATCTTTCCTAAAGTGCGTTGCCCAGAACTGAACACAATACTCCAGTTGTGGCCGAACCAATGTTTTATAAAGGTTCCATACTTTTGTACTCTATGCCTCTATTTATAAAGCCCAGGATCCCGTATACTTTTTTAACCGCATTGTCAACCTGCCCTGTCACCTTCAACGATTTGTGCACATATACCCCCAGATCTCTCTGTTCCTGCACCCCTTTTAGAATTGTGGCCCCTAGTTTATATTGCCTCTCCTCATTATTCCTACCGAAATACATCACTTCACATTTTTCTGTGTTAAATTTCATCTGCCACGTGTCCGCCCATGCCACCAGCCTGTCTATATCCTCTTGAAGTCTATCACTATCCTCCTCACTGTTTACTACCCTTCCAAGTTTTGTGTCATCTGCTAATTTTGAAATTATGCCCTGTACACCCAAGTCCAAGTCATTAATGTATATCAAGAAAAGCAGTGGTCCCAGCACCGACCCCTGGGGAACACCACTGTACACCTCCCTCCAGTCCACTACTCTCTGTTTCCCGTCCCTCAGCCAGTTCTGTATCCATGTTGCTACTGCCCCCTTTATTCCATGGGCCACAATCTTGATGACAAGCCTACTGTGCGGCACTGAATGAGAAACTCCATTGGATAAAAGGCATTCACTGAATGAGAGAAATTCCATTGGATAAAAGGGACTCACTGAATGAGAGAAACTCCATTGGATAAAAGTCACTCACTGAATGAGAGAAACTCCATTGGATAAAAGGGACTCACTGAATGAGAGAAATTCCATTGGATAAAAGGCACTCACTGAATGAGAAACACCATTGGATAAAAGGCACTCACTGAATGAGAGAAACTCCATTGGATAAAAGGCACTCACTGAATGAGAAACGCCATTGGATAAAAGGCACTCACTGAATGAGAAACTCCATTGGATAAAAGGCACTCACTGAATGAGAGAAAATCCATCGGACAAAAGGCACTCACTGAATGAGAGAAACTCCATTCGATAAAAGGCACTCACTGAATGAGAGAAACTGCATTGGATAAAAGGCACTCACTGAATGAGACACTCCATTGGATAAAAGGCACACACTGAATGAGAAACTCCATTGGATAAAAGGCACTCACTGAATGAGAGAAACTCCATTGGAGAAAAGGCACTCACTGAATGAGAAACTCCATTGGATAAAAGGCATCACTGAATGAGAAATTCCATTGGAAAAAAGGCACTCACTGAATGAGAAACTCCATTGGATAAAAGGCACTCACTGAATGAGAAACTCCATTG
Organism: Heptranchias perlo; assembly: GCF_035084215.1. NCBI lineage: Eukaryota > Metazoa > Chordata > Chondrichthyes > Hexanchiformes > Hexanchidae > Heptranchias > Heptranchias perlo. Next base: position 203,964 of record NW_027139220.1, on the reverse strand, counting down.
GATAAAAGGCACTCACTGAATGAGAGAAACTCCATTGGATAAAAGGCTCTCACTGAATGAGAAACTCCATTGGATAAAAGGCACTCACTGAATGAGAGAAACTCCATTGGATAAAAGGCTCTCACTGAATGAGAAACTCCATTGGATAAAAGGCACTCAGTGAATGAGAAACACTCCATTGGATAAAAGGCACTCACTGAATGAGAAACTCCATTGTATAAAAGACACTCACTGAATGAGAAACTCCATTGGATAAAAGGCTCTCACTGAATGAGAAACTCCATTGGATAAAAGGCACTCACTGAATGAGAAACGCCATTGGATAAAAGGCACTCACTGAATGAGAGAAACTCCATTGGATAAAAGGCACTCACTGAATGAGAAACTCCATTGGATAAAAGGCACTCACTGAATGAGAGAAAATCCAGCGGATAAAAGGCACTCACTGAATGAGAGAAACTGCATTGGATAAAAGGCACTCACTGAATGAGACACTCCATTGGATAAAAGGCACACACTGAATGAGAAACTCCATTGGATAAAACGCACTCACTGAATGAGAGAAAATCCATTCGATTAAAGACACTCACTGAATGAGAAACTCAATTGGATAAAAGGCACTCACTGAATGAGGTACTCCATTGGATAAAAGGCACTCACTGAATGAGAGAAACTCCATTGGATAAAAGGCACTCACCGAATGAGAGAAACTCCATTGGATAAAAGGCACTCACTGAATGAGAGAAATTCCTTTGGATAAAAGGGACTCACTGAAGGAGAGAAATACCATTGGATAAAAGGCACTCACTGAATGAGAAACTCCATTGGATAAAAGGCACTCACTGAATGAGAAACTCCATTGGATAAAAGGCACTCACTGAATGAGAAACTCCATTGGATAAATGGCACTCACTGAATGAGAAACTCCATTGGATAAAAGGCTCTCACTGAATGAGAGAAACTCCACTGGATAAAAGGCGCTCACTGAATGAGAAACTCCATTGGATAAAAGGCACTCACTGAATGAGAGAAACTCCATTGGATAAAAGGCACTCACTGAAAGAGAAACTCCATTGGATAAAAGGCACTCACTGAATGAGAAACTCCATTGGATAAAAGGCACTCACTGAAAGAGAAACTCCATTGGATAAAAGGCACTCTCTGAATGAGAGAAACTCCATTGGATAAAAGGCACTCGCTGAATGAGAAATTCCATTGGATAAATGGCACTCACTGAATGAGAGACTCCATTGGATAAAAGGCATTCTCTGAATGAGAGAAATTCCATTGGATAAAAGGCACTCACTGAATGAGACACTCCATTGGATAAAAGGCACACACTGAATGAGAAACTCCACTGGATAAAACGCACTCACTGAATGAGAGAAAATCCATTCGATTAAAGAAACTCACTAAATGAGAAACTGCATTGGATAAAAGGCACTCACTGAATGAGAAACTCCATTGGATAAAAGGCACTCACTGAATGAGAAACTCCACTGGATAAAAGGCACTCACAGAATGAGAGAAACTCCATTGGATAAAAGGCACTCACTGAATGAGAAAATCCATTGGATAAAAGGCACTCACTGAATGAGAAATTCCATTGGATAAAAGGCACTCACTGAATGAGAGAAACTCCATTGGATAAAAGGCACTCACTGAATGAGGTACTCCATTGGATAAAAGGCACTCACTGAATGAGAAATTCCATTGGATAAAACGCACTCACTGAATGAGAAACTCCATTGGATAAAAGGCACTCACTGAATGAGAAACTCCATTGGATAAAAGGCACTCACTGATTGAGAAAAAATCCATTGGATAAAAGGCACTCACTGAATGAGAAACTCCATTGGATAAAAGGCACTCACTGAATGAGAAACTCCATTGGATAAAAGGCATTCACTGAATGAGAGAAACTCCATTGGATAAAAGGCACTCACTGAATGAGAGAAACTCCATTGGATATAAGGCACTCACTGAATGAGAGAAACTCCACTGGATAAAAGGCACTCAGTGAATGAGAAACTGCATTGGATAAAAGGCACTCACTGAATGAGAGAAACTCCATTGGAAAAGAGGCACTCACTGAATGAGAAACTCCATTGGATAAAAGGCACTCACTGAATGAGAAACTCCATTGGATAAAAGGCACTCACTGAATGAGAAACACAATTGGATAAAAGGCAATCACTGAATGAGAAATTCCATTTGATAAAAGGCACTCACTGAATGAGAGAAATCCCATTGGATATAAGGGACTCACTGAATGAGAGAAACTCCATTGGATAAAAGGCTCTCACTGAATGAGAGAAACTCCATTGGAAAAAAGGCACTCACTGAATGAGAAACTCATTTGGATAAAAGGCACTCACTGAATGAGAAATTCCATTTGATAAAAGGCACTCACTGAATGAGAAACTCCATTGGATAAAAGGCACTCACTGAATGAGAAACTCCATTGGATAAACGGCACTCACTGAATGAGAGAAACTCCATTGGATAAAAGGCACTCACTGAATGAGAAACTCCATTGGATAAAAGGCACTCACTGAATGAGAGAAACTCCATTGGATAAAAGGCTCTCACTGAATGAGAGAAATTCCATTGGATTAATGGCACTCACTGAATGAGAAACTCCATTGGATAAAAGGCTCTCACTGAATGAGAGAAACTCCATTGGATAAAAGGCACTCACTGAATGAGAGAAAATCCATTCGATTAAAGACACTCACTGAATGAGAAACTCCATTGGATAAAAGGCACTCACTGAATGAGAAATTCCATTGGATAAAAGGCACTCACTGAATGAGAAACTCCATTGGAAAAAAGGCACTCACTGAATGAGAGAAACTCCATTGGATAAAAGGCACTCACTGAATGAGAAACTCCATTGGATAAATGGCACTCACTGAATGAGAAACTCCATTGGATAAAAGGCTCTCACTGAATGAGAGAAACTCCACTGGATAAAAGGCGCTCACTGAATGAGAAACTCCATTGGATAAAAGGCACTCACTGAATGAGAGAAACTCCATTGGATAAAAGGCACTCACTGAAAGAGAAACTCCATTGGATAAAAGGCACTCACTGAATGAGAAACTCCATTGGAAAAAAGGCACTCACTGAATGAGAAACTCCATTGGATAAAAGGCACTCACTGAATGAGAGAAATCGCATTGGATATAAGGGACTCACTGAATGTGAGAAACTCCATTGGATAAAAGGCACTCACTGAATGAAAGAAATTCCATTGGATAAATGGTACTCACTGAATGAGAAACTCCATTGGATAAAAGGCTCTCACTGAATGAGAAACTCCATTGGATAAATGGCACTCACTGAATGAGAGAAATCGCATTGGATATAAGGGACTCACTGAATGTGAGAAACTCCATTGGATAAAAGGCACTCACTGAATGAAAGAAATTCCATTGGATAAATGGTACTCACTGAATGAGAAACTCCATTGGATAAGTGGCTCTCACTGAATGAGAAACTCCATTGGATAAATGGCTCTCACTGAATGAGAGAAACTCCATTGGATAAACGGCACTCACTGAATGGGAGAAACTCCATTGGATAAAAGGCTCTCACTGAATGAGATAAACTCCATTGGATAAAAGGCTCTCACTGAATGAGAGAAACTCCATTGGATAAAAGACACTCACTGAATGAGAAATTCCATTGGATAAAAGGCACTCACTGAATGAGAGAAACTCAATTGGATAAAAGGCACTCACTGAATGAGAAACTCCATTGGATAAAAGGCTCTCACTGAATGAGAGAAACTCCATTGGATAAAAGGCTCTCACTGAATGAGAGAACCTCCATTGGATAAAAGGCACTCAGTGAATGAGAGAAATTCCATTGGATAAAAGGCACTCACTGAATGAGAGATACTGCATTGGATAAAAGGCACTCACTGAATGAGAAATTCCATTGGATAAAAGGCACTCACTGAATGAGAAACTCCATTGGATAAAAGGCACTCACTGAATGAGAGAAACTCCATTTGATAAAAGGCACTCAGTGAATCAGAAACTCCATTGGATGAAAGGCTCTCACTGAATGAGAAACTCCATTGGATAAAAGGCACTCACTGAATGAGAAACTCCACTGGATAAAAGGCACTCACTGAATGAGAGAAAATCCATCCGATTAAAGACACTCACTGAATGAGAAACTCCATTGGATAAAAGGCACTCACTGAATGAGAGAAATTCCATTGGATAAATGGTACTCACTGAATGAGAAACTCCATTGGATAAAAGGCTCTCACTGAATGAGAGAAACTCCATTGGAAAAAAGGCACTCACTGAATGAGAAACTCCATTGGATAAATGGCTCTCACTGAATGAGAAACTCCATTGGATAAATGGCTCTCACTGAATGAGAGAAACTCCATTGGATAAAAGGCTCTCACTGAATGAGAGAAACTCCATTGGATAAAAGGCACTCACTGAATGAGAAACTCCATTGGATAAAAGGCACTCAGTGAATGAGAGAAATTCCATTGGATAAAAGGCACTCAGTGAATGAGAAACTCCATTGGATAAAAGGCACTCAGTGAATCAGAAATTCCATTGGAAGAAAGGCTCTCACTGAATGAGAAACTCCATTGGATAAAAGGCACTCACTGAATGAGAAACTCCATTGGATAAATGGCACTCACTGAATGAGAAACTCCATTGGATAAATGGCACTCACTGAATGAGAAACTCCATTGGATAAAAGGCACTCAGTGAATGAGAGAAACTCCATTGGATAAAAGGCACTCAGTGTGTGAGAGAAATTCCATTGGATAAAAGGCACTCACTGAATGAGAAACTCCATTGGATCAAAGGCACTCAGTGAATCAGAAATTCCATTGGATGAAAGGCTCTCACTGAATGAGAAACTCCATTGGATAAAAGGCACTCACTGAATGAGAGAAATCGCATTGGATATAAGGGACTCACTGAATGTGAGAAACTCCATTGGATAAAAGGCACTCACTGAATGAAAGAAATTCCATTGGATAAATGGTACTCACTGAATGAGAAACTCCATTGGATAAAAGGCTCTCACTCAATGAGAGAAACTCCATTGGAAAAAAGGCACTCACTGAATGAGAAACTCCATTGGATAAATGGCACTCACTGAATGAGAAACTCCATTGGATAAAAGGCACTCAGTGAATGAGAGAAATTCCAATGGATAAAAGGCACTCAGTGAATGAGAAACTCCATTGGATAAAAGGCACTCACTGAATGAGAAACTCCATTGGATAAAAGGCACTCACTGAATGAGAAACTCCATTCGATAAAAGGCTCTCACTGAATGAGAAACTCCATTGGATAAAAGGCACTCTCTGAATGAGAGAAATTCCATTGGAAAAGAGGCACTCACTGAATGAGAAACACAATTGGATAACAGGCACTCACTGAATGAGAGAAACACCATTGGATAAAAGGCACTCACTGAATGAGAGAAACTCCATTGGATAAAAGGCACTCACTGAATGAGAGAAACTTCATTGGATAAAAGGCACTCACTGAATGAGAGAAACTTCATTGGATAAAAGGCTCTCACTGAATGAGAGAAACTCCATTGGAAAAAAGGCACTCACTGAATGAGAAACTCATTTGGATAAAAGGCACTCACTGAATGAGAAATTCCATTGTATAAACGGCACTCACTGAATGAGAGAAACTCCATTGGATAAAAGGCACTCACTGAATTAGAAACTCCATTGGATAAACGGCACTCACTGAATGGGAGAAACTCCATTGGATAAAAGGCTCTCACTGAATGAGATAAACTCCATTGGATAAAAGGCTCTCACTGAATGAGAGAAACTCCATTGGATAAAAGACACTCACTGAATGAGAAATTCCATTGGATAAAAGGCACTCACTGAATGAGAGAAACTCAATTGGATAAAAGGCACTCACTGAATGAGAGAAACTCCATTGGATAAAAGGCACTCACTGAATGAGAGAAACTTCATTGGATAAAAGGCTCTCACTGAATGAGAGAAACTCCATTGGATAAAAGGCTCTCACTGAATGAGAGAAACTCCATTGGAAAAAAGGCACTCACTGAATGAGAAACTCATTTGGATAAAAGGCACTCACTGAATGAGAAACTCCATTGGATAAAAGGCTCTCACTGAATGAGAGAAACTCCATTGGATAAAAGGCACTCAGTGAATGAGAGAAATTCCATTGGATAAAAGGCACTCACTGAATGAGAGAAATTCCATTGGATAAAAGGCTCTCACTGAATGAGAGAAACTCCATTGGATAAAAGGCACTCACTGAATGAGAAATTCCATTGGATAAAAGGCACTCACTGAATGAGAAACTCCATTGGATAAAAGGCACTCACTGAATGAGAGAACCTCCATTTGATAAAAGGCACTCAGTGAATCAGAAACTCCATTGGATGAAAGGCTCTCACTGAATGAGAAACTCCATTGGATAAAAGGCACTCACTGAATGAGAGAAACTCCACTGGATAAAAGGCACTCACTGAATGAGAGAAAATCCATCCGATTAAAGACACTCACTGAATGAGAAACTCCATTGGATAAAAGACACTCACTGAATGAGAAACTCCATTGGATAAAAGGCACTCACTGAATGACAAATTCCATTGGATAAAAGGGACTCACTGAATTAGAGAAATTCCATTGGATAAAAGGCACTCACTGAATGAGAAACTCCATTGGATAAAAGGCACTCACTCAATGAGAGAAACTCAATTGGATAAAAGGCACTCACTGAATGAGAAACTCCATTGGATAAAAGGCACTCACTGAATGAGAGAAACACCATTGGATAAAAGGCACTCACTCAATGAGAAATTCCATTGGATAAAAGGGACTCACTGAATGAGAGAAATTCCATTGGATAAAAGGCACTCACTGAATGAGAAACTCCATTGGATAAATGGCACTCACTGAATGAGAAATTCAATTGGATAAAAGGCTCTCACTGAATGAGAGAAACTCCACTGGATAAATGGCACTCACTGAATGAGAAACTCCATTGGATAAAAGGCACTCACTGAAAGAGAAACTCCATTGGATAAAAGGCACTCACTGAATGAGAAACTCCATTGGAAAAAAGGCACTCACTGAATGAGAAACTCCATTGGATAAAAGGCACTCACTGAATGAGAGAAATCGCATTGGATATAAGGGACTCACTGAATGTGAGAAACTCCATTGGATAAAAGGCACTCACTGAATGAAAGAAATTCCATTGGATAAATGGTACTCACTGAATGAGAAACTCCATTGGATAAAAGGCTCTCACTGAATGAGAAACTCCATTGGATAAATGGCACTCACTGAATGAGAGAAATCGCATTGGATATAAGGGACTCACTGAATGTGAGAAACTCCATTGGATAAAAGGCACTCACTGAATGAAAGAAATTCCATTGGATAAATGGTACTCACTGAATGAGAAACTCCATTGGATAAGTGGCTCTCACTGAATGAGAAACTCCATTGGATAAATGGCTCTCACTGAATGAGAGAAACTCCATTGGATAAACGGCACTCACTGAATGGGAGAAACTCCATTGGATAAAAGGCTCTCACTGAATGAGATAAACTCCATTGGATAAAAGGCTCTCACTGAATGAGAGAAACTCCATTGGATAAAAGACACTCACTGAATGAGAAATTCCATTGGATAAAAGGCACTCACTGAATGAGAGAAACTCAATTGGATAAAAGGCACTCACTGAATGAGAAACTCCATTGGATAAAAGGCTCTCACTGAATGAGAGAAACTCCATTGGATAAAAGGCTCTCACTGAATGAGAGAACCTCCATTGGATAAAAGGCACTCAGTGAATGAGAGAAATTCCATTGGATAAAAGGCACTCACTGAATGAGAGATACTGCATTGGATAAAAGGCACTCACTGAATGAGAAATTCCATTGGATAAAAGGCACTCACTGAATGAGAAACTCCATTGGATAAAAGGCACTCACTGAATGAGAGAAACTCCATTTGATAAAAGGCACTCAGTGAATCAGAAACTCCATTGGATGAAAGGCTCTCACTGAATGAGAAACTCCATTGGATAAAAGGCACTCACTGAATGAGAAACTCCACTGGATAAAAGGCACTCACTGAATGAGAGAAAATCCTTCCGATTAAAGACACTCACTGAATGAGAAACTCCATTGGATAAAAGGCACTCACTGAATGAGAGAAATTCCATTGGATAAATGGTACTCACTGAATGAGAAACTCCATTGGATAAAAGGCTCTCACTGAATGAGAGAAACTCCATTGGAAAAAAGGCACTCACTGAATGAGAAACTCCATTGGATAAATGGCTCTCACTGAATGAGAAACTCCATTGGATAAATGGCTCTCACTGAATGAGAGAAACTCCATTGGATAAAAGGCTCTCACTGAATGAGAGAAACTCCATTGGATAAAAGGCACTCACTGAATGAGAAACTCCATTGGATAAAAGGCACTCAGTGAATGAGAGAAATTCCATTGGATAAAAGGCACTCAGTGAATGAGAAACTCCATTGGATAAAAGGCACTCAGTGAATCAGAAATTCCATTGGAAGAAAGGCTCTCACTGAATGAGAAACTCCATTGGATAAAAGGCACTCACTGAATGAGAAACTCCATTGGATAAATGGCACTCACTGAATGAGAAACTCCATTGGATAAATGGCACTCACTGAATGAGAAACTCCATTGGATAAAAGGCACTCAGTGAATGAGAGAAACTCCATTGGATAAAAGGCACTCAGTGTGTGAGAGAAATTCCATTGGATAAAAGGCACTCACTGAATGAGAAACTCCATTGGATCAAAGGCACTCAGTGAATCAGAAATTCCATTGGATGAAAGGCTCTCACTGAATGAGAAACTCCATTGGATAAAAGGCACTCACTGAATGAGAGAAATCGCATTGGATATAAGGGACTCACTGAATGTGAGAAACTCCATTGGATAAAAGGCACTCACTGAATGAAAGAAATTCCATTGGATAAATGGTACTCACTGAATGAGAAACTCCATTGGATAAAAGGCTCTCACTCAATGAGAGAAACTCCATTGGAAAAAAGGCACTCACTGAATGAGAAACTCCATTGGATAAATGGCACTCACTGAATGAGAAACTCCATTGGATAAAAGGCACTCAGTGAATGAGAGAAATTCCAATGGATAAAAGGCACTCAGTGAATGAGAAACTCCATTGGATAAAAGGCACTCACTGAATGAGAAACTCCATTGGATAAAAGGCACTCACTGAATGAGAAACTCCATTCGATAAAAGGCTCTCACTGAATGAGAAACTCCATTGGATAAAAGGCACTCTCTGAATGAGAGAAATTCCATTGGAAAAGAGGCACTCACTGAATGAGAAACACAATTGGATAACAGGCACTCACTGAATGAGAGAAACACCATTGGATAAAAGGCACTCACTGAATGAGAGAAACTCCATTGGATAAAAGGCACTCACTGAATGAGAGAAACTTCATTGGATAAAAGGCACTCACTGAATGAGAGAAACTTCATTGGATAAAAGGCTCTCACTGAATGAGAGAAACTCCATTGGAAAAAAGGCACTCACTGAATGAGAAACTCATTTGGATAAAAGGCACTCACTGAATGAGAAATTCCATTGTATAAACGGCACTCACTGAATGAGAGAAACTCCATTGGATAAAAGGCACTCACTGAATTAGAAACTCCATTGGATAAACGGCACTCACTGAATGGGAGAAACTCCATTGGATAAAAGGCTCTCACTGAATGAGATAAACTCCATTGGATAAAAGGCTCTCACTGAATGAGAGAAACTCCATTGGATAAAAGACACTCACTGAATGAGAAATTCCATTGGATAAAAGGCACTCACTGAATGAGAGAAACTCAATTGGATAAAAGGCACTCACTGAATGAGAGAAACTCCATTGGATAAAAGGCACTCACTGAATGAGAGAAACTTCATTGGATAAAAGGCTCTCACTGAATGAGAGAAACTCCATTGGATAAAAGGCTCTCACTGAATGAGAGAAACTCCATTGGAAAAAAGGCACTCACTGAATGAGAAACTCATTTGGATAAAAGGCACTCACTGAATGAGAAACTCCATTGGATAAAAGGCTCTCACTGAATGAGAGAAACTCCATTGGATAAAAGGCACTCAGTGAATGAGAGAAATTCCATTGGATAAAAGGCACTCACTGAATGAGAGAAATTCCATTGGATAAAAGGCTCTCACTGAATGAGAGAAACTCCATTGGATAAAAGGCACTCACTGAATGAGAAATTCCATTGGATAAAAGGCACTCACTGAATGAGAAACTCCATTGGATAAAAGGCACTCACTGAATGAGAGAACCTCCATTTGATAAAAGGCACTCAGTGAATCAGAAACTCCATTGGATGAAAGGCTCTCACTGAATGAGAAACTCCATTGGATAAAAGGCACTCACTGAATGAGAGAAACTCCACTGGATAAAAGGCACTCACTGAATGAGAGAAAATCCATCCGATTAAAGACACTCACTGAATGAGAAACTCCATTGGATAAAAGACACTCACTGAATGAGAAACTCCATTGGATAAAAGGCACTCACTGAATGACAAATTCCATTGGATAAAAGGGACTCACTGAATTAGAGAAATTCCATTGGATAAAAGGCACTCACTGAATGAGAAACTCCATTGGATAAAAGGCACTCACTCAATGAGAGAAACTCAATTGGATAAAAGGCACTCACTGAATGAGAAACTCCATTGGATAAAAGGCACTCACTGAATGAGAGAAACACCATTGGATAAAAGGCACTCACTCAATGAGAAATTCCATTGGATAAAAGGGACTCACTGAATGAGAGAAATTCCATTGGATAAAAGGCACTCACTGAATGAGAAACTCCATTGGATAAATGGCACTCACTGAATGAGAAATTCAATTGGATAAAAGGCTCTCACTGAATGAGAGAAACTCCACTGGATAAATGGCACTCACTGAATGAGAAACTCCATTGGATAAAAGGCACTCACTGAAAGAGAAACTCCATTGGATAAAAGGCACTCACTGAATGAGAAACTCCATTGGATAAAAGGCACTCACTGAAAGAGAAACTCCATTGGATAAAAGGCACTCACTGAATGAGAAATTCCATTGGATAAAAGGCACTCACTGAATGAGAGAAACTCCATTCGATAAAAGGCACTCACTGAATGAGAAACTCCATTGGATAAATGGCACTCACTGAATGAGAGAAACTCCATTGGATAAAAGGCACTCACTGAATGAGAAACTCCATTGGATAAAAGGCACTCACTGAATGAGAAACTCCATTGGATAAAAGGCACTCACTGAATGAGAAACTCCATTGGATAAAAGTCTCTCACTGAATGAGAGAAATTCCATTGGAAAAGAGGCACTCACTGAATGAGAGAAACTCCATTCGATAAAACGCACTCACTGAATGATAGAAACTCCATTGGAAAAAAGGCACTCACTGAATGATAAACTCATTTGGATAAAAGGCACTCACTGAATGAGAAACTCCATTGGATAAATGGCACTCACTGAATGAGAGAAACTCCATCGGATAAAAGGCACTCACTGAATGAGAAACTCATTTGGATAAAAGGCACTCACTGAATGAGAAACTCCATTGGATAAAAGGCTCTCACTGAATGAGAGAAACTCCACTGGATAAAAGGCGCTCACTGAATGAGAAACTCCATTGGATAAAAGGCACTCACTGAATGAGAGAAACTCCATTGGATAAAAGGCACTCACTGAATGAGAGAAACTTCATTGGATAAAAGGCTCTCACTGAATGAGAGAAACTCCATTGGATAAAAGGCTCTCACTGAATGAGAGAAACTCCATTGGAAAAAATGCACTCACTGAATGAGAAACTCATTTGGATAAAAGGCACTCAATGAATGAGAAATTCCATTTGATAAAAGGCACTCACTGAATGAGAAATTCCATTGTATAAACGGCACTCACTGAATGAGAGAAACTCCATTGGATAAAAGGCACTCACTGAATTAGAAACTCCATTGGATAAACGGCACTCACTGAATGGGAGAAACTCCATTGGATAAAAGGCTCTCACTGAATGAGATAAACTCCATTGGATAAAAGGCTCTCACTGAATGAGAGAAACTCCATTGGATAAAAGACACTCACTGAATGAGAAATTCCATTGGATAAAAGGCACTCACTGAATGAGAGAAACTCCATTGGATAAAAGGCTCTCACTGAATGAGAGAACCTCCATTGGATAAAAGGCACTCAGTGAATGAGAGAAATTCCATTGGATAAAAGGCACTCACTGAATGAGAGAAACTGCATTGGATAAAAGGCACTCACTGAATGAGAGAAACTCCATTGGATAAAAGGCACTCACTGAATGAGAAATTCCATTGGATAAAAGGCACTCACTGAATTAGAAACTCCATTGGATAAACGGCACTCACTGAATGGGAGAAACTCAATTGGATAAAAGGCACTCACTGAATGAGAAACTCCATTGGATAAAAGGCTCTCACTGAATGAGAGAAACTCCATTGGATAAAAGGCTCTCACTGAATGAGAGAACCTCCATTGGATAAAAGGCACTCAGTGAATGAGAGAAATTCCATTGGATAAAAGGCACTCACTGAATGAGAGAAACTGCATTGGATAAAAGGCACTCACTGAATGAGAGAAACTCCATTGGATAAAAGGCACTCACTGAATGAGAAATTCCATTGGATAAAAGGCACTCACTGAATGAGAAACTCCATTGGATAAAAGGCACTCACTGAATGAGAGAAACTCCATTTGATAAAAGGCACTCAGTGAATCAGAAACTCCATTGGATGAAAGGCTCTCACTGAATGAGAAACTCCATTGGATAAAAGGCACTCACTGAATGAGAGAAACTCCACTGGAAAAAAGGCACTCACTGAATGAGAGAAAATCCATCCGATTAAAGACACTCACTGAATGAGAAACTCCATTGGATAAAAGACACTCACTGAATGAGAAACTCCATTGGATAAAAGGCACTCACTGAATGACAAATTCCATTGGATAAAAGGGACTCACTGAATTAGAGAAATTCCATTGGATAAAAGGCACTCACTGAATGAGAAACTCCATTGGATAAAAGGCACTCACTCAATGAGAGAAACTCAATTGGATAAAAGGCACTCACTGAATGAGAAACTCCATTGGATAAAAGGCTCTCACTGAATGAGAGAAACACCATTGGATAAAAGGCACTCACTCAATGAGACATTCCATTGGATAAAAGGGACTCACTGAATGAGAGAAATTCCATTGGATAAAAGGCACTCACTGAATGAGAAACTCCATTGGATAAATGGCACTCACTGAATGAGAAATTCAATTGGATAAAAGGCTCTCACTGAATGAGAGAAACTCCACTGGATAAATGGCACTCACTGAATGAGAAACTCCATTGGATAAAAGGCACTCACTGAAAGAGAAACTCCATTGGATAAAAGGCACTCACTGAAAGAGAAACTCCATTGGATAAAAGGCACTCACTGAATGAGAAATTCCATTGGATAAAAGGCTCTCACTGAATGAGAGAAACTCCATTCGATAAAAGGCACTCACTCAATGAGAGAAACTCCATTGGATAAAAGGCTCTCACTGAATGAGAGAACCTCCATTGGATAAAAGGCACTCAGTGAATGAGAGAAATTCCATTGGATAAAAGGCACTCACTGAATGAGAGAAACTGCATTGGATAAAAGGCACTCACTGAATGAGAGAAACTCCATTGGATAAAAGGCACTCACTGAATGAGAAATTCCATTGGATAAAAGGCACTCACTGAATTAGAAACTCCATTGGATAAACGGCACTCACTGAATGGGAGAAACTCAATTGGATAAAAGGCACTCACTGAATGAGAAACTCCATTGGATAAAAGGCTCTCACTGAATGAGAGAAACTCCATTGGATAAAAGGCTCTCACTGAATGAGAGAACCTCCATTGGATAAAAGGCACTCAGTGAATGAGAGAAATTCCATTGGATAAAAGGCACTCACTGAATGAGAGAAACTGCATTGGATAAAAGGCACTCACTGAATGAGAGAAACTCCATTGGATAAAAGGCACTCACTGAATGAGAAATTCCATTGGATAAAAGGCACTCACTGAATGAGAAACTCCATTGGATAAAAGGCACTCACTGAATGAGAGAAACTCCATTTGATAAAAGGCACTCAGTGAATCAGAAACTCCATTGGATGAAAGGCTCTCACTGAATGAGAAACTCCATTGGATAAAAGGCACTCACTGAATGAGAGAAACTCCACTGGAAAAAAGGCACTCACTGAATGAGAGAAAATCCATCCGATTAAAGACACTCACTGAATGAGAAACTCCATTGGATAAAAGACACTCACTGAATGAGAAACTCCATTGGATAAAAGGCACTCACTGAATGACAAATTCCATTGGATAAAAGGGACTCACTGAATTAGAGAAATTCCATTGGATAAAAGGCACTCACTGAATGAGAAACTCCATTGGATAAAAGGCACTCACTCAATGAGAGAAACTCAATTGGATAAAAGGCACTCACTGAATGAGAAACTCCATTGGATAAAAGGCACTCACTGAATGAGAGAAACACCATTGGATAAAAGGCACTCACTCAATGAGAAATTCCATTGGATAAAAGGGACTCACTGAATGAGAGAAATTCCATTGGATAAAAGGCACTCACTGAATGAGAAACTCCATTGGATAAATGGCACTCACTGAATGAGAAATTCAATTGGATAAAAGGCTCTCACTGAATGAGAGAAACTCCATTGGATAAAAGGCACTCACTGAAAGAGAAACTCCATTGGATAAAAGGCACTCACTGAAAGAGAAACTCCATTGGATAAAAGGCACTCACTGAATGAGAAATTCCATTGGATAAAAGGCTCTCACTGAATGAGAGAAACTCCATTCGATAAAAGGCACTCACTCAATGAGAGAAACTCAATTGGATAAAAGGCACTCACTGAATGAGAAACTCCATTGGATAAAAGGCACTCACTGAATGAGAAATTCCATTGGATAAAAGGCACTCACTGAATGAGAAACTCCATTGGATAAAAGGCACTCACTGAATGAGAGAAACTCCATTTGATAAAAGGCACTCAGTGAATCAGAAACTCCATTGGATGAAAGGCTCTCACTGAATGAGAAACTCCATTGGATAAAAGGCACTCACTGAATGAGAGAAACTCCACTGGAAAAAAGGCACTCACTGAATGAGAGAAAATCCATCCGATTAAAGACACTCACTGAATGAGAAACTCCATTGGATAAAAGACACTCACTGAATGAGAAACTCCATTGGATAAAAGGCACTCACTGAATGACAAATTCCATTGGATAAAAGGGACTCACTGAATTAGAGAAATTCCATTGGATAAAAGGCACTCACTGAATGAGAAATTCCATTGGATAAAAGGCACTCACTCAATGAGAGAAACTCAATTGGATAAAAGGCACTCACTGAATGAGAAACTCCATTGGATAAAAGGCACTCACTGAATGAGAGAAACACCATTGGATAAAAGGCACTCACTCAATGAGAAATTCCATTGGATAAAAGGGACTCACTGAATGAGAGAAATTCCATTGGATAAAAGGCACTCACTGAATGAGAAACTCCATTGGATAAATGGCACTCACTGAATGAGAAATTCAATTGGATAAAAGGCTCTCACTGAATGAGAGAAACTCCACTGGATAAATGGCACTCACTGAATGAGAAACTCCATTGGATAAAAGGCACTCACTGAAAGAGAAACTCCATTGGATAAAAGGCACTCACTGAATGAGAAACTCCATTGGATAAAAGGCACTCACTGAAAGAGAAACTCCATTGGATAAAAGGCACTCACTGAATGAGAAATTCCATTGGATAAAAGGCTCTCACTGAATGAGAGAAACTCCATTCGATAAAAGGCACTCACTGAATGAGAAACTCCATTGGATAAATGGCACTCACTGAATGAGAGAAACTCCATTGGATAAAAGGCACTCACTGAATGAGAAACTCCATTGGATAAAAGGCACTCACTGAATGAGAAACTCCATTGGATAAAAGGCACTCAGTGAATGAGAAACTGCATTGGATAAAAGGCACTCGCTGAATGAGAGAAACTCCGGAGGAAAAGAGTCACTCACTGAATGAGAAACTCCATTGGATAAAAGGCTCTCACTGAATGAGAAACTCCATTGGATAAAAGGCACTCACTGAATGAGAAACTCCATTGGATAAAAGTCTCTCACTGAATGAGAGAAATTCCATTGGAAAAGAGGCACTCACTGAATGAGAGAAACTCCATTCGATAAAACGCACTCACTGAATGAGAGAAACTCCATTGGATAAAAGGCTCTCACTGAATGAGAGAAACTCCATTGGAAAAAAGGCACTCACTGAATGATAAACTCATTTGGATAAAAGGCACTCACTGAATGAGAAACTCCATTGGATAAATGGCAATCACTGAATGAGAGAAACTCCATCGGATAAAAGGCACTCTGAATGAGAAACTCATTTGGATAAAAGGCACTCACTGAATGAGAAACTCCATTGGATGAAAGGCTCTCACTGAATGAGAAACTCCATTGGATAAAAGGCACTCAGTGAATGAGAGAAACTCCACTGGATAAAAGGCACTCACTGAATGAGAGAAAATCCATCCGATTAAAGACACTCACTGAATGAGAAACTCCATTGGATAAAAGACACTCACTGAATGAGAAACTCCATTGGATAAAAGGCACTCACTGAATGACAAATTCCATTGGATAAAAGGGACTCACTGAATTAGAGAAATTCCATTGGATAAAAGGCACTCACTGAATGAGAAACTCCATTGGATAAAAGGCACTCACTCAATGAGAGAAACTCAATTGGATAAAAGGCACTCACTGAATGAGAAACTCCATTGGATAAAAGGCACTCACTGAATGAGAGAAACACCATTGGATAAAAGGCACTCACTCAATGAGAAATTCCATTGGATAAAAGGGACTCACTGAATGAGAGAAATTCCATTGGATAAAAGGCACTCACTGAATGAGAAACTCCATTGGATAAATGGCACTCACTGAATGAGAAATTCAATTGGATAAAAGGCTCTCACTGAATGAGAGAAACTCCACTGGATAAATGGCACTCACTGAATGAGAAACTCCATTGGATAAAAGGCACTCACTGAAAGAGAAACTCCATTGGATAAAAGGCACTCACTGAATGAGAAACTCCATTGGATAAAAGGCACTCACTGAAAGAGAAACTCCATTGGATAAAAGGCACTCACTGAATGAGAAATTCCATTGGATAAAAGGCACTCACTGAATGAGAGAAACTCCATTCGATAAAAGGCACTCACTGAATGAGAAACTCCATTGGATAAATGGCACTCACTGAATGAGAGAAACTCCATTGGATAAAAGGCACTCACTGAATGAGAAACTCCATTGGATAAAAAGCACTCACTGAATGAGAAACTCCATTGGATAAAAGGCACTCAGTGAATGAGAAACTGCATTGGATAAAAGGCACTCGCTGAATGAGAGAAACTCCGTAGGAAAAGAGTCACTCACTGAATGAGAAACTCCATTGGATAAAAGGCTCTCACTGAATGAGAAACTCCATTGGATAAAAGGCACTCACTGAATGAGAAACTCCATTGGATAAAAGTCTCTCACTGAATGAGAGAAATTCCATTGGAAAAGAGGCACTCACTGAATGAGAGAAACTCCATTCGATAAAACGCACTCACTGAATGAGAGAAACTCCATTGGATAAAAGGCTCTCACTGAATGAGAGAAACTCCATTGGAAAAAAGGCACTCACTGAATGATAAACTCATTTGGATAAAAGACACTCACTGAATGAGAAACTCCATTGGATAAATGGCACTCACTGAATGAGAGAAACTCCATCGGATAAAAGGCACTCACTGAATGAGAAACTCATTTGGATAAAAGGCACTCACTGAATGAGAAACTCCATTGGATAAATGGCACTCACTGAATGAGAAACTCCATTGGAGAAAAGGCTCTCACTGAATCAGAGAAACTCCACTGGATAAAAGGCGCTCACTGAATGAGAAACTCCATTGGATAAAAGGCACTCACTGAATGAGAGAAACTCCATTGGATAAAAGGCACTCACTGAATGAGAGAAACTTCATTGGATAAAAGGCTCTCACTGAATGAGAGAAACTCCATTGGATAAAAGGCTCTCACTGAATGAGAGAAACTCCATTGGAAAAAAGGCACTCACTGAATGAGAAACTCATTTGGATAAAAGGCACTCACTGAATGAGAAATTCCATTTGATAAAAGGCACTCACTGAATGAGAAATTCCATTGTATAAACGGCACTCACTGAATGAGAGAAACTCCATTGGATAAAAGGCACTCACTGAATTAGAAACTCCATTGGATAAACGGCACTCACTGAATGGGAGAAACTCCATTGGATAAAAGGCTCTCACTGAATGAGATAAACTCCATTGGATAAAAGGCTCTCACTGAATGAGAGAAACTCCATTGGATAAAAGACACTCACTGAATGAGAAATTCCATTGGATAAAAGGCACTCACTGAATGAGAGAAACTCAATTGGAAAAAAGGCACTCACTGAATGAGAAACTCCATTGGATAAAAGGCTCTCACTGAATGAGAGAACCTCCATTGGATAAAAGGCACTCAGTGAATGAGAGAAATTCCATTGGATAAAAGGCACTCAGTGAATGAGAGAAATTCCATTGGATAAAAGGCACTCACTGAATGAGAAACCCCATTGGATAAAAGGCACTCACTGAATGAGAGAAACTCCATTGGATAAAAGGCACTCACTGAATGAGAAATTCCATTGGATAAAAGGCACTCACTGAATGAGAAACTCCATTGGATAAAAGGCACTCACTGAATGAGAGAAACTCCATTTGATAAAAGGCACTCAGTGAATCAGAAACTCCATTGGATGAAAGGCTCTCACTGAATGAGAAACTCCATTGGATAAAAGGCACTCACTGAATGAGAGAAACTCCACTGGATAAAAGGCACTCACTGAATGAGAGAAAATCCATCCGATTAAAGACACTCACTGAATGAGAAACTCCATTGGATAAAAGACACTCACTGAATGAGAAACTCCATTGGATAAAAGGCACTCACTGAATGACAAATTCCATTGGATAAAAGGGACTCACTGAATTAGAGAAATTCCATTGGATAAAAGGCACTCACTGAATGAGAAACTCCATTGGATAAAAGGCACTCACTCAATGAGAGAAACTCAATTGGATAAAAGGCACTCACTGAATGAGAAACTCCATTGGATAAAAGGCACTCACTGAATGAGAAACTCCATTGGATAAAAAGCACTCACTGAATGAGAAATTCCATTGCATAAAAAGCACTCACTGAATGAGAGAAACTCCATTGGATAAAAGGCACTCACTGAATGAGAGAAAATCCATCCGATTAAAGACACTCACTGAATGAGAAACTCCATTGGATAAAAGACACTCACTGAATGAGAAACTCCATTGGATAAAAGGCACTCACTGAATGACAAATTCCATTGGATAAAAGGGACTCACTGAATTAGAGAAATTCCATTGGATAAAAGGCACTCACTGAATGAGAAACTCCATTGGATAAAAGGCACTCACTGAATGAGAGAAACACCATTGGATAAAAGGCACTCACTCAATGAGAAATTCCATTGGATAAAAGGGACTCACTGAATGAGAGAAATTCCATTGGATAAAAGGCACTCACTGAATGAGAAACTCCATTGGATAAATGGCACTCACTGAATGAGAAATTCAATTGGATAAAAGGCTCTCACTGAATGAGAGAAACTCCACTGGATAAATGGCACTCACTGAATGAGAAACTCCATTGGATGAAAGGCACTCACTGAATGAGAAACTCCATTGGATAAAAGGCACTCACTGAATGAGAAACTCCATTGGATAAAATGCACTCACTGAAAGAGAAACTCCATTGGATAAAAGGCACTCACTGAATGAGAAATTCCATTGGATAAAAGGCACTCACTGAATGAGAGAAACTCCATTCGATAAAAGGCACTCACTGAATGAGAAACTCCATTGGATAAATGGCACTCACTGAATGAGAGAAACTCCATTGGATAAAAGGCACTCACTGAATGAGAAACTCCATTGGATAAAAGGCACTCACTGAATGAGAAACTCCATTGGATAAAAGGCACTCAGTGAATGAGAAACTGCATTGGATAAAAGGCACTCGCTGAATGAGAGAAACTCCGTAGGAAAAGAGTCACTCACTGAATGAGAAACTCCATTGGATAAAAGGCTCTCACTGAATGAGAAACTCCATTGGATAAAAGGCACTCACTGAATGAGAAACTCCATTGGATAAAAGTCTCTCACTGAATGAGAGAAATTCCATTGGAAAAGAGGCACTCACTGAATGAGAGAAACTCCATTCGATAAAACACACTCACTGAATGAGAGAAACTCCATTGGATAAAAGGCTCTCACTGAATGAGAGAAACTCCATTGGAAAAAAGGCACTCACTGAATGAGAAACTCCATTGGATAAATGGCACTCACTGAATGAGAGAAACTCCATCGGATAAAAGGCACTCACTGAATGAGAAACTCATTTGGATAAAAGGCACTCACTGAATGAGAAACTCCATTGGATAAATGGCACTCACTGAATGAGAGAAACTCCATCGGATAAAAGGCACTCACTGAATGAGAAACTCATTTGGATAAAAGACACTCACTGAATGAGAAACCCCATTGGATAAAAGGCTCTCACTGAATGAGAAACTCCATTGGATAAAAGGCTCTCACTGAATGAGAGAAACTCCATTGGATCAAAGGCACTCACTGAATGAGAAACCCCATTGGATAAAAGGCTCTCACTGAATGAGAGAAACTCCATTGGATAATAGGCACTCACTGAATGAGAAACCCCATTGGATAAAAGTCTCTCACTGAATGAGAGAAACTCCATTGGATAAAAGGCACTCACTGAATGAGAAACTCATTTGGATAAAAGGCACTCACTGAATGAGAAGTTCCATTTGATCAAAGGCTCTCACTGAATGAGAGAAACTCCATTGGATAAAAGGCTCTCACTGAATGAGAGAAACTCCATTGGATCAAAGGCACTCACTGAATGAGAAACCCCATTGGATAAAAGGCTCTCACTGAATGAGAGAAACTCCATTGGATAAAAGGCACTCACTGAATGAGAAACTCCATTGGATGAAAGGCTCTCACTGAATGAGAAACTCCATTGGATAAAAGGCACTCACTGAATGAGAAACTCCATTGGATAAAAGGCACTCAGTGAATCAGAAATTCCATTGGATGAAAGGCTCTCACTGAATGAGAAACTCCATTGGATAAAAGGCACTCACTGAATGAGAGAAATCGCATTGGATATAAGGGACTCACTGAATGTGAGAAACTCCATTGGATAAAAGGCACTCACTGAATGAGAGAAACTCCATTGGATAAAAGGCTCTCACTGAATGAGAGAAACGCCATTGGATAAAAGGCTCTCACTGAATGAGAAACGCCATTGGATAAAAGGCTCTCACTGAATGAGAGAAACTCCATTGGATAAAAGGCACTCACTGAATGAGAAACTCCATTGGATAAAAGGCACTCACTGAATGAGAAACTCCATTGGATTAAAGGCACTCACTGAATGAGAAACTCCATTGGATAAAAGGCACTCACTGAATGAGAGAAACTCTATTGGATAAAAGGCACTCACTGAATGAGAGAAACTCCATTGGATAAAAGGCACTCACTGAATGAGAAACGCCATTGGATAAAAGGCACTCACTGATTGAGAAACTCCATTGGATAAAAGGCACTCACTGAATGAGAGAAACTCCATTGGATAAAAGGCACTCACTGAATGAGAAACTCCATTGGATAAAAGGCTCTCACTGAATGAGAGAAATTCCATTGGATAAAAGGCACTCACTGAATGAGAGAAATTCCATTGGATAAAAGGCACTCACTGAATGAGAGAAACTCCATTGGATAAAATGCACTCACTGAATGAGAGAAACTCCATTGGATAAAACGCACTCACTGAGTGAGTGAAACTCCATTGGATAAAACGCACTCACTGAATGAGAGAAACTCCATTGGATAAAAGGCACTCACTGAATGAGAAACTCCATTGGATAAAAAGCACTCACTGAATGAGAAATTCCATTGCATAAAAAGCACTCACTGAATGAGAGAAACTCCATTGGATAAAAGGCACTCACTGAATGAGAGAAAATCCATCCGATTGAAGACACTCACTGAATGAGAAACTCCATTGGATAAAAGACACTCACTGAATGAGAAACTCCATTGGATAAAAGGCACTCACTGAATGACAAATTCCATTGGATAAAAGGGACTCACTGAATTAGAGAAATTCCATTGGATAAAAGGCACTCACTGAATGAGAAACTCCATTGGATAAAAGGCACTCACTCAATGAGAGAAACTCAATTGGATAAAAGGCACTCACTGAATGAGAAACTCCATTGGATAAAAGGCACTCACTGAATGAGAGAAACACCATTGGATAAAAGGCACTCACTCAATGAGAAATTCCATTGGATAAAAGGGACTCACTGAATGAGAGAAATTCCATTGGATAAAAGGCACTCACTGAATGAGAAACTCCATTGGATAAATGGCACTCACTGAATGAGAAATTCAATTGGATAAAAGGCTCTCACTGAATGAGAGAAACTCCACTGGATAAAAGGCACTCACTGAATGAGAAACTGCATTGGATAAAAGGCACTCGCTGAATGAGAGAAACTCCGTAGGAAAAGAGTCACTCACTGAATGAGAAACTCCATTGGATAAAAGGCTCTCACTGAATGAGAAACTCCATTGGATAAAAGGCACTCACTGAATGAGAAACTCCATTGGATAAAAGTCTCTCACTGAATGAGAGAAATTCCATTGGATAAAAGGCTCTCACTGAATGAGAGAAACTCCATTGGAAAAAAGGCACTCACTGAATGATAAACTCATTTGGATAAAAGGCACTCACTGAATGAGAAACTCCATTGGATAAATGGCACTCACTGAATGAGAGAAACTCCATCGGATAAAAGGCACTCACTGAATGAGAAACTCATTTGGATAAAAGGCACTCACTGAATGAGAAACTCCATTGGATAAAAGGCACTCACTGAATGAGAGAAACTCCATTGGATAAAAGGCTCTCACTGAATGAGAGAAACTCCATTGGATCAAAGGCACTCACTGAATGAGAAACCCCATTGGATAAAAGGCTCTCACTGAATGAGAGAAACTCCATTGGATAATAGGCACTCACTGAATGAGAAACCCCATTGGATAAAAGACACTCACTGAATGAGAGAAACTCCATTGGATAAAAGGCACTCACTGAATGAGAAACTCATTTGGATAAAAGGCACTCACTGAATGAGAAGTTCCATTTGATAAAAGGCTCTCACTGAATGAGAGAAACTCCATTGGATAAAAGGCTCTCACTGAATGAGAGAAACTCCATTGGATCAAAGGCACTCACTGAATGAGAAACCCCATTGGATAAAAGGCTCTCACTGAATGAGAGAAACTCCATTGGATAAAAGGCACTCACTGAATGAGAAACTCCATTGGATGAAAGGCTCTCACTGAATGAGAAACTCCATTGGATAAAAGGCACTCACTGAATGAGAAACTCCATTGGATAAAAGGCACTCAGTGAATCAGAAATTCCATTGGATGAAAGGCTCTCACTGAATGAGAAACTCCATTGGATAAAAGGCACTCACTGAATGAGAGAAATCGCATTGGATATAAGGGACTCACTGAATGTGAGAAACTCCATTGGATAAAAGGCACTCACTGAATGAGAGAAACGCCATTGGATAAAAGGCTCTCACTGAATGAGAAACGCCATTGGATAAAAGGCTCTCACTGAATGAGAGAAACTCCATTGGATAAAAGGCACTCACTGAATGAGAAACTCCATTGGATAAAAGGCACTCACTGAATGAGAAACTCCATTGGATTAAAGGCACTCACTGAATGAGAAACTCCATTGGATAAAAGGCACTCACTGAATGAGAGAAACTCTATTGGATAAAAGGCACTCACTGAATGAGAGAAACTCCATTGGATAAAAGGCACTCACTGAATGAGAAACGCCATTGGATAAAAGGCACTCACTGATTGAGAAACTCCATTGGATAAAAGGCACTCACTGAATGAGAGAAACTCCATTGGATAAAAGGCACTCACTGAATGAGAGAAACTCCATTGGATAAAAGGCACTCACTGAATGAGAAACTCCATTGGATAAAAGGCTCTCACTGAATGAGAGAAACTCCATTGGATAAAAGGCACTCACTGAATGAGAGAAATTCCATTGGATAAAAGGCACTCACTGAATGAGAGAAACTCCATTGGATAAAATGCACTCACTGAATGAGAGAAACTCCATTGGATAAAACGCACTCACTGAGTGAGTGAAACTCCATTGGATAAAACGCACTCACTGAATGAGAGAAACTCCATTGGATAAAAGGCACTCACTGAATGAGAAATTCCATTGCATAAAAAGCACTCACTGAATGAGAGAAACTCCATTGGATAAAAGGCACTCACTGAATGAGAAACGCCATTGGATAAAAGGCACTCACTGAATGAGAGACACTCCATTGGATAAATGGCACTCACTGAATGAGAGAAACTCCATTGGATAAAAGGCACTCACTGAATGAGAAACGCCATTGGATAAAAGGCACTCACTGAAGGAGAGACACTCCATTGGATGAAAGGCACTCACTGAATGAGAGACACTCCATTGGATAAAAGGCACTCAGTGAATGAGAAACTCCATTGGATAAAAGGCACTCACTGAATGAGAAACCCCATTGGATAAAAGGCACTCACTGAATGAGAAACTCCATTGGATAAAAGGCACTCACTGAATGAGAAACCCCATTGGATAAAAGGCACTCACTGAATGAGAAACTCCATTGGATAAAAGGCACTCACTGAAGGAGAGACACTCCATTGGATGAAAGGCACTCACTGAATGAGAGACACTCCATTGGATAAAAGGCACTCAGTGAATGAGAAACTCCATTGGATAAAAGGCACTCACTGAATGAGAAACCCCATTGGATAAAAGGCACTCACTGAATGAGAAACCCCATTGGATAAAAGGCACTCACTGAATGAGAAACCCCATTGGATAAAAGGCACTCACTGAATGAGAGAAGATTATTTTCCAGAAGTTTTCTGTTCTCGCAGTTGGTTTGTGAGTCGAGTTTCGGAAGAATTTTCTTTATGTCCTACACCACTTGCTTTTTTTGTGAAATGGCAGGAGTTTTCCTCAAAATTTTAAGCTCCTTCGCTGCACACTCACATCCACTCACTTACACTCATCGGCTTGCACACTCACTCTCACAGACTTACTCCCACTCACACCCACACTTGCACTCATGCCCACATACACTCACACCCTCCCACACTTACACTCACACACTTACTCTCATTCACATGCATACTTACACCCAGGCCCACCTACACCCAACCATACTTACACACACACTTACACACTCACTCTCTCACACTTACTCCCATTCACATGCATACTTACACTCAGGCCCAGCTGCACCCCAACCACACTTACACTCAAGCACTTGCACACTCACTTTCACACACTTACTCCCTTTCACATCCACACTCACACTCACACCCACTCAAATTCACACCCACCCACACTTACTCCTACTTACACACTCATTCACATCCACACTCAGATATATACACACTCACACAGGCACTCTCTCTCACACACACACACACTCACACCCACAGTCAGATATATACACACTCACTCTGACACTCTCACACACACTCTCACACCCACACTCACACTCAGATATATACACACTCAAACACTCACACACACTCTCACACTCACACTCAGATATATACACACTCAAACACTCACACACACTCTCACACTCACACTCATATGTACACACTCAGTCACACACATTCACACCCACACTCAGATACATGCACACTCACTCAGACACACTCAGACACTCTCACACTCACACACACACATTGTTCCTGTTCCACTGTAGATTGAAAGGAAGTTGTTGCTCAGTGTTTTCCACCAGCTGATTTTAAATTTGGTAGCCATGAGAAAGGAGCTCTGTTCCTCTGACCTCCCACCTTTGCACTCTGTACACTGGGGAATGTTTCACAAAATAACGATGAATTCCCAGCCCAGTCAGTCGTTCCCTGCAGTTTCCTCTTTTACCGCTCCTCTCTTGAAAGCAGAGACTTGCTGGGATGTGGTTCTGAGGGTAAGAGGAGTCCTGCGACACTTCATACCTGCCCATTCTTCATCTGTGATGACTGTTAAAGAGCAGGGACTGTGGCTAACTTTTCATTTCCTGCTGTTACATGGCACAACTTTGATGCTGCATTGTCTAGGATAGCACTGTTATTCTCAATCCTATTTAAACCCCATCCTGTTCTGACCAAGCGCTGAACTTACATTTCCTGTTTGTTCAAACAAGACAAGTATTGAGACAGAAGACACTCTGTTGAATCCAGTTGCCAAAAATAGATGACGGTTCTTCTATGACATGCCCAAACTTCAAAATCATTCAAAGTCCATTGTTACACCTAAAGGGGCACTGGACTTTGTTTTTTAATTCGTTCATGGGATGTGGGCGTCGCTGGCGAGGCCGGCATTTATTGCCCATCCCTAATTGCCCTTGAGAAGGTGGTGGTGAGCCGCCTTCTTGAACCGCTGCAGTCCGTGTGGTGAAGGTTCTCCCACAGTGCTGTTAGGAAGGGAGTTCCAGGATTTTGACCCAGCGACGATGAAGGAACGGCGATATATTTCCAAGTCGGGATGGTGTGTGACTTGGAGGGGAACGTGCAGGTGGTGTTGTTCCCATGTGCCTGCTGCTCTTGTCCTTCTAAGTGGTAGAGGTCGCGGGTTTTGGAGGTGATGTCGAAGAAGCCATGGTGAGTTGCTGCAGTGCATCCTGTGGATGGTACACACTGCAGCCACAGTGTGCCGGTGGTGAAGGGAGTGAATGTTTAGGGTGGTGGATGGGGTGCCAATCAAGCGGGCTGCTTTGTCCTGGATGGTGTCGAGCTTCTTGAGTGTTGTTGCAGCTGCACTCATCCAGGCATAGTAACACAGTTACAGAGTAACATAGTAACAAAGTAAGAACATAAGAAATAGGAGCAAGAGTAGGTCATACGGCCCATCGAGCCTGCTCCGCCATTCAATCAGATCATGGCTGATCTTCGACCTCATCTCCACTTTCCCGCCCGATCCCCATATCCCTCGATTCCCCTCGAGTCCAAAAATCTATCTATCTCAGCCTTGAACATACTCAATGGCTCTGCATTCACAGGCCTCTGCGGCAGAGAATTCCAAAGATTCACAACCCTCTGAGTGCAGTAACACAGCAACATAGTAACACCGATAATGTAGTTACAGAGTAATGTAGTAACATAGTAACAAAGCAACATAGTAACAAAGTAACAGTAACAAAATAACATAGATAATGTAACAAAGTAACAGTAACAAAATAACATAGATAATGTAACAAAGTAACACAGTAACATAGTGACACAGGTAACGTAACAATGTAACAGTAACAAAGTAACTAGCAACGTAACATAGTAACATAACAAAGTAACATAGTAACAAAGTAACATAGTAACACAGGTGACATAACAAAGTAACACCGTAACATAGTAACACAGTAATAAAGTAACATAGTAACACAGTAATAAAGTAACATAGTAACACAGTAATAAAGTAACATAGTGACACAGTAATAAAGTAACATAGTGACACAGTAACTGGTGACTCTCCGCTGTACCCCCTCCAAGGCCAATATATCCTTCCTGAGGTGCGGTGCCCAGAACTGAACACAGTATCTCCAGACGGGGTCTGACCAGAGCTCTGTACAACTAACATAACTTCCTCTCCTTTGTATTCCCACCCTCTTGAGATAACGGCCAACATTCCGTTAGCTTTTTTAATTGTCTTTTGTATTTGTCTACTAGCTTTTAATGATTTTTGGACATGGATTCCCAAATCTCTTTGTTCTTCCGCAGTTCCTAGCTGCTCACCATTTAGAAGATACTCCGATTTGGTTTTCTTCGATCCAGAGTAGATGACCTCCAGTGTAGGGCGCAGCTCCCGACCATGCTCCTCCTGATATGGGTGCCCCAGTGAGGATCAGATGGAGGTTCCGCCCCGTAGAAGGCCTGGAGCGCAGGCTGGGACAAGGCATATCTGTAAATGTTGGAATATGTTACCGGCTGGTGTGGTCGGTGCTGACTCTCTTCACACCTTCAAGAGGAGCTGGACTGGTTCCTGACTGGGGGGCAGAGATCGCATCATATAGAAGGTAAGTGTCTTTATAGATAACACTTGGTCCGTGTGATCTCCTGGACTGGTTTCGATCACCTAAGGGGGTCAGAGAGGAATTTTACAGAGTATTTTTTCCCTTATTGGCCCTGGGTTTTTTCTCTGTTTTTTTGCCTCTCCCAGGAGATTAGATGGCTGCCGGGGATGGGAGGGGGCTGGCGGGGGGTGGTGGAGGGAGGAAGTGTTTAGTTATGATAGTCCAGCCATCATAGTGTGGGGCAGTCTCGATGGACCATCTGGTCTTTACCAGCCCTTCAATTTTGTAGGTTTGTTTGTATCCGGGCCTTGTTTTCTGGCCCTTCTTCCATACTCCTGCATGACGCACACTACGGTCAAAGACACTACATCTTAGCAAAGGGATTTGAAATGGGCACTAGGCCCTCCATTTGCACAGGCAAATACGAACGTTTGTTTCAGGCAGGCGCCCCAGGGTGACAAAGGGACGCCCGAACCAATATGGCAATTGAAGCACTTCCTGTCTGTTTCGATCGGCGGCAAAAAAAATCTGTAGGTAATGGACCCATTTCATGCCCGGAGAACAGGCGACGCGAGGTCCGATTTCATCCCCATTCTCATCCTCTGTCACTCCTCGATGGAGGACTTTCTGTGCCCAATTCCAGCCCCACCGCCAGAACCCCTTCACTCACCAGATAAGTGCCAGGCAATGACCATCTCCAACAAGAGAGATCGAACCACCTCCCCTTGACATTCAACGGCATTACCATCGCCGAATCCCCCACCATCAACAGTACTGGGGGTCACCACTGACCAGAAACTTAACTGGACCAGCCATATAAATACTGTGGCTACAAGAGCAGGTCAGAGGCTGGGTATTCTGCGGCGGGCGACTCACCTCCTGACTCCCCAAAGCCTTTCCACCATCGACAAGGCACAAGTCAGGAATGTGATGGAATACTCTCCACTTGCCTGGATGAGTGCAGCTCCAACAACACTCAAGAAGCTCGACACCATCCAGGACAAAGCAGTCTGCTTGATTGGCACCCTATCCACCACCCGAAACATTCACTCCCTCCACCACCGGTGCACAGTGGCTGCAGTGTGTACCATCCACAGGATGCACTGCAGCAACTCAGCAAGGCTTCTTCGACAGCACCTCCCAAACCCACGACCTCTACCACCTAGAAGGACAAGAGCAGCAGATACATGGGAACAACACCGCCTGCACGTTCCCCTCCAAGTCACACACCATCCCGACTTGGAAATATATCGGCCGTTCCTTCATCGTCGTCGGGTTAAAATCCTGGAACTCCCTTCCTAACAGCACTGTGGGAGAACCTTCACCACACGGACTGCAGTGGTTCAAGAAGGCGGCTCACCACCACCTTCTCAAGGGCAATTAGGGATGGGCAATAAATGCCGGCCTCGCCAGCGACGCCCACATCCCATGATCGAATAAAAAAAAATCAACATCTCAGGGTAACAAGCTTAAGCTGCACACACACATGCTCTGGAGTTTGCGTACCTGACATGGGATGTCTACCAAGTATTTGTTGTGACCTCAAGTTCAACCACAGTCAAAGGGGCCACATTGAGGAAAACTAAGCGATACCAGCTTGCGACAGGAATGGCATTATTTTAAAAAATTGATTCCCAGGATGTGCGCATCGCGGAAAGGCCGGCATTTATTACTCATCACTAGTTGCTGTGAGAAGGTGGTGGTGGGCCTTCTTCTTGGACCACTGGTGGTTTGATACAACAGAGTGGCTTGCGAGGCCAACTCAGAGGGCAGGTAAGAGTCAACCACCGGTCTCTCCGTCCCACTGGCCATCCCACGACACTCAGGTCTCTCTGTCCCACTGACCATCCCACGACGCTCAAGTCTCTCTGTCCCACTGACCATCACACGACCCTCAGGTCTCTCTGTCTCACTGACCATCCCACGACCCTCAGGTCTCTCTGTCTCACTGATCATCACACGACCCTCAGGTCTCTCTGTCTCACTGACCATCCCACGACCCCCAGGTCTCTCTGTCTCACTGACCATCACACGACCCCCAGGTCTCTCTGTCTCACTGACCATCACACGACCCCCAGGTCTCTCTGTCTCACTAACCATCACACGACCCTCAGGTCTCTCTGTCTCACTGACCATCACACGACCCTCAGGTCTCTCTGTCTCACTGACCATCACACGACCCCCAGGTCTCTCTGTCTCACTGACCATCACACGACCCTCAGGTCTCTCTGTCTCACTGACCATCCCACGACCCTCATGTCTCTCTGTCTCACTGACCATCCCACGACCCTCATGTCTCTCTGTCTCACTGACCATCCCATGACCCTCAGGTCTCTCTGTCTCACTGACCATCCCACGACCCTCAGGTCTCTCTGTCTCACTGACCATCCCATGACCCTCAGGTCTCTCAGTCTCACTGACCATCCCACGACCCCCAGGTCTCTCTGTCTCACTGACCATCACACGACCCCCAGGTGTCTCTGTCCCACTGACCATCCCACGACCCCCAGGTGTCTCTGTCACACTGACCATCCCACGACCCTCAGGTCTCTCTGTCTCACTGACCATCCCACGACCCTCAGGTCTCTCTGTCTCACTGACCATCCCACGACCCTCAGGTCTCTCTGTCTCACTGACCATCCCACGACCCCCAGGTCTCTCTGTCCCACTGACCATCCCACGACCCCCAGGTCTCTCTGACTCATTGACCATCCCACGATCCTCAGGTCTCTCTGTCTCACTGAGCATCCCACGACCCCCAGGTCTCTCTGTCTCACTGACTATCCCACGACCCTCAGGTCTCTCTGTCCCACCGACTATCCCGTGACCCTCAGGTCTCTCTGTTTCACTGACCATTCCATGACCCCCAGGTCTCTCTGTCTCACTGACCATCCCACGAACCTCAGGTTTCTCTGTCCCACTGACCATCCCACGACCCTCAGGTTTCTTTGTCCCAATGACCATCCCACGACCCCCAGGACTCTCTGTCTCACGAACCATCCCATGACCCTCAGGTCTCTCTGTCTCACTGACCATCACACGACCCTCAGGTCTCTCTGTCTCACTGACTATCCCACGACCCTCAGGTCTCTCTGTCTCACTGACTATCCCACGACCCTCAGGTCTCTCTGTCTCACAGACTATCCCGTGACCCTCAGGTCTCTCTGTTTCACTGACCATTACATGACCCCCAGGTTTCTTTGTCCCAATGACCATCCCACGACCCCCAGGACTCTCTGTCTCACTGACCATCACACGACCCTCAGGTCTCTCCGTCTCACTGACCATCCCATGACCCTCAGGTCTCTCTGTCTCACTGATCTTCCCACGACCCCCAGGTCTCTCCATCTCACTGACCATCCCACGACCCTCATGTCTCTCCATCTGACTGACCATCCCACGACCCTCAGGTCGCTCCGTCTCACTGACCAACCCACGACCCCCAGGACTCTCTGTCTCACTGACCATCACACGACCCTCAGGTCTCTCCGTCTCACTGACAATCCCATGACTCCCAGGACTGTCTGTCTCACTGACCATCCCACGACCCCCAGGTCTCTCTGTCTCACTGACCATCCCACGACCCCCAGGTCTCTCTGTCTCACTGACCATCCCACGACCCACAGGTCTCTCTGCCCCACTAACTATCCCATGACCCTCAGGTCTTTCTGTCTCACTGACCATCCCACGACGCCCAGGTCTCTCTGTCTCACTGACCATCCCACGACCCTCAGGTCTCTCTGTCTCACTGACCATCCCACGACCCTCAGGTCTCTCTGTCTCACTGACCATCCCACGACCCCCAGGTCTCTCTGTCCCACTGACCATCCCACGACCCCCAGGTCTCTCTGTCTCATTGACCATCCCACGATCCTCAGGTCTCTCTGTCTCACTGACCATCCCACGACCCCCAGGTCTCTCTGTCTCACTGACTATCCCACGACCCTCAGGTCTCTCTGTCCCACCGACTATCCCGTGACCCTCAGGTCTCTCTGTTTCACTGACCATTCCATGACCCCCAGGTCTCTCTGTCTCACTGACCATCCCACGAACCTCAGGTTTCTCTGTCCCACTGACCATCCCACGACCCTCAGGTTTCTTTGTCCCAATGACCATCCCACGACCCCCAGGACTCTCTGTCTCACGAACCATCCCATGACCCTCAGGTCTCTCTGTCTCACTGACCATCACACGACCCTCAGGTCTCTCTGTCTCACTGACTATCCCACGACCCTCAGGTCTCTCTGTCTCACTGACTATCCCACGACCCTCAGGTCTCTCTGTCTCACAGACTATCCCGTGACCCTCAGGTCTCTCTGTTTCACTGACCATTACATGACCCCCAGGTTTCTTTGTCCCAATGACCATCCCACGACCCCCAGGACTCTCTGTCTCACTGACCATCACACGACCCTCAGGTCTCTCCGTCTCACTGACCATCCCACGAACCCCAGGTCTCTCTGTCTCACTGACCATCCCATGACCCTCAGGTCTCTCTGTCTCACTGATCTTCCCACGACCCCCAGGTCTCTCCATCTCACTGACCATCCCACGACCCTCAGGTCTCTCCATCTGACTGACCATCCCACGACCCTCAGGTCGCTCCGTCTCACTGACCAACCCACGACCCCCAGGACTCTCTGTCTCACTGACCATCACACGACCCTCAGGTCTCTCCGTCTCACTGACAATCCCATGACTCCCAGGACTGTCTGTCTCACTGACCATCCCACGACCCCCAGGTCTCTCTGTCTCACTGACCATCCCACGACCCCCAGGTCTCTCTGTCTCACTGACCATCCCACGACCCACAGGTCTCTCTGCCCCACTAACTATCCCATGACCCTCAGGTCTTTCTGTCTCACTGACCATCCCACGACGCCCAGGTCTCTCTGTCTCACTGACCATCCCACGACCCTCAGGACTCTCTGTCTCACTGACCATCCCACGACCCTCAGGTCTCTCTGTCTCACTGACCATCCGACGACCCTCAAGTCTCTCTGTCCCACTGACCATCCCATGACCCTCAGGTCTCTCTGTCCCAATGACTATCCCATGACCCTCAGGTCTCTCTGTCTCACTGACTATCCCATGACCCTCAGGTCTCTCTGTCTCACTGACCATCCCACGACCCTCAGGTCTCTCTGTCCCAATGACTATCCCATGACCCTCAGGTCTCTCTGTCTCACTGACCATCCCACGACCCTCAGGTCTCTCTGTCTCACTGACTATCCCATGACCCTCAGGTCTCTCCGTCTCACTGACCATCACACGACCCTCAGGTCTCTCCGTCTCAATGACCATCCCACGACCCTCAGGTCTCTCAGTCTCAGTTACCATCCCACGACCCCCAGGTCTCTCTGTCCCACTGACCATCCCACGACCCACAGGTCTCTCTGTCCCACTGACTATCCCATGACCCTCAGGTTTCTCTGTCCCAATGAACATCCCACGACCCCCAGGACTCTCTGTCTCACTGACCATCCCACGACCCCCAGGACTCTTTGTCTCACTGACCATCCCACGACCCCCAGGACTCTCTGTCTCACTGACCATCCCACGACCCTCAGGTCTCTCTGTCCCACTGACCATCCCACGACCCCCAGGTCTCTCTGTCTCACTGAACATCCCACGACCCTCAGGTCTCTCTGTCTCACTGACCATCACATGACCCTCAGGTCTCTCTGTCTCACTGACCATCACATGACCCTCAGGTCTCTCCCTCTCACTGACCATCCCACGATACACAGATCTCTCTGTCTCACTGACCATCCCACGACCCTCAGGTCTCTCTGTCTCACTGACCATCCCACGATCCTCAGGTCTCTCTGTCTCACTGACCATCCCACGACCCTCAGGTCTCTCTATCTCACTGACCATCACACGACCCTCTCGTCTCTCTGTCTCACTGACTATCCCATGACCCTCATGTCTCTCTGTCTCACTGACCATCCCACGACCCTCAGGTCTCTCTGCCCCACTGAATATCCCACGACCCTCAGGTCTCTCTGTCCCAATGACTATCCCATGACCCCCAGGTCTCTCTGTCTCACTGACCATCACACGACCCTCAGGTCTCTCTGTCTCACTTACCATCCCACGACCCCCAGGTCTCTCTGTCTCACTGACCATCCCACGAACCCCAGATCTCTCTGTCTCACTGACCATCCCATGACACTCAGGTCTCTCTGTCTCACTGACCATCCCACGACCCTCAGGTCTCTCTGTCTCACTGACCATCCCACGACCCTCAGGTCTCTCTGTCTCACTGACCATCCCACGACCCCCAGGTCTCTCTGTCTCACTGACCATCCCACGACCCCCAGGTCTCTCTGTCTCACTGACCATCCCCCGACGCTCAAGTCTCTCTGTCCCACTGACCATCCCACGACCCCCAGGTCTCTCTGTCGCACTGACCATCCCACGACCCTCAAGTCTCTCTGTCTCACTGACCATCCCACGACCCTCAAGTCTCTCTGTCTCACTGACCATCCCACGACCCCCAAGTCTTTCTGACTCACTGACCAGCCCACGACCCTCAGGTCTCTCTGTCTCAATGACCATCCCACGACCCCCAAGTCTTTCTGACTCACTGACCAGCCCACGACCCTCAGGTCTCTCCCTCTCACTGACCATCCCACGACCCTCAGTTCTCTCTGTCTCACTGACCATCCCACGACCCCCAGGTCTCTCTGTCCCACTGACCATCCCACGACCCACAGGTCTCTCTGTCCCACTGACCATCCCACGACCCCCAGGACTGTCTGTCTCACTGACCATCACACGACCCTCAGGTCTCTCTGTCTCACTGACCATCCCACGACCCCCAGGTCTCTCTGTCTCACTGACCATCACACGACCCTCAGGTCTCTCTGTCTCACTGACCATCCCACGACCCCCAGGTCTCTCTGTCTCACTGACCATCACACGACCCTCAGGTCTCTCCGTCTCACTGACCATCCCATGACCCCCAGGTCTCTCTGTCTCACTGACCATCCCACGATCCTCAGGTCTCTCCGTCTCACTGACCATCCCACGAACCCCAGATCTCTCTGTCTCACTGACCATCCCGTGACCCCCAGGACGCTCTGTCTCACTGATCATTCCACGAACACCAGGTCTCTCTGTCTCACTGACCATCCCACGACCCTCAGGTCTCTCTGTCTCACTGACCATCCCACGACCCTCAGGTCTCTCTGTCCCACTGACCATCCCATGACCCTCAGGTCTCTCTGTCTCACTGACCATCCCACGACCCTCAGGTCTCTCTGTCTCACTGACCATCCCACGACCCTCAGGTCTCTCTGTCTCACTGACCATCCCACGACCCCCAGGTCTCTCTGTCTCACTGACCATCCCACGACCCCCAGGTCTCTCTGTCTCACTGACCATCCCACGACCCTCAAGTCTCTCTGTCCCACTGACCATCCCACGACCCCCAGGTCTCTCTGTCGCACTGACCATCCCACGACCCTCAAGTCTCTCTGTCTCACTGACCATCCCACGACCCTCAAGTCTCTCTGTCTCACTGACCATCCCACGACCCCCAAGTCTTTCTGACTCACTGACCAGCCCACGACCCTCAGGTCTCTCTGTCTCAATGACCATCCCACGACCCCCAAGTCTTTCTGACTCACTGACCAGCCCACGACCCTCAGGTCTCTCCCTCTCACTGACCATCCCACGACCCTCAGTTCTCTCTGACTCACTGACCATCCCACGACCCCCAGGACTCTCTGTCCCACTGACCATCCCACGATCCTCAGGTCTCTCTGTCTCACTGACCATCCCACGACCCTCAGGTCTCTCTGTCTCACTGACCATCACACGACCCTCTCGTCTCTCTGTCTCACTGACTATCCCATGACCCTCATGTCTCTCTGTCTCACTGACCATCCCACGACCCTCAGGTCTCTCTGTCTCACTGACCATCACACGACCCTCAGGTCTCTCTGTCTCACTGAATATCCCACGACCCTCAGGTCTCTCTGTCTCACTGACCATCACACGACCCTCTCATCTCTCTGTCTCACTGACCATCCCATGACCCTCAGGTCTCTCTGTCCCACTGAATATCCCACGATCCTCAGGTCTCTCTGTCTCACTGACCATCCCACGACCCCCAGGACTGTCTGTCTCACTGACCATCCCACGACCCCCTGGTCCCTCGGTCTCACTGACCATCCCACGATCCTCAGGTCTCTCCGTCTCTCTGACCATCCCACGACCCTCAGGTCTCTCCGTCTCACTGACCATCCCACGACCCCCAGGACTGTCTGTCTCACTGACCATCACACGACCCTAAGGTCTCTCCGTCTCACTGACCATCCCACGACCCTCAGGTCTCTCCGTCTCACTGACCATCCCACGACCCTCAGGTCTCTCCGTCTCACTGACCATCCCACGACCCTCAGGTCTCTCCGTCTCACTGACCATCCCACGACCCTCAGGTCTCTCTGTCTCACTGACCATCACACGATCCTCTGGTCTCTCTGTCCCACTGACCATCCCACGATCCTCAGGTCTCTCTGTCCCACTGACCATCCCACGATCCTCAGGTCTCTCCGTCTCACTGACCATCCCACGACCCCCAGGTCTCTCTGTCTCACTGACCATCCCACAACCTCCAGTTCTCTCTGTCTCACTGACCATCCCATGACCCCCAGGTCTCTCTGTCTCACTGACCATCCCACGTTCATCAGTTCTCTCTGTCTCACTGACCATCCCACGACCCTCAGGTCTCTCTGTCTCACTGACCATCCCACGACCCCCAGGTCTCTCTGTCCCAATTACGATCCTATGACCCTCAGGTCTCTCTGTCTCACTGACCATCCCACGACCCTCAGGTCTCTCTGTCCCACTGACCATCCCACGATCCTCAGGTCTCTCTGTCTCACTGACCATCCCACAACCTCCAGTTCTCTCTGTCTCACTGACCATCCCACGTTCATCAGTTCTCTCTGTCTCACTGACCATCCCACGACCCCCAGGTCTCTCTGTCTCACTGACCATCCCACGACCCTCAGGTCTCTCTGTCTCACTGACCATCCCACGACCCCCAGGTCTCTCTGTCTCACTGACCATCCCACGAACCCCAGGTCTCTCTGTCTCACTGACCATCCCACGTTCATCAGTTCTCTCTGTCTCACTGACCATCCCACGACCCTCAGGTCTCTCTGTCTCACTGACCATCCCACGACCCCCAGGTCTCTCTGTCTCACTGACCATCCCACGACCCTCAGGCCTCTCTGTCCCACTGAATATCCCACGACCCTCAGGTCTCTCTGTCTCACTGACTTTCCCATGACCCTCAGGTCTCTCTGTCTCACTGACCATCACACGACCCTCTCGTCTCTCTGTCTCACTGACTATCCCATGACCCTCATGTCTCTCTGTCTCACTGACCATCCCACGACCCTCAGGTCTCTCTGTCTCACTGACCATCACACGAACCTCAGGTCTCTCTGTCTCACTGACCATCACACGAACCTCAGGTCTCTCTGTCTCACTGACCATCACACGAACCTCAGGTCTCTCTGTCTCACTGACTATCCCATGACCCTCAGGTCTCTCTTTCTCACTGACCATCCCACGACCCTCAGGTCTCTCTGTCCCAATGACTATCCTATGACCCTCAGGTCTCTCTGTCTCACTGACCATCCCACGAGCCTCAGGTCTCTCTGTCTCACTGACCATCACACGACCCTCAGGTCTCTCCGTCTCAATGACCATCCCACGACCCTCAGGTCTCTCAGTCTCACTGACCATCCCACGACCCCCAGGTCTCTCTGTCCCACTGACCATCCCACGACCCACAGGTCTCTCTGTCCCACTGACTATCCCATGACCCTCAGGTTTCTATGTCCTAATGACCATCCCACGACCCCCAGGACTCTCTGTCTCACTGACCATCCCACGACCCCCAGGACTCTCTGTCTCACTGACCATCCCACGACCCTCAGGTCTCTCTGTCTCACTGACCATCCCACGATCCCCAGATCTCTCGGTCTCACTGACCATCACACGACCCTCTCGTCTCTCTGTCTCACTGACCATCCCACGACCCTCAGGTCTCTCTGTCTCACTGACCATCCCACGACCCTCAGGTCTCACTGTCTCACTGACCATCCCACGACCCTCAGGTCTCTCTGTCTCACTGACCATCACACGACCCTCTCGTCTCTCTGTCTCACTAACCATCCCACGACCCTCAGGTCTCTCTGTCTCACTGACCATCCCACGACCCCCAGGACTGTCTGTCTCACTGACCATCCCATGACCCCCAGGTCTCTCTGTCTCACTGACCATCACACGACCCTCAGGTCTCTCTGTCTCACTGACCATCACACGACCCTCAGGTCTCTCTGTCTCACTGACCATCACACGACCCTCAGGTCTCTCTGTCTCACTGACCATCCCACGACCCTCAGGTCTCTCTGTCCCACTGAATATCCCACGATCCTCAGGTCTCTCTGTCTCACTGACCATCCCACGACCCTCAGGTCTCTCTGTCCCACTGAATATCCCACGATCCTCAGGTCTCTCTGTCTCACGGACCATCCCATGACCCCCAGGTCTCTCTGTCTCACTGACCATCCCATGACCCCCAGGTCTCTCTGTCTCACTGACCATCCCACGTTCATCAGTTCTCTCTGTCTCACTGACCATCCCACGACCCTCAGGTCTCTCTGTCTCACTGACCATCCCACTACCCCCAGGTCTCTCTGTCCCAATGACTATCCTATGACCCTCAGGTCTCTCTGTCTCACTGACCATCCCACGACCCTCAGGTCTCTCTGTCCCACTGACCATCCCACGATCCTCAGGTCTCTCTGTCTCACTGACCATCCCACAACCTCCAGTTCTCTCTGTCTCACTGACCATCCCACGTTCATCAGTTCTCTCTGTCTCACTGACCATCCCACGACCCCCAGGTCTCTCTGTCTCACTGACCATCCCACGACCCTCAGGTCTCTCTGTCTCACTGACCATCCCACGACCCCCAGGTCTCTCTGTCTCACTGACCATCCCACGAACCCCAGGTCTCTCTGTCTCACTGACCATCCCACGTTCATCAGTTCTCTCTGTCTCACTGACCATCCCACGACCCTCAGGTCTCTCTGTCTCACTGACCATCCCACGACCCCCAGGTCTCTCTGTCTCACTGACCATCCCACGACCCTCAGGCCTCTCTGTCCCACTGAATATCCCACGACCCTCAGGTCTCTCTGTCTCACTGACTTTCCCATGACCCTCAGGTCTCTCTGTCTCACTGACCATCACACGACCCTCTCGTCTCTCTGTCTCACTGACTATCCCATGACCCTCATGTCTCTCTGACCATCCCACGACCCTCAGGTCTCTCTGTCTCACTGACCATCACACGAACCTCAGGTCTCTCTGTCTCACTGACCATCACACGAACCTCAGGTCTCTCTGTCTCACTGACTATCCCATGACCCTCAGGTCTCTCTTTCTCACTGACCATCCCACGACCCTCAGGTCTCTCTGTCCCAATGACTGTCCTATGACCCTCAGGTCTCTCTGTCTCACTGACCATCCCACGACCCTCAGGTCTCTCTGTCTCACTGACCATCACACGACCCTCAGGTCTCTCCGTCTCAATGACCATCCCACGACCCTCAGGTCTCTCAGTCTCACTGACCATCCCACGACCCCCAGGTCTCTCTGTCCCACTGACCATCCCACGACCCACAGGTCTCTCTGTCCCACTGACTATCCCATGACCCTCAGGTTTCTCTGTCCCAATGACCATCCCACGACCCCCAGGACTCTCTGTCTCACTGACCATCCCACGACCCCCAGGACTCTCTGTCTCACTGACCATCCCACGACCCTCAGGTCTCTCTGTCTCACTGACCATCCCACGATCCCCAGATCTCTCGGTCTCACTGACCATCACACGACCCTCTCGTCTCTCTGTCTCACTGACCATCCCACGACCCTCAGGTCTCTCTGTCTCACTGACCATCCCACGACCCTCAGGTCTCACTGTCTCACTGACCATCCCACGACCCTCAGGTCTCTCTGTCTCACTGACCATCACACGACCCTCTCGTCTCTCTGTCTCACTAACCATCCCACGACCCTCAGGTCTCTCTGTCTCACTGACCATCCCACGACCCCCAGGACTGTCTGTCTCACTGACCATCCCATGACCCCCAGGTCTCTCTGTCTCACTGACCATCACACGACCCTCAGGTCTCTCTGTCTCACTGACCATCACACGACCCTCAGGTCTCTCTGTCTCACTGACCATCACACGACCCTCAGGTCTCTCTGTCTCACTGACCATCCCACGACCCTCAGGTCTCTCTGTCCCACTGAATATCCCACGATCCTCAGGTCTCTCTGTCTCACTGACCATCACACGACCCTCAGGTCTCTCTGTCTCACTGACCATCCCACGACCCTCAGGTCTCTCTGTCCCACTGAATATCCCACGATCCTCAGGTCTCTCTGTCTCACGGACCATCCCATGACCCCCAGGTCTCTCTGTCTCACTGACCATCCCATGACCCCCAGGTCTCTCTGTCTCACTGACCATCCCACGTTCATCAGTTCTCTCTGTCTCACTGACCATCCCACGACCCTCAGGTCTCTCTGTCTCACTGACCATCCCACTACCCCCAGGTCTCTCTGTCCCAATGACTATCCTATGACCCTCAGGTCTCTCTGTCTCACTGACCATCCCACGACCCTCAGGTCTCTCTGTCCCACTGACCATCCCACGATCCTCAGGTCTCTCTGTCTCACTGACCATCCCACAACCTCCAGTTCTCTCTGTCTCACTGACCATCCCACGTTCATCAGTTCTCTCTGTCTCACTGACCATCCCACGACCCCCAGGTCTCTCTGTCTCACTGACCATCCCACGACCCTCAGGTCTCTCTGTCTCACTGACCATCCCACGACCCCCAGGTCTCTCTGTCTCACTGACCATCCCACGAACCCCAGGTCTCTCTGTCTCACTGACCATCCCACGTTCATCAGTTCTCTCTGTCTCACTGACCATCCCACGACCCTCAGGTCTCTCTGTCTCACTGACCATCCCACGACCCCCAGGTCTCTCTGTCTCACTGACCATCCCACGACCCTCAGGCCTCTCTGTCCCACTGAATATCCCACGACCCTCAGGTCTCTCTGTCTCACTGACTTTCCCATGACCCTCAGGTCTCTCTGTCTCACTGACCATCACACGACCCTCTCGTCTCTCTGTCTCACTGACTATCCCATGACCCTCATGTCTCTCTGACCATCCCACGACCCTCAGGTCTCTCTGTCTCACTGACCATCACACGAACCTCAGGTCTCTCTGTCTCACTGACCATCACACGAACCTCAGGTCTCTCTGTCTCACTGACCATCACACGAACCTCAGGTCTCTCTGTCTCACTGACTATCCCATGACCCTCAGGTCTCTCTTTCTCACTGACCATCCCACGACCCTCAGGTCTCTCTGTCCCAATGACTATCCTATGACCCTCAGGTCTCTCTGTCTCACTGACCATCCCACGAGCCTCAGGTCTCTCTGTCTCACTGACCATCACACGACCCTCAGGTCTCTCCGTCTCAATGACCATCCCACGACCCTCAGGTCTCTCAGTCTCACTGACCATCCCACGACCCCCAGGTCTCTCTGTCCCACTGACCATCCCACGACCCACAGGTCTCTCTGTCCCACTGACTATCCCATGACCCTCAGGTTTCTCTGTCCCAATGACCATCCCACGACCCACAGGACTCTCTGTCTCACTGACCATCCCACGACCCCCAGGACTCTCTGTCTCACTGACCATCCCACGACCCTCAGGTCTCTCTGTCTCACTGACCATCCCACGATCCCCAGATCTCTCGGTCTCACTGACCATCACACGACCCTCTCATCTCTCTGTCTCACTGACCATCCCACGACCCTCAGGTCTCTCTGTCTCACTGACCATCCCACGACCCTCAGGTCTCTCTGTCTCACTGACCATCCCACGACCCTCAGGTCTCTCTGTCTCACTGACCATCACACGACCCTCTCGTCTCTCTGTCTCACTCACCATCCCACGACCCTCAGGTCTCTCTGTCTCACTGACCATCCCACGACCCCCAGGACTGTCTGTCTCACTGACCATCCCATGACCCCCAGGTCTCTCTGTCTCACTGACCATCACACGACCCTCAGGTCTCTCTGTCTCACTGACCATCACACGACCCTCAGGTCTCTCTGTCTCACTGACCATCACACGACCCTCAGGTCTCTCTGTCTCACTGACCATCCCACGACCCTCAGGTCTCTCTGTCCCACTGAATATCCCACGATCCTCAGGTCTCTCTGTCTCACTGACCATCCTACGACCCTCAGGTCTCTCTGTCTCACTGACCATCCCACCATCCCCAGGTCTCTCTGTCCCACTGACCATCACACGACCCTCAGGTCTCTCTGTCTCACTGACTATCCCATGACCCTCAGGGCTCTCTGTCTCACTGACCATCCCACGACCCTCAGGTCTCTCTGTCTCACTGACTATCCCATGACCCTCAGGTCTATCTGTCTCACTGACCATCACACGACCCTCTCGTCTCTCTGTCTCACTGACTATCCCATGACCCTCATGTCTCTCTGCGTCACTGACCATACCACGACCCTCAGGTCTCTCTGTCTCACTGACCATCACACGAACCTCAGGTCTCTCTGTCTCACTGACTGTCCCATGACCCTCAGGTCTCTCTGTCTCACTGACCATCCCACGAGCCTCAGGTCTCTCTGTCTCACTGACCATCACACGACCCTCAGGTCTCTCCGTCTCAATGACCATCCCACGACCCTCAGGTCTCTCAGTCTCACTGACCATCCCACGACCCTCAGGTCTCTCTGTCCCACTGACCATCCCACGACCCACAGGTCTCTCTGTCCCACTGACTATCCCATGACCCTCAGATTTCTCTGTCCCAATGACCATCCCACGACCCCCAGGAATCTCTGTCTCACTGACCATCCCACGACCCCCAGGACTGTCTGTCCCACTGACCATCCCACGACCCACAGGTCTCTCCGTCCCACTGACTATCCCATGACCCTCAGGTTTCTCTGTCTCACTGACCATCCCACGACCCCCAGGACTGTCTGTCCCACTGACCATCCCACGACCTACAGGTCTCTCTGTCCCACTGACCATCCCACGACCCCCAGGCCTCTCTGTCCCACTGACCATCCCACGACCCGCAGGTCTCTCTGTCCCACTGACTATCCCATGACCCTCAGGTCTCTCTGTCTCACTGACCATCCCACGACCCTCAGGTCTCTCTGTCTCACTGACCATCCCACGACCCCCTGGTCCCTCTGTCTCACTGACCATCCCACGATCCCCAGATCTCTCTGTCTCACTGACCATCCCACGACCCCCAGGTCTCTCTGTCTCAATGACCATCACACGACCCTCAGGTCTCTCTGTCTCACTGACCATCACACGACCCTCTGGTCTCTCTGTCTCACTGACTATCCC
The DNA here is from genome assembly GCF_035084215.1 of Heptranchias perlo. Lineage (NCBI taxonomy): Eukaryota > Metazoa > Chordata > Chondrichthyes > Hexanchiformes > Hexanchidae > Heptranchias > Heptranchias perlo. The sequence continues at coordinate 159,918 of NW_027139220.1, read as the reverse complement.
ATGACCCTCATGTCTCTCTGTCTCACTGACCATCCCACGACCCTCATGTCTCTCTGTCTCACTGACCATCCCACGACCCTCAGGTCTCTCTGTCTCACTGACCATCCCACGACCCTCAGGCCTCTCTGTCCCACTGAATATCCCACGACCCTCAGGTCTCTCTGTCTCACTGACTTTCCCATGACCCTCAGGTCTCTCTGTCTCACTGACCATCACACGACCCTCTCGTCTCTCTGTCTCACTGACTATCCCATGACCCTCATGTCTCTCTGACCATCCCACGACCCTCAGGTCTCTCTGTCTCACTGACCATCACACGAACCTCAGGTCTCTCTGTCTCACTGACCATCACACGAACCTCAGGTCTCTCTGTCTCACTGACCATCACACGAACCTCAGGTCTCTCTGTCTCACTGACTATCCCATGACCCTCAGGTCTCTCTTTCTCACTGACCATCCCACGACCCTCAGGTCTCTCTGTCCCAATGACTATCCCATGACCCTCAGGTCTCTCTGTCTCACTGACCATCCCACGAGCCTCAGGTCTCTCTGTCTCACTGACCATCACACGACCCTCAGGTCTCTCCGTCTCAATGACCATCCCACGACCCTCAGGTCTCTCAGTCTCACTGACCATCCCACGACCCCCAGGTCTCTCTGTCCCACTGACCATCCCACGACCCACAGGTCTCTCTGTCCCACTGACTGTCCCATGACCCTCAGGTTTCTCTGTCCCAATGACCATCCCACGACCCCCAGGACTCTCTGACTCACTGACCATCCCACGACCCCCAGGACTCTCTGTCTCACTGACCATCCCACGACCCTCAGGTCTCTCTGTCTCACTGACCATCCCACGATCCCCAGATCTCTCGGTCTCACTGACCATCACACGACCCTCTCATCTCTCTGTCTCACTGACCATCCCACGACCCTCAGGTCTCTCTGTCTCACTGACCATCCCACGACCCTCAGGTCTCTCTGTCTCACTGACCATCCCACGACCCTCAGGTCTCTCTGTCTCACTGACCATCACACGACCCTCTCGTCTCTCTGTCTCACTCACCATCCCACGACCCTCAGGTCTCTCTGTCTCACTGACCATCCCACGACCCCCAGGACTGTCTGTCTCACTGACCATCCCATGACCCCCAGGTCTCTCTGTCTCACTGACCATCACACGACCCTCAGGTCTCTCTGTCTCACTGACCATCACACGACCCTCAGGTCTCTCTGTCTCACTGACCATCACACGACCCTCAGGTCTCTCTGTCTCACTGACCATCCCACGACCCTCAGGTCTCTCTGTCCCACTGAATATCCCACGATCCTCAGGTCTCTCTGTCTCACTGACCATCCCACGACCCTCAGGTCTCTCTGTCCCACTGACCATCCTACGACCCTCAGGTCTCTCTGTCTCACTGACCATCCCACCATCCCCAGGTCTCTCTGTCCCACTGACCATCACACGACCCTCAGGTCTCTCTGTCTCACTGACTATCCCATGACCCTCAGGTCTCTCTGTCTCACTGACCATCCCACGACCCTCAGGTCTCTCTGTCTCACTGACTATCCCATGACCCTCAGGTCTATCTGTCTCACTGACCATCACACGACCCTCTCGTCTCTCTGTCTCACTGACTATCCCATGACCCTCATGTCTCTCTGCGTCACTGATCATACCACGACCCTCAGGTCTCTCTGTCTCACTGACCATCACACGAACCTCAGGTCTCTCTGTCTCACTGACTGTCCCATGACCCTCAGGTCTCTCTGTCTCACTGACCATCCCACGAGCCTCAGGTCTCTCTGTCTCACTGACCATCACACGACCCTCAGGTCTCTCCGTCTCAATGACCATCCCACGACCCTCAGGTCTCTCAGTCTCACTGACCATCCCACGACCCTCAGGTCTCTCTGTCCCACTGACCATCCCACGACCCACAGGTCTCTCTGTCCCACTGACTATCCCATGACCCTCAGATTTCTCTGTCCCAATGACCATCCCACGACCCCCAGGACTCTCTGTCTCACTGACCATCCCACGACCCCCAGGACTGTCTGTCCCACTGACCATCCCACGACCCACAGGTCTCTCCGTCCCACTGACTATCCCATGACCCTCAGGTTTCTCTGTCTCACTGACCATCCCACGACCCCCAGGACTGTCTGTCCCACTGACCATCCCACGACCTACAGGTCTCTCTGTCCCACTGACCATCCCACGACCCCCAGGCCTCTCTGTCCCACTGACCATCCCACGACCCGCAGGTCTCTCTGTCCCACTGACTATCCCATGACCCTCAGGTCTCTCTGTCTCACTGACCATCCCACGACCCTCAGGTCTCTCTGTCTCACTGACCATCCCACGACCCCCTGGTCCCTCTGTCTCACTGACCATCCCACGATCCCCAGATCTCTCTGTCTCACTGACCATCCCACGACCCCCAGGTCTCTCTGTCTCAATGACCATCACACGACCCTCAGGTCTCTCTGTCTCACTGACCATCACACGACCCTCTGGTCTCTCTGTCTCACTGACTATCCCATGACCCTCATGTCTCTCTGTCTCACTGACCATCCCACGACCCTCATGTCTCTCTGTCTCACTGACCATCCCACGACCCTCAGGTCTCTCTGTCTCACTGACCATCCCACGACCCTCAGGTCTCTCTGTCTCACTGACCATCACACGACCCTCTGGTCTCTCTGTCTCACTGACTATCCCATGACCCTCAGGTCTCTCTGTCTCACTGACCATTCCACGAACCCCAGGTCTCTCTGTCTCACTGACCATCCCACGACCCCCAGGTCTCTCTGTCTCACTGACTATCACACGACCCTCAGGTCTCTCTGTCTCACTGACCATCCCACGACCCCCAGGTCTCTCTGTCTTACTGACCATCACACGACCCTCAGGTCTCTCCGTCTCACTGACCATCCCACGACCCTCAGGTCTCTCTGTCTCACTGACCATCCCACGACCCCCAGGACTCTCTGTCTCACTGACCATCACACGACCCCCAGGTCTCTCTATCCCACTGACCATCCCACGATCCCCAGATCTCTCTGTCCCACTGACCATCCCACGATCCTCAGGTCTCTCCATCTCACTGACCATCCCACGACCCTCAGGTCTCTCTGTCCCACTGACCATCCCACGACCCCCAGGTCTCTCTGTCTCACTGACCATCCCACGACCCTCAGGTCTCCCCGTCTCACTGACCATCCCACGACCCCCAGGTCTCACTGTCTCACTGACCATCCCACGACCCTCAGGTCTCTCCGTCTCACTGACCATCCCACGACCCCCAGGTCTCTCTGTCTCACTGACCATCCCACGACCCCCAGGACTCTCTGTCTCACTGACCATCCCACGACCCGAAGGTCTCTCTGTCTCACTGACCATCACACGACCCTCAGGTCTATCTGTCTCACTGACCATCCAACGACCCTCATGTCTCTCTGTCTCACTGACTGTCCCATGACCCTCATGTCTCTCTGTCTCACTGACTATCCCATGACCCTCAGGTCTCTCTGCCTCACTGACCATCCCACGACCCTCAGGTCTCTCTGTCTCACTGACCATCACACGAACCTCACGTCTCTCTGTCTCACTGACTATCCCATGACCCTCAGGTCTCTCTTTCTCACTGACCATCCCATGACCCTCAGGTCTCTCTGTCTCACTGACCATCACACGACCCTCAGGTCTCTCTGTCTCACTGACCATCACACGAACCTCACGTCTCTCTGTCTCACTGACTAACCCATGACCCTCAGGTCTCTCTGTCTCACTGACCATCCCACGACCCTCAGGTCTCTCTGTCCCAATGACTATCCCATGACCCTCAGGTCTCTCTGTCTCACTGACCATCCCACGAGCCTCAGGTCTCTCTGTCTCACTGACCATCACACGACCCTCAGGTCTCTCAGTCTCACTGACCATCCCACGACCCCCAGGTCTCTCTGTCCCACTGACCATCCCACGACCCCCTGGTCCGTCTGTCTCACTGACCATCCCACGATCCCCAGATCTCTCTGTCTCACTGACCATCCCACGATCCTCAGGTCTCTCTGTCCCACTGACCATCCCACGACCCTCAGGTCTCTCTGTCCCACTGACCATCCCACGATCCTCAGGTCTCTCCGTCTCACTGACCATCCCACGACCCTCAGGTCTCTCCGTCTCACTGACCATCCCACGACCCCCAGGTCTCTCTGTCTCACTGACCATCACACGACCCTCAGGTCTCTCTGTCTCACTGACCATCCCACGACCCCCAGGACTGTCTGTCTCACTGACCATCACACGACCCTCAGGTCTCTCCGTCTCACTGACCATCCCACGACCCTCAGGTCTCTCCGTCTCACTGACCATCCCACGACCCCCAGGTCTCTCTGTCTCACTGATCATTCCACGACTCCCAGGTCTCTCTGTCTCACTGACCATCACACGACCCTCTGGTCTCTCTGTCTCACTGACTATCCCATGACCCTCAGGTCTCTCTGTCGCACTGAATATCCCACGATCCTCAGGTCTCTCTGTCTCACTGACAATCCCACGACCCTCAGGTCTCTCTGTCTCACTGACCATCACACGACCCTCAGGTCTCTCTGTCTCACTGACTATCCCATGACCCTCAGGTCTCTCCGTCTCACTGACCATCACACGACCCTCAGGTCTCTCTGTCTCACTGACCATCCCACGACCCTCAGGTCTCTCTGTCTCACTGACTATCCCATGACCCTCAGGTCTCTCTGTCTCACTGACCATCCCACGACCCTCAGGTCTCTCTGTCTCACTGACCATCCCACGACCCTCAGTTCTCTCCATCTCAATGACCATCCCACGACCCTCAGGTCTCTCTGTCTCACTGACCATCCCACGACCCCCAGGTCTCTCTGTCCCACTGACCATCCCACGACCCTCAGGTCTCTGTCTCACTGACCATCCCACGACCCTCAGGTCTCTCCATCTCAATGACCATCCCACGACCCTCAGGTCTCTCAGTCTCACTGACCATCCCGCGACCCCCAGGACTCTCTGTCTCACTGACCATCCCGCGACCCCCAGGACTCTTTGTCTCACTGACCATCCCATGACCCCCAGGTCTCTCTGTCCCACTGACCATCCCATGACCCCCACGTCTCTCTGTCTCACTGACCATCCCACGACCCTCAGGTCTCACTATCCCACTGACCATCCCACGACCCTCAGGTCTGTCTGTCTCACTGACCATCCCACGACCCTCAGGTCTCTCCGTCTCACTGACCATCCCACGACCCCCATGACTGTCTGTCTCACTGACCATCACACGACCCTCAGGTCTCTCCGTCTCACTGACCATCCCACGACCCTCAGGTCTCTCCGTCTCACTGACCATCCCACGACCCTCAGGTCTCTCTGTCTCACTGACCATCACACGACCCTCAGGTCTCTCTGTCTCACTGACTATCCCATGACCCCCAGGTCTCTCTGTCTCACTGACCATCCCACGACCCTCAGGTCTCTCTGTCTCACTGACCATCACACGACCCTCAGGTCTCTCTGTCTCACTGACCATCACACGACCCTCAGGTCTCTCCGTCTCACTGACCATCACACGACCCTCAGGTCTCTCTGTCTCACTGACTATCCCATGACCCCCAGGTCTCTCTGTCTCACTGAACATCCCACGATCCTCAGGTCTCTCCGTCTCACTGACCATCACACGACCCTCAGTTCTCTCTGTCTCACTGACTATCCCATGACCCCCAGGTCTCTCTGTCCCACTGACCATCCCTAACCCCACCAACCCCCATTGTCACTATATCCCTTGATCTCTACTCTCTCCAGAAACTAATCTAATTGACAGTTGACCCTATTTCTGCTGTCCTCCTTCAGTGTCCTTCCCAAATCGGTGTCCCTTTGGGTGATCAGGTTTCCCCTGACTCCCCTTCTTACTCATTTTGAGCCTGTGTCCCCTCAGATTGTAACCCTTCACGACAAGGTACACTGCCCAAATCAGATTTGTCTAACTCCTGGAGCCTTCCATCCTATCACCTCAAAGAGAAGCAAAGTCTAATGTCTAAAACGTCCCCTGCTGGCATTGACATGCTCCCACCAAATAGTGAACAGGAGCGTAAGTACCAGTAAAATAAAGCAGAGTTAAAGAAGGCAGCATCTCCAGGGACGCTGGGTATTGGGGTCTTGGTTCGATAGCACCTGATAACGGGCAGGGAACGGTCGGCCCACTGGACTCACAGGCCGGAGGAGGGAGGCACGAGAACTGTCCTAAATTCGTCACAAATTGGGATAAATCCAGCAAGCTGTGGGTGCCTTGAGGCAGCTTGCCAGCCTGGGCTCTTTAAACTGCATCCAAGTAAGTCCAGGAATGGAGGGGGAGAAAAATAGGAGGGAGTGGTTGGGGGGTCCCGTGGGTAAGCGCGGGCCGGCAGCGGCCGGCAGTATTAATGTGAAGCCGGGAGGAGCCCACCTGCTCCTCCCGGCTTCACGTTAGGCTAACTTTTAAAAAATTACCTGCAGGTATCTTCAGCGGCCCTTTAAGGACCTCTGGTCAGATGGCCACAGAGCCAGAAAAAAGCAGTTCCAGCTGGCGCAGCGCAAGTCTGAACGAACCTCCTGAAAACTGGTTTCTATCTGGGAGCGAAGACGATGCTCGATTCGGGCAGGCGGGTGCAAGGGCTGCCTAAAATAAAATGGCCCCCCTCTGAATTTAGTGGCGGCCCGAAGTGGAGCCCAAATTATGCACGGGCCGTCCCCGGGAGAAACGCACCATCGCTGCGCCCGTTCTACGCCTGTCCTACGAATCAGAGAAACATAGAAAATAGGAGCAAGAGTAGGCCATTCGGCCCTTCAGGTCTGCTCCGCCATTCAAAATAATCATGACTGATCGTCTAACTCGGTACCCTGTTCCCGCTTTTTCCCCATATCCCTTGATCCCTTTAACATTAAGAAATATATCTGTCTCCTTCTTGAATACATCTAATGACTTGGCCTCCACAGCCTTCTGTGGTAGAGAATTCCACAGGTTCACCACCCTCTGAGTGAAGAAATTTCTCCTCATCTCGGTTCTAAATGGCATACCCCGTATCCTGAGACTGTGACCCCTGGTTCTGGACTCCCCAGCCATCGGGAACATCCTCCCTGCATCTAGTCTGTCCAGTCCTGTTAGAATTTTATATGTTTCGATGAGATCACCCCTCATTCTTGTTCCCATAATTGTTCTGCCATTTCTTTGTTCCCCATTATAATTTCCCCCATTTCTGACTGTAAGGGACCTACATTTGTCTTCACTAATCTTTTTCTCTTGACATACTTATAGAAGCTTTTACAGTCAGTTTTTATGTTCCCTGCTAGTTTACTCTCATACTCTATTTTTCCCCTCTTAATCAATCTCTTTGTTCTCCTTTGCTGAATTCTAAACTGTTCCCAATCCTCAGGCTTGCCGCTTTTTCTGGCAATTTTATATGTCTCCTCTTTGGATCTAATACTATCCCTAATTTTTTTTGTAAGCCACGGTTGAGCCAACTTTCCTGTTTTATTTTTGCGCCAGACAGGAATGAATAATTGTTGCAATTCCTGCACACGTTCTTTAAATATTATCCATTGCCTATCCTCCGTCATCCCTTTCAGTAAAGTTCCCCAATCTATCATAGCCAACTCACACCTCATACTTTCGTAATTTCCTTTATTTAGATTCAGGACCCTAGTTTCGGATTCAACTACTTCACTCTCCACCTTAATGGGGAATTCTATCATGTTATGGTCGCTCTTCCCTAAGGGACCCCGCACAACAAGATTGTTAATTAATCCTTTCTCATTGCACAATACCCAGTCTAGGATCGCCTGTTCTCTAGTTGGTTCCTCAACGTATTGGTCTAGAAATCCATCACGTACACACTCCAGGAATTCCTCCCCCACAGTATTATTGCTAATTTGATTTGACCAATCTATATGTAGATTAAAGTCTCCCATGATTATAGCTGTACCCTTATTGCATGCGTCTCTAATTTCCTGTTTAATGCCCTCCCCTACATCTCCACTACTGTTTGGGGGCCTATAGACAACCCCCACCAACGTTTTCTGCCCCTTGGTGTTTCTTAGCTCCACCCATACAGATTCCACATCATGATTTTCCGAGCCAATATCCTTCCTCACTATTGCATTGATTTCCTCCTTTACTAACAACACTACCCCACCTCCTTTCCCTTTTTGTCTGTCCTTCCTAAATATTGAATACCCCTGGATGTTCAGTTCCCATCCTTGGTCACCCTGCAGCCATGTCTCCGTAATCGCAACTATATCATACCCGTTAATATCTATCTGCGCTGTTAATTCATCGACCTTATTGCGAATGCTCCGCGCATTAAGACACAATGCCTTTAGACTTGTCTTTTTAAGATTGCTGGTCATCTTAGTTTTATTTTGCACTATGGCCCCATTTGTTTCTCACCCTTGTTTTCTCTGCCTTCCACTATTGCTTCTTCCCATTCTGTCTTTTGTTTCTATCCTTGTTTCCCCCTCCTCTGTCTCCCTGCTCAGGTTCCCATCCCCCTGCCATTCTAGTTTAAACCTTCCCCAACAGCACGAGCAAACACCCCCGCGAGGACATTGGTCCCGGTCCTGCTCGGGTGTAACCCGTCCCGCTTGTACAGGTCTCACCTTCCCCAGAACCAGTCCCAATGTCCCAGGAATCTAAATCCCTCCCTCCTACACCATCCCTGCAGCCACGCATTCATCTGGTCTATTAGTAAAGCGCAGAGTGAGCTTGGCAGAAAGTTGAAAATTGCAAATTTTTGCGTGTTAAGTAAGGATACCAATAATTTAAAAAAACACTTCCTCAAAGGCCCCACTCTGGATATCAGCTGCCTTTTTGAGTATTTTTTTTATGTATATATATATTTTTATGATTAATCTCTGTGGAATGAAGCCTCTGTCAGCCTCGGCTGCGAGTTCAGCCCTTTCGAAGCTGAAACACATTAAAAGAGCCGATGACTTCATCTCTCAGATTTGCTGGGAACGGGGAGCTTTTGTTGAGAGACAGAGTTATAAGAAAGAGAGAGAGAGAGAAAGAGAGACACTGTGTGAGTCAAGACTATTTATTACCCCAAGATGCAGGCTCCAACACAGCAGCCTCTTCAGAAAGGCAAATCCACTCTTTTATTTGTGTGTGTTGTAATCTAAGTCACAACCACTGTTGTGTTTTACTTATTCTTATTACTTCCCATGCCCCCGCCCCCCCCCTCTAAACCCAGCTTCCGGAATCTCCTCCGAAAAGAAGTATCTGTTAGAGATTGTGAGAATCAAGGTGCAGGGTATCTGGCAGAGGCCCAGGGTCAGAATTATGGATTTCACACGATGTTTATTGTCTTCTTGTGTGAATGCTCATCTGAAAGCAGCATGCGTGCTTCTCTATCTGTGTGTGTGTGTGTGTGTGTGTGTGTCTGTCAGTTTGTGTGCGTGTGTCTGTCTCTCTGTCTCTGTGTGTGTGTGTCTGTCAGTTTGTGTGCGTGTGTCTGTCTGTCTGTCTCTGTGTGCGTGTCTGTGTGTGTGTCTGTCTCTGTCTGTGTCTGTGTGTGTGTCTGTCTCTCTGTCTGTGTGTGTGTGTGTGTCTGTCTCTCTGTCTGTGTGTGTGTGTGTCTGTCTGTCTGTCTGTCTGTCTGTGTGCGTGCAGATGCACCTCTCTCCGCTGAGTGCAGGAGGGCACCACAGATCCAGACACTTTGCAAGGCAGATAGACGTCAGGTAGCAGAGAGAGAAAAATTAAATGGAAGGAGGGAATGTTGAAGGAGAAATGACAAAATGAATAGGGAGAAAGCACACAAGACTCGTGGGCAGGAGCGAGACCCCACGCATAGCAATCCGCAGAGACCTGAATCTCTTTCCACTTGAATGGTTTCTCTCGGGGGTGGTTTGCAGTAATCCAATTACCCGGTGATTGAAGTATCTCACTGCTTTGCTCGGGACAAGAAGCTGGGTTGGATCCTGTCGTGTGTTTGTGTGTTTGTGTGTGTGTTTGTGTGTGTTTGTGTGTGTGTGTTTGTGTCTGTGTGTGTGTGTTTATGTGTGTGTGTGTGTGTGTGTTTGTGTGTGTGTGTGTGTGTGTGTTTGTGTGTGTTTGTGTGTGTGTGTTTGTGTGTGTTTGTGTGTGTGTGTTTGTGTCTGTGTGTGTGTGTTTATATGTGTGTGTGTGTGTTTGTGTGTGTGTGTGTGTGTGTTTGTGTCTGTGTGTGTGTGTTTATGTGTGTGTGTGTGTGTGTGTTTGTGTGTGTGTGTGTGTGTTTGTGTCTGTGTGTGTGTGTTTATGTGTGTGTGTGTGTGTTTGTGTGTGTGTGTGTGTTTGTGTGTGTGTGTGTGTGTGTGTCAGGGTGAAATGACGGCACCCGGGTGATTTAAGAGCTGTTCCTGCCGAATTCTGTCTCCTCTCAACTCTCTTAAAAGTTAAAACCTGATATTCGGCATGGTTCAAAGTTAAGACAGTCAGATTAGCTCCAGCCTCTCTCTCTCTCTCTCTCTCTCTCTCCCCCTCTCCTCTCTCTCTCTCTCTCTCTGTTGCTTGCACATGCTCTGATTGACGAGCGTGACTTCATTCAACAGCCGAGTCCTAGTGCCTTGGACCAAACACACGCAGCAGTGGAGAGCAGGAACTATGCCAGCTCTGTTCTTCCTCCGCTCCTTCCTTATCAGGCTGCTGAGGAGCAAACTCGCACTCTCCGCCTTCCAGTTTGTGAGGAAGCGCCTGGCCTTGGCCGGCTCGCAGCTCACTCCCCTGCTCCGCCGTGCCTGGGAGCACCTCAGCTCCGAGGAGTGCAGGGCCGCGGTCCTCTCCTGTGTCCTGTGCGTGCTGAACATGCACAAGCGGGACGCCGATCGCTGAGTCCCCCTTTCCTTTCTCCATCGCCGGCTGACATTTCGCTCCGATCCGGTGGAGTCCCGGCCGCCATGCCGGGGGGAGTTGTCCGGAGGGTGCAGCCTTTCACCGTGGGGACGAAGCTGTCGGCCCCCTCGCCGCCGCGACGGGAGGCGAGCGAAGACCCTGCCGCCCTGGCCCTCCTCCTCCTGCGCCCGCTGCCGCCATGGCGGGAGGCCTCGCTGCGGGCGGCGGCCGTCAGCGACCGGGCCGCTGGCTTGGAGCGGGAGGAGGGCGAGGGCGAGCAGAGCGCAGCCTCACGCTCCATCAGAAAGATCGCCATCTCCGGTGCCCGGGAGGAGCCCGACGGGAGCACGGCAAGAGGACAGAGCGGGCCGGGCGGAACATCGGAGAACAACGCAAACAACAACAACAACAGCAACAGCAGCCAGGGGGCGAGAGAGGGGCCGCAGATCGTCAGACTCAACTGTCGGAGCCAACCGGACCCCCAATTCAAGGTAAGCTGCACCGGGCACCACTCTCTCCAGGGGTTTGTACCAGCCTCCAACGATATTTAATTCAGTAACCGAGAGCTGCTTGATAGGGACAGCGACGGTTTAACCCTGGAGAGGCCGGGCTCCCTGAACGAGAGACCAGATTGCATTAGTGTGTTAATCCTCTGCCTGCAAACTGGGTGGTGTTGCGTTGGTGCACTGTGAGAGTTTGCCAGGCACCATTCACGTGGGGCTGTTATCCGTCCGTCGTCGGGGCTCACTGCTGTGTGGTGCTCAGCTCAAAGCCTGCTTCGAATCACTGACACACTCACAAGCGACCTTATTTCATGGCATTCAGACTCGTCTCACTCGCAAATTAGCATGAGGGTGACAAATCAAAACCTCGAACTGGGCGGCTGTAAACACTACGAGTCCGTAGAGCTGTGTATAACAGCACTGACTGTCTGTATAACAGGACTGAGTATCCCAGCACTGACTGTGTGTATAACAGGACTGAGTGTCCCAGCACTGACTGTGTGTATAACAGGACTGAGTGTCCCAGCACTGACTGTCTGTATGACAGGACTGAGTATCCCAGCACTGACTGTGTGTATAACAGAACTGAGTGTCCCAGCACTGACTGTGTGTATAACAGAAGTGAGTGTCCCAGCACTGACTGTGTGTATAACAGGACTGAGTGTCCCAGCACTGACTGTGTGTATAACAGGACTGAGTGTCCCAGCACTGACTGTGTGTATAACAGGACTGAGTGTCCCAGCACTGACTGTGTGTATAACAGGACTGAGTGTCCCAGCACTGACTGTGTGTAGAACAGGACTGAGTGTTCCAGCACTGACTGTGTGTATAACAGGACTGAGTGTCCCAGCACTGACTGTGTGTATAACAGGACTGAGTGTCCCAGCACTGACTGTGTGTATAACAGGACTGAGTGTCCCAGCACTGACTGTGTGTATAACAGGACTGAGTGTCCCCGCACTGACTGTGTGTATAACAGGACTGAGTGTCCCAGCACTGACTGTGTGTGAAACAGGACTGAGTGTCCCAGCACTGACTGTGTGAAGAACAGGACTGAGTGTCCCAGCACTGACTGTGTGTATAACAGGACTGAGTGTCCCAGCACTGACTGTGCGTTCAACAGGACTGAGTGTCCCAGCGCTGACAGTGTTTGTAACAGGACTGAGTGTCCCAGCACTGACTGTGTATAAACAGGACTGAGTGTCCCAGCAGTGACTGTGTGTATAACAGGACTGAGTGTCCCAGCACTGACTGTGTGAACAACAGGACTGAGTGTCCCAGCACTGACTGTGTGTATAACAGGATTGAGTGTCCCAGCACTGACTGTGTGTACAACAGGACTGAGTGTCCCAGCACTGACTGTCTGTATAACAGAAGTGAGTGTCCCAGCACTGACTGTGTGCATAACAGGACTGAGTGTCCCAGCACTGACTGTGTATATAACAGGACTGAGTGTCCCAGTACTGACTGCGTGTATAACAGGACTGAGTGTCCCAGCACTGACTGTGTGTGAAACAGGACTGAGTGTCCCCGCACTGACTGTGTGTATAACAGGACTGAGTGTCCCAGCACTGACTGTGTGTATAACAGGACTGAGTGTCCCAACACTGACTGTGTGTATAACAGGACTGAGTGTCCCAGCACTGACTGTGTGTATAAAAGGACTGAGTGTCCCACCACTGACTGTGTGTATAACAGGACTGAGTGTCCCAGCACTGACTGTGTGTATAACAGGACTGAGTGTCCCAGCACTGACTGTGTGTATAACAGGACTGAGTGTCCCAGCACAGACTGTGTGTATAACAGGACTGAGTGTCCCAGCACTGACTGTGTGTATAACAGGACTGAGTGTCCCAGCACTGACTGTGTGTATAACAGGACTGAGTGTCCCAGCACTGACTGTGTGTATAACAGGACTGAGTGTCCCAGCACTGACTGTGTGGAAACAGGACTGAGTGTCCCAGCACTGACTGTGTGTATAACAGGACTGAGTGTCCCAGCACTGAATGTGTGTCTTACAGGACTGAGTGTCTAAGCACTGACTGTGTGTTTTACAGGACTGAGTGTCCCAGCACTGACTGTGTGTTTTACAGGACTGAGTGTCCCAGCACTGACTGTGTGCAAACAGGACTGAGTGTCCCAGCACTGACTGTGTGGAAACAGGACTGTGTGTCCCAGCACTGACTGTGTGTATAACAGGACTGAGTGTCCCAGCACTGACTGTGTGTCTTACAGGACTGAGTGTCCCAGCACTGACTGTGTGTTTTACAGGACTGAGTGTCCCAGCACTGACTGTGTGTCTTACAGGACTGAGTGTCCCAGCACTGACTGTGTGTATAACAGGACTGAGTGTCCCAGCACTGACTGTGTGTTTTACAGGAGTGAGTGTCCCAGCACTGACTGTGTGTACAACAGGACTGAGTGTCCCAGCACTGACTGTGTGTATAACAGGACTGAGTGTCCCAGCACTGACTGTGTGAATAACAGGACTGAGTGTCCCAGGACTGACTGTGTGTATAACAGGACTGAGTGTCCCAGCACTGACTGTATGTATAACAGGACTGAGTGTCCCAGCACAGACTGTGTGTACAACAGGACTGAGTGACCCAGCACTGACTGTGTGTGTAACAGGACTGAGTATTCCAGCACTGAGTGTGTGTATAACAGGACTGAGTGTCCCAGCACTGACTGTATGTATAACAGGACTGAGTGTCCCAGCACAGACTGTGTGTACAACAGGACTGAGTATCCCAGTACTTACTGTGTGTACAGCAGGACTGAGTGCCCCAGCAGTGTCTGTGTGTGTACCAGGTCTGAGTGTTTTACAGGATTGAGTGTCCCAGCACTGTCTGTATGTCTCACAGGACTGAATGTCCCAGCACTGACTGTGTGTATAACAGGACTGAGTGTCCCAGCACTGACTGTGTGTATAACAGGACTGAGTGTCCCAGCACTGACTGTGTGTATAACAGGACTGAGTGTCCCAGCACTGACTGTGTGTATAACAGGACTGAGTGTCCCAGCACTGACTGTGTGTAGAACAGGACTGAGTGTTCCAGCACTGACTGTGTGTATAACAGGACTGAGTGTCCCAGCACTGACTGTGTGTATAACAGGACTGAGTGTCCCAGCACTGACTGTGTGTATAACAGGACTGAGTGTCCCAGCACTGACTGTGTGTATAACAGGACTGAGTGTCCCCGCACTGACTGTGTGTATAACAGGACTGAGTGTCCCAGCACTGACTGTGTGTGAAACAGGACTGAGTGTCCCAGCACTGACTGTGTGAAGAACAGGACTGAGTGTCCCAGCACTGACTGTGTGTATAACAGGACTGAGTGTCCCAGCACAGACTGTGCGTTCAACAGGACTGAGTGTCCCAGCGCTGACAGTGTTTGTAACAGGACTGAGTGTCCCAGCACTGACTGTGTATATAACAGGAATGAGTGTCCCAGCAGTGACTGTGTGTATAACAGGACTGAGTGTCCCAGCACTGACTGTGTGTATAACAGGACTGAGTGTCCCAGCACTGACTGTGTGTATAACAGGACTGAGTGTCCCAGCACTGACTGTGTGTACAACAGGACTGAGTGTCCCAGCACTGACTGTCTGTATAACAGAAGTGAGTGTCCCAGCACTGACTGTGTGTATAACAGGACTGAGTGTCCCAGCACTGAATGTGTGCATAACAGGACTGAGTGTCCCAGCACTGACTGTGTGTATAACAGGACTGAGTGTCCCAGCACTGACTGTGTGTATAACAGGACTGAGTGTCCCAGCACTGACTGTGTGTATAACAGGACTGAGTGTCCCAGCACTGACTGTGTGTATAACAGGACTGAGTGTCCCAGCACTGACTGTGTGTATAACAGGACTGAGTGTCCCAGCACAGACTGTGTGTATAACAGGACTGAGTGTCCCAGAACTGACTGTGTGTATAACAGGACTGAGTGTCCCAGCACTGACTGTGTGTATAACAGGACTGAGTGTCCCAGCACTGACTGTGTGTATAACAGGACTGAGTGTCCCAGCACTGACTGTGTGTATAACAGGACTGAGTGTCCCAGCACTGACTGTGTGGAAACAGGACTGAGTGTCCCAGCACTGACTGTGTGTATAACAGGACTGAGTGTCCCAGCACTGACTGTGTGTCTTACAGGACTGAGTGTCTAAGCACTGACTGTGTGTTTTACAGGACTGAGTGTCCCAGCACTGTCTGTGTGTTTTACAGGACTGAGTGTCCCAGCACTGACTGTGTGCAAACAGGACTGAGTGTCCCAGCACTGACTGTGTGTATAACAGGACTGAGTGTCCCAGCACTGACTGTGTGTATAACAGGACTGAGTGTCCCAACACTGACTGTGTGTATAACAGGACTGAGTGTCCCAGCACTGACTGTGTGTATAACAGGACTGAGTGTCCCAGCACAGACTGTGTGTATAACAGGACTGAGTGTCCCAGCACAGACTGTGTGTATAACAGGACTGAGTGTCCCAGAACTGACTGTGTGTATAACAGGACTGAGTGTCCCAGCACTGACTGTGTGTATAACAGGACTGAGTGTCCCAGCACTGACTGTATGTATAACAGGACTGAGTGTCCCAGCACAGACTGTGTGTACAACAGGACTGAGTGTCCCAGCACTGACTGTGTGTATAACAGGACTGAGTGTCCCAGCACAGACTGTGTGTATAACAGGACTGAGTGTCCCAGAACTGACTGTGTGTATAACAGGACTGAGTGTCCCAGCACTGACTGTGTGTATAACAGGACTGAGTGTCCCAGCACTGACTGTATGTATAACAGGACTGAGTGTCCCAGCACAGACTGTGTGTACAACAGGACTGAGTGACCCAGCACTGACTGTGTGTGTAACAGGACTGAGTATTCCAGCACTGAGTGTGTGTATAACAGGACTGAGTGTCCCAGCACTGACTGTATGTATAACAGGACTGAGTGTCCCAGCACAGACTGTGTGTACAACAGGACTGAGTATCCCAGCAGTGTCTGTGTGTGCACCAGGTCTGAGTGTTTTACAGGATTGAGTGTCTCAGCACTGTCTGTATGTCTCACAGGACTGAATGTCCCAGCACTGACTGTGTGTATAACAGGACTGAATGTCCCAGCACTGACTGTGTGTATAACAGGACTGAGTGTCCCAGCACTGACTGTGTGGAAACAGGACTGAGTGTCCCAGCACTGACTGTGTGTATAACAGGACTGAGTGTCCCAGCACTGACTGTGTGTATAACAGGACTGAATGTCCCAGCACTGACTGTGTGTATAACAGGACCGAGTGTCCCAGCACTGACTGTTTTTAACAGGACTGGGTGTCCCACCATTGTCTGTGTGTATATCAGGACTGAGTGTCCCAGCTCTGACTGTGTGCATAACAGGACTGAGTGTCCCAGCACTGACTGTGTGTATAACAGGACTGAGTGTCCCAGCACTGACTGTGTGTATAACAGGACTGAGTGTCCCAGCACTGACTGTGTGTATAACAGGACTGAGTGTCCCAGCACCGACTGTGTGTATAACAGGACTGAGTGTCCCAGCACTGACTGTGTACATAACAGGACTGAGTGTCCCAGCACTGACTGTGTGTATAACAGGACTGAGTATCCCAGCACTGACTGTGTGTATAACAGGACTGAGTGTCCCAGCACTGACTGTGTGTGAAACAGGACTGAGTGTCCCAGCACTGACTGTGTGTATAACAGGACTGAGTATCCCAGCACTGACTGTGTGTATAACAGGACTGAGTGTCCCAGCACTGACTGTGTGCATTTATAACAGGACTGAGTGTCCCAGCACTGACTGTGTGCATAACAGGACTGAGTGTCCCAGCACTGACTGTGTGTATAACAGGACTGAGTGTCCCAGCACTGACTGTATGTATAACAGGACTGAGTGTCCCAGCACAGACTGTGTGTACAACAGGACTGAGTGTCCCAGCACTGACTGTGTGTATAACAGGACTGAGTGTCCCAGCACAGACTGTGTGTATAACAGGACTGAGTGTCCCAGAACTGACTGTGTGTATAACAGGACTGAGTGTCCCAGCACTGACTGTGTGTATAACAGGACTGAGTGTCCCAGCACTGACTGTATGTATAACAGGACTGAGTGTCCCAGCACAGACTGTGTGTACAACAGGACTGAGTGACCCAGCACTGACTGTGTGTGTAACAGGACTGAGTATTCCAGCACTGAGTGTGTGTATAACAGGACTGAGTGTCCCAGCACTGACTGTATGTATAACAGGACTGAGTGTCCCAGCACAGACTGTGTGTCCAACAGGACTGAGTATCCCAGCAGTGTCTGTGTGTGCACCAGGTCTGAGTGTTTTACAGGATTGAGTGTCTCAGCACTGTCTGTATGTCTCACAGGACTGAATGTCCCAGCACTGACTGTGTGTATAACAGGACTGAATGTCCCAGCACTGACTGTGTATAACAGGACTGAGTGTCCCAGCACTGACTGTGTGTATAACAGGACTGAATGTCCCAGCACTGACTGTGTGTATAACAGGACCGAGTGTCCCAGCACTGACTGTTTTTAACAGGACTGGGTGTCCCACCATTGTCTGTGTGTATATCAGGACTGAGTGTCCCAGCACTGACTGTATGTATAACAGGACTGAGTGTCCCAGCACAGACTGTGTGTACAACAGGACTGAGTGACCCAGCACTGACTGTGTGTGTAACAGGACTGAGTATTCCACCATTCCACACAGGACTGGGTGTCCCACCATTGTCTGTGTGCATTTATAACAGGACTGAGTGTCCCAGCACTGACTGTGTGCATAACAGGACTGAGTGTCCCAGCACTGACTGTGCATATAACAGGACTGGGTGTCCCAGCACTGCCTGTGTGTTTAACAGGACTGAGTGTCCTAACACTCACTGTGTGTATAACAGGACTGAGTGTCCCAGCACTGACTGTGTGTATAACAGGACTGAGTGTCCCAGCACTGACTGTGTGTTCAACAGGACTGAGTGTCCCAGCACTGACTGTGTGTATAACAGGACTGAGTGTCCCAGCACTGACTGTGTTTATAACAGGCCTGAGTGACCGAGCATTGTCTGTGCGTATAACAGGACTTGGTTCGGAAGTTTGGCCGAGCGAAAGGCGACAGAGAGTAGGGATAATGGGTAGGTACTACATTGGCAGGATGTGACCAGTGGAGTCCCGCAGGGATCTCTCTTGGGGCCTCAATTATTCACAATATTTATGAACGACTTAGATGAAGGCATTGAAAGTCTCATATCTAAGTTTGCCGATGACACAAAGATTTGTGGCATTGTAAGCAGTGTAGATGAAAACATAAAATTAGAAAGCGATATTGATAGATTCGGTGAATGGGCAAAACTGTAGCAAATGGAATTCATTGTCGACAAATGTGAGGTCATCCACTTTGGATCAAAAAAGGATCGAACAGGGTACTTTCTAAATGGTAAAAAGTTAAAAACAGTGGATGTCCAAAGGGACTTAGGGGTTCAGGTACATAGATCATTGAAGTGTCATGAACAGGAGCAGAAAATAATCAAGCAGGCAAATGGAATGCTGGCCTTTATATCTAGAGGACGAGAGTACAAGGGGGCAGAAGTTATGCTGCAGCTATACAAAACCCTGGTAAGACCGCACCTGGAGTACTGTGAGCAGTTCTGGGCACCGCACCTTCGGAAGGACATATTGGCCTTGGAGGGAGTGCAGCGTAGGTTTACTCGAATGATACCCGGACTTCAAGGGTTAAGTTACGAGGAGAGATTACACAAATTGGGGTTGTATTCTCTGGAGTTTCGAAGGTTATGGGGTGATCTGATCGAAGTTTATCAGATATTAAGGGGAACAGATAGGGTGGATAGAGAGAAACTATTTCCGCTGGTTGGGGATTCGAGGAGAAGGGGGCACAGTCTAAAAATTAGAGCCAGACCTTTCAGGAGTGAGATTAGAAAACATTTCTACACACAAAGGGTTGTAGAAGTTTGGAACTCTCTTCCGCAAATGGCAATTGATACCAGCTCAATTGCTAAATTTAAATCTGAGATAGATAGCTTTTTGGCAACCAAAGGTATTAAGGGATATGGGCCAAAGGCAGGTATATGGAGTCAGATCACAGATCAGCCAAGATCTTATCAAATGGCAGAGCAGGCACGAGGGGCTGAATGGCCTACTCCTGTTCCGATGTTCCTACAACAGGACTGAGTGTCCCAGCATCGCATGTGCGTACAACAGGACTGAGTATCACAGCACTGAGTGTGTGTATCACAGGACTGAGAACCAGCACTGTCTGTGTGCGTAACAGGACTGAGTGTCCCAGCACTGACTGTGTGTATAACAGGACTGACTGTCACAGCACTGACTGTGTGTATAACAGGACTGACTGTCACAGCACTGACTGTGTGTATCACAGGACTGAGAACCAGCACTGTCTGTGTGAGTAACAGGACTGAGTGTCCCAGCACTGACTGTTTATAACAGGACTGAGTGTCCCAGCACAGACTGTGTACATAACAGGACTGAGTGTCCCAACACTGATTGTGTGTACAACAGGACTGGGTGTCCCTGCACTGACTGTTTGTACAACAGGACTGAGTGTTCCAGCACTGACTGTGTGTATAACAGGACTGAGTGTCCCAGCACTGACTGTGTGTATAACAGGACTGAGTGTCCCAGCACTGACTGTGTGTACAACAGGACTGAGTGTCCCAGCACAGACTGTGTACATAACAGGACTGAGTGTCCCAACACTGATTGTGTGTACAACAGGACTGGGTGTCCCTGCACTGACTGTTTGTACAACAGGACTGAGTGTTCCAGCACTGACTGTGTGTATAACAGGACTGAGTGTCCCAGCACTGACTGTGTGTATAACAGGACTGAGTGTCCCAGCACTGACTGTGTGTATAACAGGACTGAGTGTCCCAGCACTGACTGTGTGTATAACAGGACTGAGTGTCCCAGCACTGACTGTGTGGAAACAGGACTGAGTGTCCCAGCACTGACTGTGTGTCTTACAGGACTGAGTGTCCCAGCACTGACTGTGTGTTTTACAGGACTGAGTTTCCCAGCACTGACTGTGTGAATAACAGGACTGAATGTCCCAGCACTGACTGTGTGTATAACAGGACTGAGTGTCCCAGCACTGACTGTGCGTTCAAGCAGACTGAGTGTCCCAGCGCTGACAGTGTTTGTAACAGGACTGAGTGTCCAACCACTGACTGTGTATATAACAGGACTGAGTGTCCCAGCACTGACTGTGTGTATAACAGGACTGAGTGTCCCAGCACTGACTGTGTGTATAACAGGACTGAGTGTCCCAGCACTGACTGTGTGTATAACAGGACTGAGTGTCCCAGCACTGACTGTGTATATAACAGGACTGAGTGTCCCAGCACTGACTGTGTGTATAACAGGACTGAGTGTCCCAGCACTGACTGTGTGTATAACAGGACTGAGTGTCCCAGCACTGACTGTGTGTATAACAGGACTGAGTGTCCCAGCACTGACTGTGTGTATAACAGGACTGAGTGTCCCAGCACTGACTGTGTGGAAACAGGACTGAGTGTCCCAGCACTGACTGTGTGTATAACAGGACTGAGTGTCCCAGCACTGATTGTGTGTTTTACAGGACTGAGTTTCCCAGCACTGACTGTGTGAATAACAGGACTGAATGTCCCAGCACTGACTGTGTGTATAACAGGACTGAGTGTCCCAGCACTGACTGTGCGTTCAAGCAGACTGAGTGTCCCAGCGCTGACAGTGTTTGTAACAGGACTGAGTGTCCAACCACTGACTGTGTATATAACAGGACTGAGTGTCCCAGCACTGACTGTGTGTATAACAGGACTGAGTGTCCCAGCACTGACTGTGTGTATAACAGGACTGAGTGTCCCAGCACTGACTGTGTGTATAACAGGACTGAGTGTCCCAGCACTGACTGTGTATATAACAGGACTGAGTGTCCCAGCACTGACTGTGTGTATAACAGGACTGAGTGTCCCAGCACTGACTGTGTGTATAACAGGACTGAGTGTCCCAGCACTGACTGTGTGTATAACAGGACTGAGTGTCCCAGCACTGACTGTGTGTATAACAGGACTGAGTGTCCCAGCACTGACTGTGTGTATAACAGGACTGAGTGTCCCAGCACTGACTGTGTGTATAACAGGACTGAGTGTCCCAGCACTGACTGTGTGGAAACAGGACTGAGTGTCCCAGCACTGACTGTGTGTATAACAGGACTGAGTGTCCCAGCACTGACTGTGTGTTTTACAGGACTGAGTTTCCCAGCACTGACTGTGTGAATAACAGGACTGAATGTCCCAGCACTGACTGTGCGTTCAACAGGACTGAGTGTCCCAGCGCTGACAGTGTTTGTAACAGGACTGAGTGTCCAACCACTGAGTGTGTATATAACAGGTCTGAGTGTCCCAGCACTGACTGTGTGTATAACAGGACTGAGTGTCCCAGCACTGACTGTGTGTATAACAGGACTGAGTGTCCCAGCACTGACTGTGTGTATAACAGGACTGAGTGTCCCAGCACTGACTGTGTGTATAACAGGACTGAGTGTCCCAGCACTGACTGTGTGTATAACAGAAGTGAGTGTCCCAGCACTGACTGTCTGTATAACAGAAGTGAGTGTCCCAGCACTGACTGTGTGCATAACAGGACTGAGTGTCCCAGCACTGACTGTGTGCATAACAGGACTGAGTGTCCCAGCACTGACTGTGTATATAACAGGACTGAGTGTCCCAGTACTGACTGTGTGTATAACAGGACTGAGTGTCCCAGCACTGACTGTGTGTGAAACAGGACTGAGTGTCCCAGCACTGACTGTGTGTATAACAGGACTGAGTGTCCCAGCACTGACTGTGTGTATAACAGGACTGAGTGTCCCAGCACTGACTGTGTGTATAACAGGACTGAGTGTCCCAGCACTGACTGTGTGTATAACAGGACTGAGTGTCCCAGCACTGACTGTGTGTATAACAGGACTGAGTGTCCCAGCATGACTGTATGTATAACAGGACTGAGTGTCCCAGCACAGACTGTGTGTACAACAGGACTGAGTGACCCAGCACTGACTGTGTGTGTAACAGGACTGAGTGTCCCAGCACTGACTGTATGTATAACAGGACTGAGTGTCCCAGCACAGACTGTGTGTACAACAGGACTTAGTATCCCAGCAGTGTCTGTGTGTGCACCAGGTCTGAGTGTTTTACAGAATTGAGTGTCTCAGCACTGTCTGTATGTCTCACAGGACTGAATGTCCCAGCACTGACTGTGTGTACAATAGGACTGAATGTCCCAGCACTGACTGTGTGTATAACAGGACCGAGTGTCCCAGCACTGACTGTTTTTAACAGGACTGGGTGTCCCACCATTGTCTGTGTGTATATCAGAACTGAGTGTCCCAGCTCTGACTGTGTGCATAACAGGACTGAGTGTACCAGCACTGACTGTGTGTTTAACAGGTCTGAGTTTCCCAGCACTGACTGTGTGTATAACAGGACTGAGTGTCCCAGCAGTGACTGTGTACATAACAGGACTGAGTGTCCCAGCACTGACTGTGTGTATAACAGGACTGAGTATCCCAGCACTGACTGTGTGTATAACAGGACTGAGCGTCCCAGCACTGACTGTGTGTGAAACAGGACTGAGTGTCCCAGCACTGACTGTGTGAAGAACAGGACTGAGTATCCCAGCACTGACTGTGTGTATAACAGGACTGAGTGTCCCAGCACTGACTGTGTGCATTTATAACAGGACTGAGTGTCCCAGCACTGACTGTGTGTGAAACAGGACTGAGTGTCCCAGCACTGACTGTGTGTTTAACAGGACTGAGTGTCCTAACACTCACTGTGTGTATAACAGGACTGAGTGTCCCAGCACTGACTGTGTGTATAACAGGACTGAGTGTCCCATCACTGACTGTGTGTTTAACAGGACTGAGTGTCCTAACACTCACTGTATGTATAACAGGACTGAATGTCCCAGCACTGACTGTGTGTATAACAGGACTGAGTGTCCCAGCACTGACTGTGTTTATAACAGGCCTGAGTGACCGAGCATTGTCTGTGCGTATAACAGGACTTGGTTCGGAAGTTTGGCCGAGCGAAAGGCGACAGAGAGTGGGGATGATGGGTAGGTACTCACATTGGCAGGATGTGACTAGTGGAGTCTCGCAGGGATCTCTCTTGGGGCCTCAATTATTCACAATATTTATGAACGACTTAGATGAAGGCATTGAAAGTCTCATATCTAAGTTTGCCGATGACACAAAGATTTGTGGCATTGTAAGCAGTGTAGATGAAAACATAAAATTACAAAGCGATATTGATCGATTCGGTGAATGGGCAAAACTGTAGCAAATGGAATTCATTGTCGACAAATGTGAGGTCATCCACTTTGGATCAAAAAAGGATCGAACAGGGTACTTTCTAAATGGTAAAAAGTTAAAAACAGTGGATGTCCAAAGGGACTTAGGGGTTCAGGTACATAGATCATTGAAGTGTCATGAACAGGAGCAGAAAATAATCAAGCAGGCAAATGGAATGCTGGCCTTTATATCTAGAGGACTAGAGTACAAGGGGGCAGAAGTTATGCTGCAGCTATACAAAACCCTGGTAAGACCGCACCTGGAGTACTGTGAGCAGTTCTGGGCACCGCACCTTCGGAAGGACATATTGGCCTTGGAGGGAGTGCAGCGTAGGTTTACTAGAATGATACCCGGACTTCAAGGGTTAAGTTACGAGGAGAGATTACACAAATTGGGGTTGTACTCTCTGGAGTTTCGAAGGTTATGGGGTGATCTGATCGAAGTTTATCAGATATTAAGGGGAACAGATAGGGTGGATAGAGAGAAACTATTTCCGCTGGTTGGGGACTCTAGGAGAAGGGGGCACAGTCTAAAAATTAGAGCCAGACCTTTCAGGAGTTAGATTAGAAAACATTTCTACACACAAAGGGTTGTAGAAGTTTGGAACTCTCTTCCGCAAATGGCAATTGATACCAGCTCAATTGCTAAATTTAAATCTGAGATAGATAGCTTTTTGGCAACCAAAGGTATTAAGGGATATGGGCCAAAGGCAGGTATATGGAGTCAGATCACAGATCAGCCAAGATCTTATCAAATGGCAGAGCAGGCACGAGGGGCTGAATGGCCTACTCCTGTTCCGATGTTCCTACAACAGGACTGAGTGTCCCAGCATCGCATGTGCGTATAACAGGACTGAGTATCACAGCACTGAGTGTGTGTATCACAGGACTGAGAACCAGCACTGTCTGTGTGCGTAACAGGACTGAGTGTCCCAGCACTGACTGTGTGTATAACAGGACTGACTGTCACAGCACTGACTGTGTGTAAAACAGGACTGACTGTCACAGCACTGACTGTGTGTATCACAGGACTGAGAACCAGCACTGTCTGTGTGAGTAACAGGACTGAGTGTCCCAGCACTGACTGTTTATAACAGGACTGAGTGTCTCAGCACAGACTGTGTATATAACAGGACTGAGTGTCCCAACACTGATTGTGTGTACAACAGGACTGGGTGTCCCTGCACTGACTGTTTGTACAACAGGACTGAGTGTCCCAGCACTGACTGTGTGTATAACAGGACTGAGTGTCCCAGCACTGACTGTGTGTATAACAGGACTGAGTGTCCCAGCACTGACTGTGTGTACAACAGGACTGAGTGTCCCTGCACTGACTGTGTGTATAACAGGACTGAGTGTCCCAGCACTGACTGTGTGTATAACAGGACTGAGTGTCCCAGCACTGACTGTGTGTATAACAGGACTGAGTGTCCCAGCACTGACTGTGTGTACAACAGGACTGAGTGTCCCAGCACTGACTGTGTGTATAACAGGACTGAGTGTCCCAGCACTGACTGTGTGTATAACAGGACTGAGTGTCCCAGCACTGACTGTGTGTATAACAGGACTGAGTGTCCAACCACTGACTGTGTGTATAACAGGACTGAGTGTCCCAGCACTGACTGTGTGGAAACAGGACTGTGTGTCCCAGCACTGACTGTGTGTATAACAGGACTGAGTGTCCCAGCACTGACTGTGTGTCTTACAGGACTGAGTGTCCCAGCACTGACTGTGTGTTTTACAGGACTGAGTGTCCCAGCACTGACTGTGTGTCTTACAGGACTGAGTGTCCCAGCACTGACTGTGTGTATAACAGGACTGAGTGTCCCAACACTGACTGTGTGTTTTACAGGAGTGAGTGTCCCAGCACTGACTGTGTGTACAACAGGACTGAGTGTCCCAGCACTGCCTGTGTGTATAACAGGACTGAGTGTCCCAGCACTGACTGTGTGTATAACAGGACTGAGTGTCCCAGGACTGACTGTGTGTATAACAGGACTGAGTGTCCCAGCACTGACTGTATGTATAACAGGACTGAGTGTCCCAGCACAGACTGTGTGTACAACAGGACTGAGTATCCCAGTACTTACTGTGTGTACAGCAGGACTGAGTGCCCCAGCAGTGTCTGTGTGTGTACCAGGTCTGAGTGTTTTACAGGATTGAGTGTCCCAGCACTGTCTGTATGTCTCACAGGACTGAATGTCCCAGCACTGACTGTGTGTATAACAGGACTGAATGTCCCAGCACTGACTGTGTGTATAACAGGACTGAATGTCCCAGCACTGACTGTGTATAGAACAGGACTGAGTGTCCCAGCACTGACTGTTTTTAACAGGACTGGGTGTCCCACCATTGTCTGTGTGTATATCAGGACTGAGTGTCCCAGCTCTGACTGTGTGCATAACAGGACTGAGTGTCCCAGCACTGACTGTGTGTATAACAGGACTGAGTGTCCCAGCACTGACTGTGTGTATAACAGGACTGAGTGTCCCAGCACTGACTGTGTGTATAACAGGACTGAGTGTCCCAGCACTGACTGTGTGTTTAACAGGACTGAGTGTCCCAGCACTGACTGTGTGTATAACAGGACTGAGAATCCCAGCACTGACTGTGTGTATAACAGGACTGAGTGTCCCAGCACTGACTGTGTGTGAAACAGGACTGAGTGTCCCAGCACTGACTGTGTGTTTAACAGGACTGAGTGTCCTAACACTCACTGTGTGTATAACAGGACTGAGTGTCCCAGCACTGACTGTCTGTATAACAGGACTGAGTGTCCCAACACTGACTGTGTGTTTAACAGGACTGAGTGTCCTAACACTCACTGTATGTATAACAGGACTGAGTGTCCCAGCACTGACTGTGTGTATAACAGGACTGAGTGTCCCAGCACTGACTGTGTTTATAACAGGCCTGAGTGACCGAGCATTGTCTGTGCGTATAACAGGACTTGGTTCGGAAGTTTGGCCGAGCGAAAGGCGACAGAGAGTTGGGATGATGGGTAGGTACTCACATTGGCAGGATGTGACTAGTGGAGTCTCGCAGGGATCTCTCTTGGGGCCTCAATTATTCACAATATTTATGAACGACTTAGATGAAGGCATTGAAAGTCTCATATCTAAGTTTGCCGATGACACAAAGATTTGTGGCATTGTAAGCAGTGTAGATGAAAACAGAAAATTACAAAGCGATATTGATCGATTCGGTGAATGGGCAAAACTGTAGCAAATGGAATTCATTGTCGACAAATGTGAGGTCATCCACTTTGGATCAAAAAAGGATCGAACAGGGTACTTTCTAAATGGTAAAAAGTTAAAAACAGTGGATGTCCAAAGGGACTTAGGGGTTCAGGTACATAGATCATTGAAGTGTCATGAACAGGAGCAGAAAATAATCAAGCAGGCAAATGGAATGCTGGCCTTTATATCTAGAGGACTAGAGTACAAGGGGGCAGAAGTTATGCTGCAGCTATACAAAACCCTGGTAAGACCGCACCTGGAGTACTGTGAGCAGTTCTGGGCACCGCACCTTCGGAAGGACATATTGGCCTTGGAGGGAGTGCAGCGTAGGTTTACTAGAATGATACCCGGACTTCAAGGGTTAAGTTACGAGGAGAGATTACACAAATTGGGGTTGTACTCTCTGGAGTTTCGAAGGTTATGGGGTGATCTGATCGAAGTTTATCAGATATTAAGGGGAACAGATAGGGTGGATAGAGAGAAACTATTTCCGCTGGTTGGGGACTCTAGGAGAAGGGGGCACAGTCTAAAAATTAGAGCCAGACCTTTCAGGAGTTAGATTAGAAAACATTTCTACACACAAAGGGTTGTAGAAGTTTGGAACTCTCTTCCGCAAATGGCAATTGATACCAGCTCAATTGCTAAATTTAAATCTGAGATAGATAGCTTTTTGGCAACCAAAGGTATTAAGGGATATGGGCCAAAGGCAGGTATATGGAGTCAGATCACAGATCAGCCAAGATCTTATCAAATGGCAGAGCAGGCACGAGGGGCTGAATGGCCTACTCCTGTTCCGATGTTCCTACAACAGGACTGAGTGTCCCAGCATCGCATGTGCGTATAACAGGACTGAGTATCACAGCACTGAGTGTGTGTATCACAGGACTGAGAACCAGCACTGTCTGTGTGCGTAACAGGACTGAGTGTCCCAGCACTGACTGTGTGTATAACAGGACTGACTGTCACAGCACTGACTGTGTGTATAACAGGACTGAGTGTCACAGCACTGACTGTGTGTATCACAGGACTGAGAACCAGCACTGTCTGTGTGAGTAACAGGACTGAGTGTCCCAGCACTGACTGTTTATAACAGGACTGAGTGTCCCAGCACAGACTGTGTATATAACAGGACTGAGTGTCCCAACACTGATTGTGTGTACAACAGGACTGGGTGTCCCAGCACTGACTGTGTGTATAACAGGACTGAGTGTCCCAGCACTGACTGTGTGTATAACAGGACTGAGTGTCCCAGCACTGACTGTGTGTACAACAGGACTGAGTGTCCCTGCACTGACTGTGTGTATAACAGGACTGAGTGTCCCAGCACTGACTGTGTGTATAACAGGACTGAGTGTCCCAGCACTGACTGTGTGTATAACAGGACTGAGTGTCCCAGCACTGACTGTGTGTACAACAGGACTGAGTGTCCCAGCACTGACTGTGTGTATAACAGGACTGAGTGTCCCAGCACTGACTGTGTGTATAACAGGACTGAGTGTCCCAGCACTGACTGTGTGTATAACAGGACTGAGTGTCCAACCACTGACTGTGTGTATAACAGGACTGAGTGTCCCAGCACTGACTGTGTGGAAACAGGACTGTGTGTCCCAGCACTGACTGTGTGTATAACAGGACTGAGTGTCCCAGCACAGACTGTGTGTACAACAGGACTGAGTGACCCAGCACTGACTGTGTGTGTAACAGGACTGAGTGTCCCAGCACTGACTGTATGTATAACAGGACTGAGTGTCCCAGCACAGACTGTGTGTACAACAGGACTTAGTATCCCAGCAGTGTCTGTGTGTGCACCAGGTCTGAGTGTTTTACAGAATTGAGTGTCTCAGCACTGTCTGTATGTCTCACAGGACTGAATGTCCCAGCACTGACTGTGTGTACAACAGGACTGAATGTCCCAGCACTGACTGTGTGTATAACAGGACCGAGTGTCCCAGCACTGACTGTTTTTAACAGGACTGGGTGTCCCACCATTGTCTGTGTGTATATCAGAACTGAGTGTCCCAGCTCTGACTGTGTGCATAACAGGACTGAGTGTCCCAGCACTGACTGTGTGTATAACAGGACTGAGTGTCCCAGCACTGACTGTGTGTATAACAGGACTGAGTGTCCCAGCACTGACTGTGTGTTTAACAGGTCTGAGTGTCCCAGCACTGACTGTGTGTATAACAGGACTGAGTGTCCCAGCAGTGACTGTGTACATAACAGGACTGAGTGTCCCAGCACTGACTGTGTGTATAACAGGACTGAGTATCCCAGCACTGACTGTGTGTATAACAGGACTGAGCGTCCCAGCACTGACTGTGTGTGAAACAGGACTGAGTGTCCCAGCACTGACTGTGTGAAGAACAGGACTGAGTATCCCAGCACTGACTGTGTGTATAACAGGACTGAGTGTCCCAGCACTGACTGTGTGCATTTATAACAGGACTGAGTGTCCCAGCACTGACTGTGTGGAAACAGGACTGAGTGTCCCAGCACTGACTGTGCATATAACAGGACTGAGTGTCCTAACACTCACTGTGTGTGTAACAGGACTGAGTGTCCCAGCACTGACTGTGTGTATAACAGGACTGAGTGTCCCATCACTGACTGTGTGTTTAACAGGACTGAGTGTCCTAACACTCACTGTATGTATAACAGGACTGAGTGTCCCAGCACTGACTGTGTGTATAACAGGACTGAGTGTCCCAGCACTGACTGTGTTTATAACAGGCCTGAGTGACCGAGCATTGTCTGTGCGTATAACAGGACTTGGTTCGGAAGTTTGGCCGAGCGAAAGGCGACAGAGAGTTGGGATGATGGGTAGGTACTCACATTGGCAGGATGTGACTAGTGGAGTCTCGCAGGGATCTCTCTTGGGGCCTCAATTATTCACAATATTTATGAACGACTTAGATGAAGGCATTGAAAGTCTCATATCTAAGTTTGCCGATGACACAAAGATTTGTGGCATTGTAAGCAGTGTAGATGAAAACAGAAAATTACAAAGCGATATTGATCGATTCGGTGAATGGGCAAAACTGTAGCAAATGGAATTCATTGTCGACAAATGTGAGGTCATCCACTTTGGATCAAAAAAGGATCGAACAGGGTACTTTCTAAATGGTAAAAAGTTAAAAACAGTGGATGTCCAAAGGGACTTAGGGGTTCAGGTACATAGATCATTGAAGTGTCATGAACAGGAGCAGAAAATAATCAAGCAGGCAAATGGAATGCTGGCCTTTATATCTAGAGGACTAGAGTACAAGGGGGCAGAAGTTATGCTGCAGCTATACAAAACCCTGGTAAGACCGCACCTGGAGTACTGTGAGCAGTTCTGGGCACCGCACCTTCGGAAGGACATATTGGCCTTGGAGGGAGTGCAGCGTAGGTTTACTAGAATGATACCCGGACTTCAAGGGTTAAGTTACGAGGAGAGATTACACAAATTGGGGTTGTACTCTCTGGAGTTTCGAAGGTTATGGGGTGATCTGATCGAAGTTTATCAGATATTAAGGGGAACAGATAGGGTGGATCGAGAGAAACTATTTCCGCTGGTTGGGGACTCTAGGAGAAGGGGGCACAGTCTAAAAATTAGAGCCAGACCTTTCAGGAGTTAGATTAGAAAACATTTCTACACACAAAGGGTTGTAGAAGTTTGGAACTCTCTTCCGCAAATGGCAATTGATACCAGCTCAATTGCTAAATTTAAATCTGAGATAGATAGCTTTTTGGCAACCAAAGGTATTAAGGGATATGGGCCAAAGGCAGGTATATGGAGTCAGATCACAGATCAGCCAAGATCTTATCAAATGGCAGAGCAGGCACGAGGGGCTGAATGGCCTACTCCTGTTCCGATGTTCCTACAACAGGACTGAGTGTCCCAGCATCGCATGTGCGTATAACAGGACTGAGTATCACAGCACTGAGTGTGTGTATCACAGGACTGAGAACCAGCACTGTCTGTGTGCGTAACAGGACTGAGTGTCCCAGCACTGACTGTGTGTATAACAGGACTGACTGTCACAGCACTGACTGTGTGTATAACAGGACTGAGTGTCACAGCACTGACTGTGTGTATCACAGGACTGAGAACCAGCACTGTCTGTGTGAGTAACAGGACTGAGTGTCCCAGCACTGACTGTTTATAACAGGACTGAGTGTCCCAGCACAGACTGTGTATATAACAGGACTGAGTGTCCCAACACTGATTGTGTGTACAACAGGACTGGGTGTCCCTGCACTGACTGTTTGTACAACAGGACTGAGTGTCCCAGCACTGACTGTGTGTATAACAGGACTGAGTGTCCCAGCACTGACTGTGTGTATAACAGGACTGAGTGTCCCAGCACTGACTGTGTGTACAACAGGACTGAGTGTCCCTGCACTGACTGTGTGTATAACAGGACTGAGTGTCCCAGCACTGACTGTGTGTATAACAGGACTGAGTGTCCCAGCACTGACTGTGTGTATAACAGGACTGAGTGTCCCAGCACTGACTGTGTGTACAACAGGACTGAGTGTCCCAGCACTGACTGTGTGTATAACAGGACTGAGTGTCCCAGCACTGACTGTGTGTATAACAGGACTGAGTGTCCCAGCACTGACTGTGTGGAAACAGGACTGTGTGTCCCAGCACTGACTGTGTGTATAACAGGACTGAGTGTCCCAGCACAGACTGTGTGCACAACAGGACTGAGTGACCCAGCACTGACTGTGTGTGTAACAGGACTGAGTGTCCCAGCACTGACTGTATGTATAACAGGACTGAGTGTCCCAGCACAGACTGTGTGTACAACAGGACTTAGTATCCCAGCAGTGTCTGTGTGTGCACCAGGTCTGAGTGTTTTACAGAATTGAGTGTCTCAGCACTGTCTGTATGTCTCACAGGACTGAATGTCCCAGCACTGACTGTGTGTACAACAGGACTGAATGTCCCAGCACTGACTGTGTGTATAACAGGACCGAGTGTCCCAGCACTGACTGTTTTTAACAGGACTGGGTGTCCCACCATTGTCTGTGTGTATATCAGAACTGAGTGTCCCAGCTCTGACTGTGTGCATAACAGGACTGAGTGTCCCAGCACTGACTGTGTGTATAACAGGACTGAGTGTCCCAGCACTGACTGTGTGTATAACAGGACTGAGTGTCCCAGCACTGACTGTGTGTTTAACAGGTCTGAGTGTCCCAGCACTGACTGTGTGTATAACAGGACTGAGTGTCCCAGCAGTGACTGTGTACATAACAGGACTGAGTGTCCCAGCACTGACTGTGTGTATAACAGGACTGAGTATCCCAGCACTGACTGTGTGTATAACAGGACTGAGCGTCCCAGCACTGACTGTGTGTGAAACAGGACTGAGTGTCCCAGCACTGACTGTGTGAAGAACAGGACTGAGTATCCCAGCACTGACTGTGTGTATAACAGGACTGAGTGTCCCAGCACTGACTGTGTGCATTTATAACAGGACTGAGTGTCCCAGCACTGACTGT
This sequence comes from Heptranchias perlo, assembly GCF_035084215.1. Taxonomy (NCBI): domain Eukaryota; kingdom Metazoa; phylum Chordata; class Chondrichthyes; order Hexanchiformes; family Hexanchidae; genus Heptranchias; species Heptranchias perlo. The sequence continues at coordinate 127,416 of NW_027139220.1, read as the reverse complement.
GTGGAAACAGGACTGAGTGTCCCAGCACTGACTGTGCATATAACAGGACTGAGTGTCCTAACACTCACTGTGTGTGTAACAGGACTGAGTGTCCCAGCACTGACTGTGTGTATAACAGGACTGAGTGTCCCATCACTGACTGTGTGTTTAACAGGACTGAGTGTCCTAACACTCACTGTATGTATAACAGGACTGAGTGTCCCAGCACTGACTGTGTGTATAACAGGACTGAGTGTCCCAGCACTGACTGTGTTTATAACAGGCCTGAGTGACCGAGCATTGTCTGTGCGTATAACAGGACTTGGTTCGGAAGTTTGGCCGAGCGAAAGGCGACAGAGAGTAGGGATGATGGGTAGGTACTCACATTGGCAGGATGTGACTAGTGGAGTCTCGCAGGGATCTCTCTTGGGGCCTCAATTATTCACAATATTTATGAACGACTTAGATGAAGGCATTGAAAGTCTCATATCTAAGTTTGCCGATGACACAAAGATTTGTGGCATTGTAAGCAGTGTAGATGAAAACATAAAATTACAAAGCGATATTGATCGATTCGGTGAATGGGCAAAACTGTAGCAAATGGAATTCATTGTCGACAAATGTGAGGTCATCCACTTTGGATCAAAAAAGGATCGAACAGGGTACTTTCTAAATGGTAAAAAGTTAAAAACAGTGGATGTCCAAAGGGACTTAGGGGTTCAGGTACATAGATCATTGAAGTGTCATGAACAGGAGCAGAAAATAATCAAGCAGGCAAATGGAATGCTGGCCTTTATATCTAGAGGACTAGAGTACAAGGGGGCAGAAGTTATGCTGCAGCTATACAAAACCCTGGTAAGACCGCACCTGGAGTACTGTGAGCAGTTCTGGGCACCGCACCTTCGGAAGGACATATTGGCCTTGGAGGGAGTGCAGCGTAGGTTTACTAGAATGATACCCGGACTTCAAGGGTTAAGTTACGAGGAGAGATTACACAAATTGGGGTTGTACTCTCTGGAGTTTCGAAGGTTATGGGGTGATCTGATCGAAGTTTATCAGATATTAAGGGGAACAGATAGGGTGGATAGAGAGAAACTATTTCCGCTGGTTGGGGACTCTAGGAGAAGGGGGCACAGTCTAAAAATTAGAGCCAGACCTTTCAGGAGTTAGATTAGAAAACATTTCTACACACAAAGGGTTGTAGAAGTTTGGAACTCTCTTCCGCAAATGGCAATTGATACCAGCTCAATTGCTAAATTTAAATCTGAGATAGATAGCTTTTTGGCAACCAAAGGTATTAAGGGATATGGGCCAAAGGCAGGTATATGGAGTCAGATCACAGATCAGCCAAGATCTTATCAAATGGCAGAGCAGGCACGAGGGGCTGAATGGCCTACTCCTGTTCCGATGTTCCTACAACAGGACTGAGTGTCCCAGCATCGCATGTGCGTATAACAGGACTGAGTATCACAGCACTGAGTGTGTGTATCACAGGACTGAGAACCAGCACTGTCTGTGTGCGTAACAGGACTGAGTGTCCCAGCACTGACTGTGTGTATAACAGGACTGACTGTCACAGCACTGACTGTGTGTATAACAGGACTGACTGTCACAGCACTGACTGTGTGTATCACAGGACTGAGAACCAGCACTGTCTGTGTGAGTAACAGGACTGAGTGTCCCAGCACTGACTGTTTATAACAGGACTGAGTGTCCCAGCACAGACTGTGTATATAACAGGACTGAGTGTCCCAACACTGATTGTGTGTACAACAGGACTGGGTGTCCCTGCACTGACTGTTTGTACAACAGGACTGAGTGTCCCAGCACTGACTGTGTGTATAACAGGACTGAGTGTCCCAGCACTGACTGTGTGTATAACAGGACTGAGTGTCCCAGCACTGACTGTGTGTACAACAGGACTGAGTGTCCCTGCACTGACTGTGTGTATAACAGGACTGAGTGTCCCAGCACTGACTGTGTGTATAACAGGACTGAGTGTCCCAGCACTGACTGTGTGTATAACAGGACTGAGTGTCCCAGCACTGACTGTGTGTATAACAGGACTGAGTGTCCCAGCACTGACTGTGTGTATAACAGGACTGAGTGTCCCAGCACTGACTGTGTGTATAACAGGACTGAGTGTCCCAGCACTGACTGTGTGTATAACAGGACTGAGTGTCCAACCACTGACTGTGTGTATAACAGGACTGAGTGTCCCAGCACTGACTGTGTGGAAACAGGACTGTGTGTCCCAGCACTGACTGTGTGTATAACAGGACTGAGTGTCCCAGCACTGACTGTGTGTCTTACAGGACTGAGTGTCCCAGCACTGACTGTGTGTTTTACAGGACTGAGTGTCCCAGCACTGACTGTGTGTCTTACAGGACTGAGTGTCCCAGCACTGACTGTGTGTATAACAGGACTGAGTGTCCCAACACTGACTGTGTGTTTTACAGGAGTGAGTGTCCCAGCACTGACTGTGTGTACAACAGGACTGAGTGTCCCAGCACTGCCTGTGTGTATAACAGGACTGAGTGTCCCAGCACTGACTGTGTGTATAACAGGACTGAGTGTCCCAGGACTGACTGTGTGTATAACAGGACTGAGTGTCCCAGCACTGACTGTATGTATAACGGGACTGAGTGTCCCAGCACAGACTGTGTGTACAACAGGACTGAGTATCCCAGTACTTACTGTGTGTACAGCAGGACTGAGTGCCCCAGCAGTGTCTGTGTGTGTACCAGGTCTGAGTGTTTTACAGGATTGAGTGTCCCAGCACTGTCTGTATGTCTCACAGGACTGAATGTCCCAGCACTGACTGTGTGTATAACAGGACTGAATGTCCCAGCACTGACTGTGTGTATAACAGGACTGAATGTCCCAGCATTGACTGTGTATAGAACAGGACTGAGTGTCCCAGCACTGACTGTTTTTAACAGGACTGGGTGTCCCACCATTGTCTGTGTGTATATCAGGACTGAGTGTCCCAGCTCTGACTGTGTGCATAACAGGACTGAGTGTCCCAGCACTGACTGTGTGTATAACAGGACTGAGTGTCCCAGCACTGACTGTGTGTATAACAGGACTGAGTGTCCCAGCACTGACTGTGTGTATAACAGGACTGAGTGTCCCAGCACTGACTGTGTGTTTAACAGGACTGAGTGTCCCAGCACTGACTGTGTGTATAACAGGACTGAGAATCCCAGCACTGACTGTGTGTATAACAGGACTGAGTGTCCCAGCACTGACTGTGTGTGAAACAGGACTGAGTGTCCCAGCACTGACTGTGTGTTTAACAGGACTGAGTGTCCTAACACTCACTGTGTGTATAACAGGACTGAGTGTCCCAGCACTGACTGTCTGTATAACAGGACTGAGTGTCCCAACACTGACTGTGTGTTTAACAGGACTGAGTGTCCTAACACTCACTGTATGTATAACAGGACTGAGTGTCCCAGCACTGACTGTGTGTATAACAGGACTGAGTGTCCCAGCACTGACTGTGTTTATAACAGGCCTGAGTGACCGAGCATTGTCTGTGCGTATAACAGGACTGAGTGTCCCAGCACTGACTGTTTATAACAGGACTGAGTGTCCCAGCACAGACTGTGTATATAACAGGACTGAGTGTCCCAACACTGATTGTGTGTACAACAGGACTGGGTGTCCCTGCACTGACTGTTTGTACAACAGGACTGAGTGTCCCAGCACTGACTGTGTGTATAACAGGACTGAGTGTCCCAGCACTGACTGTGTGTATAACAGGACTGAGTGTCCCAGCACTGACTGTGTGTACAACAGGACTGAGTGTCCCTGCACTGACTGTGTGTATAACAGGACTGAGTGTCCTAACACTCACTGTGTGTATAACAGGACTGAGTGTCCCAGCACTGACTGTCTGTATAACAGGACTGAGTGTCCCAACACTGACTGTGTGTTTAACAGGACTGAGTGTCCTAACACTCACTGTATGTATAACAGGACTGAGTGTCCCAGCACTGACTGTGTGTATAACAGGACTGAGTGTCCCAGCACTGACTGTGTTTATAACAGGCCTGAGTGACCGAGCATTGTCTGTGCGTATAACAGGACTTGGTTCGGAAATTTGGCCGAGCGAAAGGCGACAGAGAGTTGGGATGATGGGTAGGTACTACATTGGCAGGATGTGACTAGTGGAGTCTCGCAGGGATCTCTCTTGGGGCCTCAATTATTCACAATATTTATGAACGACTTAGATGAAGGCATTGAAAGTCTCATATCTAAGTTTGCCGATGACACAAAGATTTGTGGCATTGTAAGCAGTGTAGATGAAAACATAAAATTACAAAGCGATATTGATCGATTCGGTGAATGGGCAAAACTGTAGCAAATGGAATTCATTGTCGACAAATGTGAGGTCATCCACTTTGGATCAAAAAAGGATCGAACAGGGTACTTTCTAAATGGTAAAAAGTTAAAAACAGTGGATGTCCAAAGGGACTTAGGGGTTCAGGTACATAGATGATTGAAGTGTCATGAACAGGAGCAGAAAATAATCAAGCAGGCAAATGGAATGCTGGCCTTTATATCTAGAGGACTAGAGTACAAGGGGGCAGAAGTTATGCTGCAGCTATACAAAACCCTGGTAAGACCGCACCTGGAGTACTGTGAGCAGTTCTGGGCACCGCACCTTCGGAAGGACATATTGGCCTTGGAGGGAGTGCAGCGTAGGTTTACTAGAATGATACCCGGACTTCAAGGGTTAAGTTACGAGGAGAGATTACACAAATTGGGGTTGTACTCTCTGGAGTTTCGAAGGTTATGGGGTGATCTGATCGAAGTTTATCAGATATTAAGGGGAACAGATAGGGTGGATAGAGAGAAACTATTTCCGCTGGTTGGGGACTCTAGGAGAAGGGGGCACAGTCTAAAAATTAGAGCCAGACCTTTCAGGAGTTAGATTAGAAAACATTTCTACACACAAAGGGTTGTAGAAGTTTGGAACTCTCTTCCGCAAATGGCAATTGATACCAGCTCAATTGCTAAATTTAAATCTGAGATAGATAGCTTTTTGGCAACCAAAGGTATTAAGGGATATGGGCCAAAGGCAGGTATATGGAGTCAGATCACAGATCAGCCAAGATCTTATCAAATGGCAGAGCAGGCACGAGGGGCTGAATGGCCTACTCCTGTTCCGATGTTCCTACAACAGGACTGAGTGTCCCAGCATCGCATGTGCGTATAACAGGACTGAGTATCACAGCACTGAGTGTGTGTATCACAGGACTGAGAACCAGCACTGTCTGTGTGCGTAACAGGACTGAGTGTCCCAGCACTGACTGTGTGTATAACAGGACTGACTGTCACAGCACTGACTGTGTGTATAACAGGACTGACTGTCACAGCACTGACTGTGTGTATCACAGGACTGAGAACCAGCACTGTATGTGTGAGTAACAGGACTGAGTGTCCCAGCACTGACTGTTCATAACAGGACTGAGTGTCCCAGCACAGACTGTGTATATAACAGGACTGAGTGTCCCAACACTGATTGTGTGTACAACAGGACTGGGTGTCCCTGCACTGACTGTTTGTACAACAGGACTGAGTGTCCCAGCACTGACTGTGTGTATAACAGGACTGAGTGTCCCAGCACTGACTGTGTGTATAACAGGACTGAGTGTCCCAGCACTGACTGTGTGTACAACAGGACTGAGTGTCCCTGCACTGACTGTGTGTATAACAGGACTGAGTGTCCCAGCACTGACTGTGTGTATAACAGGACTGAGTGTCCCAGCACTGACTGTGTGTATAACAGGGCTGAGTGTCCCAGCACTGACTGTGTGTATAACAGGACTGAGTGTCCCAGCACTGACTGTGTGTATAACAGGACTGAGTGTCCCAGCACTGACTGTGTGTATAACAGGACTGAGTGTCCCAGCACTGACTGTGTGTATAACAGGACTGAGTGTCCAACCACTGACTGTGTGTATAACAGGACTGAGTGTCCCAGCACTGACTGTGTGGAAACAGGACTGTGTGTCCCAGCACTGACTGTGTGTATAACAGGACTGAGTGTCCCAGCACTGACTGTGTGTCTTACAGGACTGAGTGTCCCAGCACTGACTGTGTGTTTTACAGGACTGAGTGTCCCAGCACTGACTGTGTGTCTTACAGGACTGAGTGTCCCAGCACTGACTGTGTGTATAACAGGACTGAGTGTCCCAGCACTGACTGTGTGTTTTACAGGAGTGAGTGTCCCAGCACTGACTGTGTGTACAACAGGACTGAGTGTCCCAGCACTGACTGTGTGTATAACAGGACTGAGTGTCCCAGCACTGACTGTGTGTATAACAGGACTGAGTGTCCCAGGACTGACTGTGTGTATAACAGGACTGAGTGTCCCAGCACTGACTGTATGTATAACAGGACTGAGTGTCCCAGCACAGACTGTGTGCACAACAGGACTGAGTGACCCAGCACTGACTGTGTGTGCAACAGGACTGAGTATTCCAGCACTGAGTGTGTGTATAACAGGACTGAGTGTCCCAGCACTGACTGTATGTATAACAGCGACTGAGTGTCCCAGCACAGACTGTGTGTACAACAGGACTGAGTATCCCAGTACTCACTGTGTGTACAGCAGGACTGAGTGCCCCAGCAGTGTCTGTGTGTGTACCAGGTCTGAGTGTTTTACAGGATTGAGTGTCCCAGCACTGTCTGTATGTCTCACAGGACTGAATGTCCCAGCACTGACTGTGTGTATAACAGGACTGAATGTCCCAGCACTGACTGTGTGTATAACAGGACTGAATGTCCCAGCACTGACTGTGTATAGAACAGGACTGAGTGTCCCAGCACTGACTGTTTTTAACAGGACTGGGTGTCCCACCATTGACTGTGTGTATAACAGGACTGAGTGTCCCAGCTCTGACTGTTTGCATAACAGGACTGAGTGTCCCAGCACTGACTGTGTGTATAACAGGACTGAGTGTCCCAGCACTGACTGTGTGTATAACAGGACTGAGTGTCCCAGCACTGACTGTGTGTATAACAGGACTGAGTGTCCCAGCACTGACTGTGTGTATAACATTACTGAGTGTCCCAGCACTGACTGTGTGTATCACAGGACTGAGTGTCCCAGCACTGACTGTGTACATAACAGGACTGAGTGTCCCAGCACTGACTGTGTGTATAACAGGACTGAGTATCCCAGCACTGACTGTGTGTATAACAGGACTGAGTGTCCCAGCACTGACTGTGTGTGAAACAGGACTGAGTGTCCCAGCACTGACTGTGTGTATAACAGGACTGAGTGTCCCAGCACTGACTGTGTGTGAAACAGGACTGAGTGTCCCAGCACTGACTGTGTGTATAACAGGATTGAGTGTCCCAGCACTGACTGTGTGAAGAACAGGACTGAGTGTCCCAGCACTGACTGTGTTTATAACAGGCCTGAGTGACCGAGCATTGTCTGTGCGTATAACAGGACTTGGTTCGGAAGTTTGGCCGAGCGAAAGGCGACAGATAGTAGGGATAATGGGTAGGTACTCACATTGGCAGGATGTGACTAGTGGAGTCTCGCAGGGATCTGTCTTGGGGCCTCAATTATTCACAATATTTATGAACAACTTAGATGAAGGCATTGAAAGTCTCATATCCAAGTTTGCCGATGACACAAAGATCGGTGGCATTGTCAGCAGTGTAGATGAAAACATAAAATTAGAAAGCAATATTGATAGATTCGGTGAATGGGCAAAACTGTAGCAAATGGAATTCATTGTCGACAAATGTGAGGTCATCCACTTTGGATCAAAAAAGGATCGAACAGGGTACTTTCTAAATGGTAAAAAGTTAAAAACAGTGGATGTCCAAAGGGACTTCGGGGTTCAGGTACATAGATCATTGAAGTGTCATGAACAGGAGCAGAAAATAATCAAGCAGGCAAATGGAATGCTGGCCTTTATATCTAGAGGACTAGAGTACAAGGGGGCAGAAGTTATGCTGCAGCTATACAAAACCCTGGTTAGACCGCACCTGGAGTACTGTGAGCAGTTCTGGGCACCGCACCTTCGGAAGGACATATTGGCCTTGGAGGGAGTGCAGCGTAGGTTTACTAGAATGATACCCGGACTTCAAGGGTTAAGTTACGAGGAGAGATTACACAAATTGGGGTTGTACTCTCTGGAGTTTCGAAGGTTAAGGGGTGATCTGATCGAAGTTTATCAGATATTAAGGGGAACAGATAGGGTGGATAGAGAGAAACTATTTCTGCTGCTTGGGGATTCTAGGAGAAGGGGGCACAGTCCAAAAATTAGAGCCAGACCTTTCAGGAGAGAGATTAGAAAACATTTCTACACACAAAGGGTGGTAGAAGTTTGGAACTCTCTTCCGCAAATGGCAATTGATACCAGCTCAATTGCTAAATTTAAATCTGAGATAGATAGCTTTTTGGCAACCAAAGGTATTAAGGGATATGGGCCAAAGGCAGGTATATGGAGTCAGATCACAGATCAGCCAAGATCTTATCAAATGGCGGAGCAGGCACGAGGGGCTGAATGGCTTACTGCAGTTCCTATGCTCCTACAACAGGACTGAGTGTCCCAGCATCGCATGTGCGTATAACAGGACTGAGTATCACAGCACTGAGTGTGTGTATCACAGGACTGAGAACCAGCACTGTCTGTGTGCGTAACAGGACTGAGTGTCCCAGCACTGACTGTGTGTATAAGAGGACTGACTGTCACAGCACTGACTGTGTGTATAACAGGACTGACTGTCACAGCACTGACTGTGTGTATCACAGGACTGAGAACCAGCACTGTATGTGTGCGTAACAGGACTGAGTGTCCCAGCACTGACTGTTTATAACAGGACTGAGTGTCCCAGCACAGACTGTGTATATAACAGGACTGAGTGTCCCAACACTGATTGTGTGTACAACAGGACTGGGTGACCCTGCACTGACTGTGTGTACAACAGGACTGAGTGTCCCAGCACTGGCTGTGTGTATAACAGGGCTGGGTGTCCCAGCACTGCCTATGTATATAACAGGACTGAGTGTCGCAGCACTGACTGTGTGTTTAACAGGACTGAGTGTCCCAGCACTGTCTGTGTGTATAACAGGACTGAGTATCCCAGCACCGACTGTGTGTATAACAGGACTGAGTATCCCAGCACTGACTGTGTGTATAACAGGACTGAGTGTCCCAGCACTGACTGTGTGCATAACAGGACTGAGTGTCCCAGCACTGACTGTGTGTATAACAGGACTGAGTGTCCCAGCACTGACTGTGTGTATAACAGGACTGAGTGTCCCAGCACAGACTGTGTATATAACAGGACTGAGTGTCCCAACACTGATTGTGTGTACAACAGGACTGAGTATCCCAGCACAGACTGTGTGTATAACAGGACTGAATGTCCCAGCACTGACTGTGTGTATAACAGGACAGAGTGTCCCAGCACTGACAGTGTGTACAACAGGACTGAGTGTCCCAGCACTGACTGTGTGTATAACAGGACTGAGTGTCCCAGCACTGACTGTGTGTATAACAGGACTGAGTGTCCCAGCACTGACTGTGTGTATAACAGGACTGAGTGTCCCAGCACTGACTGTGTGTATAACAGGACTGAGTGTCCCACCACTGTCTGTGTATTTAACAGGACTGGGTGTCCCAGCACTGACTGTGTGTACAACAGGACTTAGTGTCCCAGCACTGACTGTGTATATAACAGGACTGAGTGTCCCAGCACTGACTGTGTGTATAACAGGACTGAGTGTCCCAGCACTGACTGTGTGTATAACAGGACTGAGTGTCCCAGTACTTACTGTGTGTACAGCAGGACTGAGTGCCCCAGCAGTGTCTGTGTGTGTACCAGGTCTGAGTGTCCCAGCACTGACTGTGTGTAGAACAGGACTGAGTGTCCAAGCACAGACTGTGTGTATAACAGGACTGAGTGTCCTCGCACTGACTGTGTGTATAACAGGACTGAGTGTCCCAGCACTGACTGTTCATAACAGGACTGACTGTCCCAGCACTGACTGTGTGTATAAAAGGACTGAGTGTCCCAGCACTGACTGTGTGTATAACAGGACTGAGTGTCCCAGCACTGACTGTGTGTATAACAGGACTGAGTGTCCCAGCACTGACTGTGTACATAACAGGACTGAGTGTCCCAGCACTGACTGTGTGTATAACAGGACTGAGTATCCCAGCACTGACTGTGTGTATAACAGGACTGAGTGTCCCAGCACTGACTGTGTGTATAACAGGACTGAGTGTCCCAGCACTGACTGTGTGTATAACAGGACTGAGTATCCCAGCACTGACTGTGTGTATAACAGGACTGAGTGTCCCAGCACTGACTGTGTGTATAACAGGACTGAGTGTCCCAGCACTGACTGTGTGTATAACAGGACTGAGTATCCCAGCACTGACTGTGTGTATAACAGGACTGAGTGTCCAAGCACTGACTGTGTGTATAACAGGACTGAGTGTCCCAGCACTTACTGTGTGTGAAACAGGACTGAGTGTCCCAGCACTGACTGTGTGTATAACAGGACTGAGTATCCCAGCACTGACTGTGTGTATAACAAGACTGAGTGTCCCAGCACTGACTGTGTGTGTAACAGGACTGAGTGTCCTCGCACTGACTGTGTGTATAACAGGACTGAGTGTCCCAGTACTTACTGTGTGTACAGCAGGACTGAGTGCCCCAGCAGTGTCTGTGTGTGTACCAGGTCTGAGTGTCCCAGCACTGACTGTGTGTAGAACAGGACTGAGTACCAGCACTGACTGTGTGTATAACAGGACTGAGTGTCCAAGCACAGACTGTGTGTATAACAGGACGGAGTGTCCTCGCACTGACTGTGTGTATAACAGGACTGAGTGTCCCAGCACTGACTGTTCATAACAGGACTGACTGTCCCAGCACTGACTGTGTGTATAAAAGGACTGAGTGTCCCAGCACTGACTGTGTGTATAACAGGACTGAGTGTCCCAGCACTGACTGTGTGTATAACAGGACTGAGTGTCCCAGCACTGACTGTGTGTATAACAGGACTGAGTGTCCCAGCACTGACTGTGTACATAACAGGACTGAGTGTCCCAGCACTGACTGTGTGTATAACAGGACTGAGTGTCCCAGCACTGACTGTGTGTGAAACAGGACTGAGTGTCCCAGCACTGACTGTGTGTATAACAGGACTGAGTGTCCCAGCACTGACTCTGTGTATAACAGGACTGAGTATCCCAGCACTGACTGTGTGTATAACAAGACTGAGTGTCCCAGCACTGACTGTGTGTGAAACAGGACTGAGTGTCCCAGCACTGACTGTGTGTATAACAGGACTGAGTGTCCCAGCACTGACTGTGTGTATCACAGGACTGAGTGTCCCAGCACTGACTGTGTGTATAACAGGACTGAGTGTCCCAGCACTGACTGTGTGTATAACAGGACTGAGTATCCCAGCACTGACTGTGTGTATAACAGGACTGAGTGTCCCAGCACTGACTGTGTGTATAACAGGACTGAGTGTCCCAGTACTTACTGTGTGCAGCAGGACTGAGTGCCCCAGCAGTGTCTGTGTGTGTACCAGGTCTGAGTGTCCCAGCACTGACTGTGTGTAGAACAGGACTGAGTACCAGCACTGACTGTGTGTATAACAGGACTGAGTGTCCAAGCACAGACTGTGTGTATAACAGGACTGAGTGTCCTCGCACTGACTGTGTGTATAACAGGACTGAGTGTCCCAGCACTGACTGTTCATAACAGGACTGACTGTCCCAGCACTGACTGTGTGTATAAAAGGACTGAGTGTCCCAGCACTGACTGTGTGTATAACAGGACTGAGTGTCCCAGCACTGACTGTGTGTATAACAGGACTGAGTGTCCCAGCACTGACTGTGTGTGAAACAGGACTGAGTGTCCCAGCACTGACTGTGTGTATAACAGGACTGAGTGTCCAAGCACTGACTGTGTGTATAACAGGACTGAGTGTCCCAGCACTGACTGTGTGTATAACAGGACTGAGTGTCCCAGCACTGACTGTGTGTATAACAGGACTGAGTATCCCAGCACTGACTGTGTGTATAACAGGACTGAGTGTCCCAGCACTGACTGTGTGTATAACAGGACTGAGTGTCCCAGCACTGACTGTTCATAACAGGACTGACTGTCCCAGCACTGACTGTGTGTATAAAAGGACTGAGTGTCCCAGCACTGACTGTGTGTATAACAGGACTGAGTATCCCAGCACTGACTGTGTGTATAACAGGACTGAGTGTCCCAGCACTGACTGTGTACATAACAGGACTGAGTGTCCCAGCACTGACTGTGTGTATAACAGGACTGAGTATCCCAGCACTGACTGTGTGTATAACAGGACTGAGTGTCCCAGCACTGACTGTGTGTATAACAGGACTGAGTGTCCCAGCACTGACTGTGTGTATAACAGGACTGAGTATCCCAGCACTGACTGTGTGTATAACAGGACTGAGTGTCCCAGCACTGACTGTGTGTATAACAGGACTGAGTGTCCCAGCACTGACTGTGTGTATAACAGGACTGAGTATCCCAGCACTGACTGTGTGTATAACAGGACTGAGTGTCCAAGCACTGACTGTGTGTATAACAGGACTGAGTGTCCCAGCACTTACTGTGTGTGAAACAGGACTGAGTGTCCCAGCACTGACTGTGTGTATAACAGGACTGAGTATCCCAGCACTGACTGTGTGTATAACAAGACTGAGTGTCCCAGCACTGACTGTGTGTGTAACAGGACTGAGTGTCCTCGCACTGACTGTGTGTATAACAGGACTGAGTGTCCCAGTACTTACTGTGTGTACAGCAGGACTGAGTGCCCCAGCAGTGTCTGTGTGTGTACCAGGTCTGAGTGTCCCAGCACTGACTGTGTGTAGAACAGGACTGAGTACCAGCACTGACTGTGTGTATAACAGGACTGAGTGTCCAAGCACAGACTGTGTGTATAACAGGACGGAGTGTCCTCGCACTGACTGTGTGTATAACAGGACTGAGTGTCCCAGCACTGACTGTTCATAACAGGACTGACTGTCCCAGCACTGACTGTGTGTATAAAAGGACTGAGTGTCCCAGCACTGACTGTGTGTATAACAGGACTGAGTGTCCCAGCACTGACTGTGTGTATAACAGGACTGAGTGTCCCAGCACTGACTGTGTGTATAACAGGACTGAGTGTCCCAGCACTGACTGTGTACATAACAGGACTGAGTGTCCCAGCACTGACTGTGTGTATAACAGGACTGAGTGTCCCAGCACTGACTGTGTGTGAAACAGGACTGAGTGTCCCAGCACTGACTGTGTGTATAACAGGACTGAGTGTCCCAGCACTGACTCTGTGTATAACAGGACTGAGTATCCCAGCACTGACTGTGTGTATAACAAGACTGAGTGTCCCAGCACTGACTGTGTGTGAAACAGGACTGAGTGTCCCAGCACTGACTGTGTGTATAACAGGACTGAGTGTCCCAGCACTGACTGTGTGTATCACAGGACTGAGTGTCCCAGCACTGACTGTGTGTATAACAGGACTGAGTGTCCCAGCACTGACTGTGTGTATAACAGGACTGAGTATCCCAGCACTGACTGTGTGTATAACAGGACTGAGTGTCCCAGCACTGACTGTGTGTATAACAGGACTGAGTGTCCCAGTACTTACTGTGTGCAGCAGGACTGAGTGCCCCAGCAGTGTCTGTGTGTGTACCAGGTCTGAGTGTCCCAGCACTGACTGTGTGTAGAACAGGACTGAGTACCAGCACTGACTGTGTGTATAACAGGACTGAGTGTCCAAGCACAGACTGTGTGTATAACAGGACTGAGTGTCCTCGCACTGACTGTGTGTATAACAGGACTGAGTGTCCCAGCACTGACTGTTCATAACAGGACTGACTGTCCCAGCACTGACTGTGTGTATAAAAGGACTGAGTGTCCCAGCACTGACTGTGTGTATAACAGGACTGAGTGTCCCAGCACTGACTGTGTGTATAACAGGACTGAGTGTCCCAGCACTGACTGTGTGTGAAACAGGACTGAGTGTCCCAGCACTGACTGTGTGTATAACAGGACTGAGTGTCCAAGCACTGACTGTGTGTATAACAGGACTGAGTGTCCCAGCACTTACTGTGTGTGAAACAGGACTGAGTGTCCCAGCACTGACTGTGTGTATAACAGGACTGAGTATCCCAGCACTGACTGTGTGTATAACAAGACTGAGTGTCCCAGCACTGACTGTGTGTGTAACAGGACTGAGTGTCCTCGCACTGACTGTGTGTATAACAGGACTGAGTGTCCCAGTACTTACTGTGTGCACAGCAGGACTGAGTGCCCCAGCAGTGTCTGTGTGTGTACCAGGTCTGAGTGTCCCAGCACTGACTGTGTGTAGAACAGGACTGAGTACCAGCACTGACTGTGTGTATAACAGGACTGAGTGTCCAAGCACAGACTGTGTGTATAACAGGACTGAGTGTCCTCGCACTGACTGTGTGTATAACAGGACTGAGTGTCCCAGCACTGACTGTTCATAACAGGACTGACTGTCCCAGCACTGACTGTGTGTATAAAAGGACTGAGTGTCCTAACACTCACTGTGTGTATAACAGGACTGAGTGTCCCAGCACTGACTTTGTGTATAACAGGACTGAGTGTCCCAGCACTGACTGTGTGTTTAACAGGACTGAGTGTCCTAACACTCACTGTGTGTATAACAGGACTGAGTGTCCCAGCACTGACTGTGTGTATAACAGGACTGAGTGTCCCAGCACTGACTGTGTACATAACAGGACTGAGTGTCCCAGCACTGACTGTGTGTATAACAGGACTGAGTATCCCAGCACTGACTGTGTGTATAACAGGACTGAGTGTCCCAGCACTGACTGTGTGTATAACAGGACTGAGTGTCCCAGCACTGACTGTGTGTATAACAGGACTGAGTGTCCCAGCACTGACTGTGTGTATAACAGGACTGAGTGTCCCAGCACTTACTGTGTGTGAAACAGGACTGAATGTCCCAGCACTGACTGTGTGTATAACAGGACTGAGTATCCCAGCACTGACTGTGTGTATAACAAGACTGAGTGTCCCAGCACTGACTGTGTGTGAAACAGGACTGAGTGTCCCAGCACTCACTGTGTGGAGAACAGGACTGAGTGTCCCAGCACTGACTGTGTGTATAACAGGACTGAGTGTCCCAGCACAGACTGTGTGTATAACAGGACTGAGTGTCCCAGCACTGACTGTGTGTATAACAGGACTGAGTGTCCTAACACTCACTGTGTGTATAACAGGACTGAGTGTCCCAGCACTGACTGTGTGTATAACAGGACTGAGTGTCCCAGCACTGACTGTGTGTTTAACAGGACTGAGTGTCCTAACACTCACTGTGTGTATAACAGGACTGAGTGTCCCAGCACTGACTGTGTGTATAACAGGACTGAGTGTCCCAGCACTGACTGTGTGTTCAACAGGACTGAGTGTCCCAGCACTGACTGTGTGTATAACAGGACTGAGTGTCCCAGCACTGACTGTGTGTTCAACAGGACTGAGTGTCCCAGCACTGACTGTGTTTATAACAGGCCTGAGTGACCGAGCATTGTCTGTGCGTATAACAGGACTTGGTTCGGAAGTTTGGCCGAGCGAAAGGCGACAGAGAGTAGGGATGATGGGTAGGTACTCACATTGGCAGGATGTGACTAGTGGAGTCTCGCAGGGATCTGTCTTGGGGCCACAATTATTCACAATATTTATGAACGACTTAGATGAAGGCATTGAAAGTCTCATATCTAAGTTTGGCGATGACACAAAGATTTGTGGCATTGTAAGCAGTGTAGATGAAAACATAAAATTAGAAAGCGATATTGATAGATTCGGTGAATGGGCAAAACTGTAGCAAATGGAATTCATTGTCGACAAATGTGAGGTCATCCACTTTGGATCAAAAAAGGATCGAACAGGGTACTTTCTAAATGGTAAAAAGTTAAAAACAGTGGATGTCCAAAGGGACTTAGGGGTTCAGGTACATAGATCATTGAAGTGTCATGAACAGGAGCAGAAAATAATCAAGCAGGCAAATGGAATGCTGGCCTTTATATCTAGAGAACCAGCACTGTCTGTGTGCGTAACAGGACTGAGTGTCCCAGCACTGACTGTTTATAACAGGACTGAGTGTCCCAGCACTGACTGTGTGTATAACAGGACTGAGTGTCCCAGCACTGACTGTGTGTATAACAGGACTGAGTGTCCCAGCACAGACTGTATGTATAACAGGACTGAGTGTCCCAGCACTGACTGTGTATATAACAGGACTGAGTGTCCCAGCACTGACTGTGTGTACAACAGGACTGAGTGTCCCTGCACTGACTGTGTGTATAACAGGACTGAGTGTCCCAGCACTGACTGTGTGTATAACAGGGCTGGGTGTCCCAGCACTGCCAATGTATATAACAGGACTGAGTGTCGCAGCACTGACTGTGTGTTTAACAGGACTGAGTGTCCCAGCACTGACTGTGTGTATAACAGGACTGAGTATCCCAGCACTGACTGTGTGTATAACAGGACTGAGTATCCCAGCACTGACTGTGTGTATAACAGGACTGAGTGTCCCAGCACTGACTGTGTGTATAACAGGACTGAGTGTCCCAGCACTGTCTGTGTGTATAACAGGACTGAGTATCCCAGCACTGACTGTGTGTATAACAGGACTGAGTGTCCCAGCACTGACTGTGTGTATAACAGGACTGAGTGTCCCAGCACTGACTGTGTATAACAGGACTGAGTGTCCCAGCACTGACTGCGTGCATAACAGGACTGACTGTCCCAGCACTGACTGTGTGTATAACAGGACTGAGTGTCCCAGCACTGACTGTGTGTATAACAGGACTGAGTGTCCCAGCACTGACTGTGTGTATAACAGGACTGAGTGTCCCAGCACTGACTGTGTGCATAACAGGACTGAGTGTCCCAGCACAGACTGTGTGTATAACAGGACTGAATGTCCCAGCACTGACTGTGTGCATAACAGGACTGAGTGTCCCAGCACTGACTGTGTGTCTTACAGGACTGAGTGTCCCAGCACTGACTGTGTGTATAACAGGACTGAGTGTCGCAGCACTGACTGTGTGTATAACAGGACTGAGAGTCCCAGCACTGACTGTGTGTACAACAGGACTGAGTGTCACAGCACTGACTGTGTGTATAACAGGACTGAGTGTCCCAGCACAGACTGTGTGTATAACAGGACTGAGTGTCCCAGCACAGACTGTGTGTATAACAGGACTGAGTGTCCCAGCACTGACTGTGTGCATAACAGGACAGAGTGTCCCAGCACTGACTGTGTGTATAACAGGACTGAGTGTCCCAGCACTGACTGTGTGTATAACAGGACTGAGTGTCCCAGCACTGACTGTGTGTATAACAGGACTGAGTGTCCCAGCACTGACTGTGTGTATAACAGGACTGAGTGTCCCAGCACTGACTGTGTGTATAACAGGACTGAGTGTCCCAGCACTGACTGTGTGCATAACAGGACTGAGTGTCCCAGCACTGACTGTGTGTTCAACAGGACTGAGTGTCCCAGCACTGACTGTGTGTATAACAGGACTGAATGTCCCAGCACTGACTGTGTGTTTAACAGGACTGAGTGTCCCTGAACTGGCTGTGTGTATAACAGGACTGAGTGTCCCAGTACTTACTGTGTGTACAGCAGGACTGAGTGTCCTAACACTCACCGTGTGTGTAACAGGACTGAGTGTCCCAGCACTGACTGTGTGTACCAGGTCTGAGTGACCGAGCATTGTCTGTGCGTATAAGTACGGACTTGGTTCGGAAGTTTGGCCGAGCGAAAGGCGACAGAGAGTAGGGATGATGTGTAGGTACTCACATTGGCAGGATGTGACCAGTGGAGTCCCGCAGGGATCTGTCTTGGGGCCTCAATTATTCACAATATTTATGAACGACTGAAATGAAGACATCGAAAGTCTCATATCTAAGTTTGCCGATGACACAAAGATTGGTGGCATTGTAAGCAGTGTAGATGAAAACAGAAAATTACAAAGCGATATTGATAGATTAGGTGAATGGGCAAAACTGTAGCAAATGGAATTCATTGTCGACAAATGTGAGGTCATCCACTTTGGATCAAAAAAGGATCGAACAGGGTACTTTCTAAATGGTAAAAAGTTAAAAACAGTCGATGTCCAAAGGGACCGAGGGGTTCAGGTACATAGATCATTGAAGTGTCATGAATCGGAGCAGAAAATAAACAAGAAGGCAAATGGAATGCTGGCCTTTATATCTAGAGGACTGGAGTACAAGGGGGCAGAAGTTATGCTGCAGCTATACAAAACCCTGGTTAGACCGCACCTGGAGTACTGTGAGCAGTTCTGGGCACCGCACCTTCGGAAGGACATATTGGCCTTGGAGGGAGTGCAGCGTAGGTTTACTAGAATGATACCCGGACTTCAAGGGTTAAGTTACGAGGAGAGATTACACAAATTGGGGTTGTATTCTCTGGAGTTTCGAAGGTTAAGGGGTGATCTGATCGAAGTTTATCAGATATTAAGGGGAACAGATAGGGTGGATAGAGAGAAACTATTTCTGCTGGTTGGGGATTTTAGGAGTAGGGGGCACAGTCTAAAAATTAGAGCCAGACCTTTCCGGAGCGAGATTAGAAAACATTTTGACACACAAAGAGTGGTAGAAGTTTGGAACTCTCTTCCGCAAATGGCAATTGATACTAGCTCAATTGCTAAATTTAAATCTGAGATAGATAGCTTTTTGGCAACCAAAGGGATGAAGGGATATGGGCCAAAGGCAGGTATATGGAGTTAGATCACAGATCAGCCAAGATCTTATCAAATGGTGAAGCAGGCACGAGGGGCTGAATGGCCGACTGCTGTTCCTTTGTTCCGACAACAGGACTGAGTGTCCCAGCACTGACTGTGTGTATAACAGGACTGAGTGTCCCAGCACCGACTGTGTGTATAACAGGACTGAGTGTCCCAGCACTGACTGTGTGTATAACAGGACTGAGTGTCCCAGCACTGACTGTGTGTATAACAGGACTGAGTGTCCCAGCACTGACTGTGTGTATAACAGGACTGAGTGTCCCAGCACTGACTGTGTGTATAACAGGACTGAGTGTCCCAGCACCGACTGTGTGTTTAACAGGACTGAGTGTCCCAGCACTAACTGTGTGTACAACAGGACTGAGTACCAGCACTGACTGTCTGCATAACAGAAGTGAGTGTCCCAGCACTGACTGTGTGTATAACAGGACTGAGTGTCTCAGCACCGACTGTGTGTATAACAGGACTGAGTGTCCCAGCACTGACTGTGTGTATAACAGGACTGAGTGTCCCAGCACTGACTGTGTGTATAACAGGACTGAGTGTCCCAGCACTGACTGTGTGTAGAACAGGACTGAGTGTTCCAGCACTGACTGTGTGTAGAACAGGACTGAGTGTCCCAGCACTGACTGTGTTTGTAACAGGACTGAGTGTCCCAGCACTGACAGTGTTTGTAACAGGACTGAGTGTCCCAGCACTGACTGTGTGTACAACAGGACTGAGGACCAGCACTGACTGTGTGTATAACAGGACTGAGTGTCCCAGCACTGACTGTGTGTACAACAGGACTGAGTGTCCCAGCACTGACTGTGTGTATAACAGGACTGAGTTTCCCAGCACTGACTGTGTGAATAACAGGACTGAGTGTCCCAGCACTGACTGTGCGTTCAACAGGACTGTGTGTCCCAGCGCTGACAGTGTTTGTAACAGGACTGAGTGTCCAACCACTGACTGTGTATATAACAGGACTGAGTGTCCCAGCACTGACTGTGTGTATAACAGGACTGAGTGTCCCAGCACTGACTGTGTGTATAACAGGACTGAGTGTCCCAGCACTGACTGTGTGTATAACAGGACTGAGTGTCCCAGCACTGACTGTGTGTGTAACAGGACTGAGTGTCCCAGCACTGACTGTGTGTATAACAGAACTGAGTGTCCCAGCACTGACTGTCTGTGTAACAGAAGTGAGTGTCCCAGCACTGACTGTGTGTGTAACAGGACTGAGTGTCCCAGCACTGACTGTGTGCATAACAGGACTGAGTGTCCCAGCACTGACTGTGTATGTAACAGGACTGAGTGTCCCAGTACTGACTGTGTGTATAACAGGACTGAGTGTCCCAGCACTGACTGTGTGTACAACAGGACTGAGTGTCCCAGCACTGACTGTGTGTATAACAGGACTGAGTGTCCCAGCACTGACTGTGTGTATAACAGGACTGAGTGTCCCAGCACTGACTGTGTGTGAAACAGGACTGAGTGTCCCAGCACTGACTGTGTATATAACAGGACTGAGTGTCCCAGCACTGACTGTGTATATAACAGGACTGAGTGTCCCAGCACTGACTGTGTATATAACAGGACTGAGTGTCCCAGCACTGACTGTGTGTATAACAGGACTGAATGTCCCAGCACTGACTGTGTGTATAACAGGACTGAGTGTCCCAGCACTGACTGTGTGTATAACAGGACTGAGTGTCCCAGCACTGACTGTGTGTATAACAGGACTGAGTGTCCCAGTACTGACTGTGTGTATAACGGACTGAGTGTCCCAGCACTGACTGTGTGTACAACAGGACTGAGTGTCCCAGCACTGACTGTGTGTATAACAGGACTGAGTGTCCCAGCACTGACTGTGTATTTTTTTTATTCGTTCATGGGATGTGGGCGTCGCTGGCGAGGCCGGCATTTATTGCCCATCCCTAATTGCCCTTGAGAAGGTGATGGTGAGCCGCCTTCTTGAACCGCTGCAGTCCGTGTGGTGAAGGTTCTCCCACAGTGCTGTTAGGAAGGGAGTTCCAGGATTTTGACCCAGTGACAAGGAAGGAATGGCGATATATGCCTTCATGTCAAGGGCAGTCACTCTCACCTCACCTCTGGAATTCAGCTCTTTTGTCCATGTTTGGACCAAGGCTGTAATGAGGTCTGGAGCCGAGTGGTCCTGGCGGAACCCAAACTGAGCATCGTTGAGCAGGTTATTGGTGAGTAAGTGTCGCTAGATAGCACTGTCGACGACACCTTCCATCACTTTGCTGATGATTGAGAGTAGACTGATGGGGCGGTAATTGGCCGGATTGGATTTGTCCTGCTTTTTGTGGACAGGACATACCTGGGCAATTTTCCACATTGTCGGGTAGATGCCAGTGTTGTAGCTGTACTGGAACAGCTTGGCTAGAGGTGCAGCTAGTTCTGGAGCACAAGTCTTCAGTACTACAGCCGGGATGTTGTCGGGGCCCATTGCCTTTGTCGTATCCAGTTACACGGGTCATGTGATGTGCACAGTTTCCCCTGGTTCCTCGGGTCATGTGATGGGCCCGGTTTCCCCCGGTTACTGGGGTCATGTGATGGGCCCAATTTCCTCTGGTTACTGGGGTCATGTGATGGGCCCAGTTTCCCCCAGTTGCTAGGGTCATGTGATGGGCACAGTTTCCCCCAATTGCTGGGGTCATGTGATGGGCACAGTTTCCCCTGGTTAATGGGGGTCATGTGATGGGCCCAGTTTCCCCTGGTTACTGGAGTCATGTGATGGGCACAGTTTCCCCTGGTTACTGGGGTCATGTGATGGGCACAGTTTCCCCTGGATACTGGGGTCATGTGATGGTCACAGTTTCCCCTGGTTACTGGGGTCATGTGATGGGCACAGTTTCCCCTGGTTACGAGGGTCATGTGATGGGCACAGTTTCCTCTGGTTACTGGGGTCATGTGATGGGCACAGTTTCCCCTGGTTACTGGGGTCATGTGATGGGCACAGTTTCCCCTGGTTAATGGGGTCATGTGATGGGCACAGTTTCCCCTGGTTACTGGGGTCATGTGATGGGCACAGTTTCCTCTGGTTACTGGGGTCATGTGATGTGCACATTTTCCTCTGGTTACTGGGGTCATGTGATGGGCCCAGTTTCCCCGGTTGCTAGGGTCATGTGATGGGCCCAGTTTCCCCCAATTGCTAGGGTCATGTGATGGGCACAGTTTCCCCTGGTTACTGGGGTCATGTGATGGGCACAGTTTCCCCTGGTTAATGGGGTCATGTGATGTGCACAGTTTCCCCCAATTCCAAGGGTCCTGTGATGGGCACAGTTTCCCCCAATTGCGAGGGTCATGTGATGGGCACAGTTTCCCCTGGTTAATGGGGTCATGTGATGGGCACAGTTTCCCCTGGTTAATGGGGTCATGTGATGGGCACAGTTTCCCTTGGTGACTGGGGTCATGTGATGGGCACAGTTTCCCCTGGTTAATGGGGTCATGTGATGGGCACAGTTTCCCCTGGTTACTGGGGTCATGTGATGGGCATAGTTTCCACCGGTTACTTGGGTCATGTGATGGGCACAGTTTCCCCTGGTTAATGGGGTCATGTGATGGGCACAGTTTCCCCTGGTTACTGGGGTCATGTGATGGGCACTGTTTCCCCTGGTTACTGGGGTCATGTGATGGGCACAGTTTCCCCTGGTTACTGGGGTCATGTGATGGGCACAGTTTCCCCTGGTTACTGGGGTCATGTGATGGGCACAGTTTCCCCTGGTTCCTGGGGTCATGTGATGTGCACAGTTTCCCCTGGTTACTAGGGTCATGTGATGGGCACAGTTTCCTCTGGTTACTGGGGTCATGTGATGGGCACAGTTTCCCCTGGTTACTGGGGTCATGTGATGGTCACAGTTTCCCCTGGTTACTGGGGTCATGTGATGGGCACAGTTTCCCCTGGTTACTGGGGTCATGTGATGTGCACAGTTTCCCCTGGTTACTAGGGTCATGTGATGGGCACAGTTTCCACTGGTTACTAGGGTCATGTGATGGGCACAGTTTCCCCTGGTTACTGGGGTCATGTGATGGGCACAGTTTCCCCTGGTTACTGGGGTCATGTGATGGGCACAGTTTCCCCTGGTTAATGGGGTCATGTGATGGGCACAGTTTCCCCTGGTTACTGGGGTCATGTGATGGGCACAGTTTCCTCTGGTTACTGGGGTCATGTGATGTGCACATTTTCCTCTGGTTACTGGGGTCATGTGATGGGCCCAGTTTCCCCCGGTTGCGAGGGTCATGTGATGGGCCCAGTTTCCCCCAATTGCTAGGGTCATGTGATGGGCACAGTTTCCCCTGGTTACTGGGGTCATGTGATGGGCACAGTTTCCCCTGGTTAATGGGGTCATGTGATGTGCACAGTTTCCCCCAATTCCAAGGGTCATGTGATGGGCACAGTTTCCCCCAATTGCGAGGGTCATGTGATGGGCACAGTTTCCCCTGGTTAATGGGGTCATGTGATGGGCACAGTTTCCCCTGGTTAATGGGGTCATGTGATGGGCACAGTTTCCCTTGGTGACTGGGGTCATGTGATGGGCACAGTTTCCCCTGGTTAATGGGGTCATGTGATGGGCACAGTTTCCCCTGGTTACTGGGGTCATGTGATGGGCACAGTTTCCCCTGGTTACTGGGGTCATGTGATGGGCATAGTTTCCACCGGTTACTTGGGTCATGTGATGGGCACAGTTTCCCCTGGTTAATGGGGTCATGTGATGGGCACAGTTTCCCCTGGTTACTGGGGTCATGTGATGGGCACAATTTCCCCCGGTTACTGGGGTCATGTGATGGGCACTTTTCCCCTGGTTACTGGGGTCATGTGATGGGTACAGTTTCCCCTGGTTACTGGGGTCATGTGATGGGCACAGTTTCCCCTGGTTACTGGGGTCATGTGATGGGCACAGTTTCCCCTGGTGACTGGAGTCATGTGATGGGCACAGTTTCCCCTGGTTACTGGGGTCATGTGATGGGCACAGTTTCCCCTGGTTACTAGGGTCATGTGATGGGCACAGTTTCCCCTGGTGAATGGGGTCATGTGATGGGCACAGTTTCCCCTGGTTACTGGGGTCATGTGATGGGCACAGATTCCCCTGGTTACTGGGGTCATGTGATGGGCACAGTTTCCCCTGGTTACTGGGGTCATGTGATGGGCACAGTTTCCCCTGGTTACTGGGGTCATGTGATGGGCACAGTTTCCCCTGGTTACTGGGGACATGTGATGGGCACAGTTTCCCCTGGTTCCTGGGGTCATGTGATTTGCACAGTTTCCCCTGGTTACTAGGGTCATGTGATGGGCACAGTTTCCTCTGGTTACTGGGGTCATGTGATGGGCACAGTTTCCCCTGGTTACTGGGGTCATGTGATGGTCACAGTTTCCCCTGGTTACTGGGGTCATGTGATGGGCACAGTTTCCCCTGGTTACTGGGGTCATGTGATGTGCACAGTTTCCCCTGGTTACTAGGGTCATGTGATGGGCACAGTTTCCACTGGTTACTAGGGTCATGTGATGGGCACGGTTTCCCCTGGTTACTGGGGTCATGTGATGGGCACGGTTTCCCCTGGTTACTGGGGTCATGTGATGGGCACAGTTTCCCCTGGTTACTGGGGTCATGTGATGGGCACAGTTTCCCCTGGTTACTGGGGTCATGTGATGGGCACAGTTTCCTCTGGTTACTGGAGTCATGTGATGGGCACTGTTTCCCCTGGTTACTGGGGTCATGTGATGGGCACTGTTTCCCCTGGTTACTGGGGTCATGTGATGGGCACAGTTTCCACCGGTTACTTGGGTCATGTGATGGGCACAGTTTCCACCGGTTACTTGGGTCATGTGATGGGCACGGTTTCCCCTGGTTACTGGGGTCATGTGATGGGCACTGTTTGCCCTGGTAACTGGGGTCATGTGATGGGCACAGTTTCCCCTGGTTACTGGGGTCATGTGATGGGCACAGTTTACCCTGGTTACTGGGGTCATGTGATGGGCACAGTTTCCTCTGGTTACTGGGGTCATGTGATGGGCACAGTTTCCCCTGGTTACTGGGGTCATGTGATGGGCCCGGTTTCCCCTGGTTACTGGGGTCATGTGATGTGCACAGTTTCCCCTGGTTACTGGGGTCATGTGATGGGCACAGTTTCCCTTGGTTACTCGGGTCATGTGATGGGCACAGTTTCCCCTGGTTACTGGGGTCATGTGATGGGCACAGTTTCCCCTGGTTACTGTGGTCATGTGATGGGCCCAGTTTCCCCCGGTTCCTGGGGTCATGTGATGGGCCCAGTTTCCTCTGGTTACGGGGGTCATGTGATGGGCACAGTTTCCCCTGGTTACTGGGGTCATGTGATGGGCACAGTTTCCCCTGGTTACTGGGGTCATGTGAGAGGAACAGTTTCCCCTTGTTACGAGGCTCATGTATATGGGCACAGTTTCCCCTGGTTACTAGGGTCATGTGATGGGCACAGTTTCCACCGGTTACTCGGGTCATGTGATGGGCACAGTTTCCACCGGTTACTTGGGTCATGTGATGGGCACGGTTTCCCCTGGTTACTGGGGTCATGTGATCGGCACTGTTTCCTCTGGTTACTGGGGTCATGTGATGGGCACTGTTTGCCCTGGTTACTGGGGTCATGTGATGGGCACTGTTTCCCCTGGTTCCTGGGGTCATGTGATGGGCACAGTTTCCCCTGGTTACTGGGGTCATGTGATCGGCACTGTTTCCTCTGGTTACTGGGGTCATGTGATGGGCACTGTTTGCCCTGGTTACTGGGGTCATGTGATGGGCACAGTTTCCCCTGGTTACTGGGGTCATGTGATGGGCACAGTTTACCCTGGTTACTGGGGTCATGTGATGGGCACAGTTTCCTCTGGTTACTGGGGTCATGTGATGGGCACAGTTTCCCCTGGTTACTGGGGTCATGTGATGGGCCCGGTTTCCCCTGGTTACTGGGGTCATGTGATGGGCACAGTTTCCCCTGGTTACTGGGGTCATGTGATGGGCACAGTTTCCTCTGGTTACTAGGGTCATGTGATGGGCACAGTTTCCTCTGGTTACTGGGGTCATGTGATGGGCACAGTTTCCCCTGGTTACTCGGGTCATGTGATGGGCACAGTTTCCCCTGGTTACTGGGGTCATGTGATGGGCCCAGTTTCCCCCGGTTACTGGGGTCATGTGATGGGCCCAGTTTCCTCTGGTTACGGGGGTCATGTGATGGGCACAGTTTCCCCTGGTTACTGGGGTCATGTGATGGGCACAGTTTCCCCTGGTTACTGGGGTCATGTGATAGGAACAGTTTCCCCTTGTTACGAGGGTCATGTGATGGTCACAGTTTCCACCGGTTACTCGGGTCATGTGATGGGCACAGTTTCCCCTGGTTACTAGGGTCATGTGATGGGCACAGTTTCCCCTGGTTACTGGGGTCATGTGATGGGCACTGTTTCCTCTGGTTACTGGGGTCATGTGATGGGCACAGTTTCGCCAGGATACTGGGGTCATGTGATTTGCACAGTTTCCCCTGGTTACTCGGGTCATGTGATGGGCACTGTTTCCTCTGGTTACTGGGGTCATGTGATGGGCACAGTTTCCCCTGGTTAATGGGGTCATGTGATGGGCACAGTTTCCACCGGTTACTTGGGTCATGTGATGGGCACAGTTTCCCCTGGTTACTGGGGTCATGTGATGGGCACAGTTTCGCCAGGATACTGGGGTCATGTGATGGGCACAGTTTCCCCTGGTTACTGGGGTCATGTGATGGGCACAGTTTCCCCTGGTTACTGGGGTCATGTGATGGGCACAGTTTCGCCAGGATACTGGGGTCATGTGATGGGCACAGTTTCCCCTGGTTACTGGGGTCATGAGATGGGCACAGTTTCCACCGGTTACTTGGGTCATGTGATGGGCACAGTTTCCCCCGGTTACTGGGGTCATGTGATGGGCACAGTTTCCCCTGGTTACTAGGGTCATGTGATGGGCACAGTTTCCCCCAGTTACTGGGGTCATGTGATGGGCACATTTTCCCCTGGTTACCAGGGTCATGTGATGGGCACAGTTTCCTCTGGTTACTGGGGTCATGTGATGGGCACAGTTTCCCCTGGTTACTGGGGTCATGTGATGGGCACATTTTCCCCTGGTTACCAGGGTCATGTGATGGGCACAGTTTCCTCTGGTTACTGGGGTCATGTGATGGGCACAGTTTCCCCTGGTTACTGGGGTCATGTGATGGGCACAGTTTCCCCCGGTTACTGGGGTCATGTGATGGGCACAGTTTCCCCTGGTTACTAGGGTCATGTGATGGGCACAGTTTCCCCCAGTTACTGGGGTCATGTGATGGGCACAGTTTCCCCTGGTTGCAGGGGTCATGTGATGGGCACAGTTTCGCCTGGTTACTAGGGTCATGTGATGGGCACAGTTTCCCCTGGTTACTAGGGTCATGTGATGGGCACAGTTTCCCCTGGTTACTAGGGTCATGAGATGGGCACAGTTTCCCCTGGTTTCTAGGGTCATGTGATGGGCACAGTTTCCCCTGGTTACTGGGGTCATGTGATGGGCACAGTTTCCCCCGGTTACTGGGGTCATGTGATGGGCACAGTTTCCCCTGGTTACTAGGGTCATGTGATGGGCACAGTTTCCCCTGGTTTCTAGGGTCATGTGATGGGCACAGTTTCCCCTGGTTACTGGGGTCATGTGATGGGCACAGTTTCCCCTGGTTACTGGGGTCATGTGATGGGCACAGTTTCCCCTGGTTACGAGGGTCATGTGATGGGCACAGTTTCCCCTGGTGACTGGGGTCATGTGATGGGCATAGTTTCCCCTGGTTACTGGGGTCATGTGATGGGCACAGTTTCCCCTGGTTACTGGGGTCATGTGATGGGCACAGTTTCCCCTGGTTACTCGGGTCATGTGATGGGCACAGTTTCCCCTGGTTACTAGGGTCATGTGATGGGCACAGTTTCCCCTGGTTTCCAGGGTCATGTGATGGGCACAGTTTCCCCCGGTTACTCGGGTCATGTGATGGGCCCAGTTTCCCCCGGTTACTGGGGTCATGTGATGGGCCCAGTTTCCCCCAATTCGTAGGGTCATGTGATGGGCACAGTTTTGCCAGGATACTGGGGTCATGTGATGTGCACAGTTTCCCCCAATTGCTCGGGTCATGTGATGGGCACAGTTTCCCCTGGTTAATGGGGTCATGTGATGGGCGCAGTTTCCACCAATTGCTCGGGTCATGTGATGGGCACAGTTTCCCCTGGTTACTGGGGTCATGTGATGGGCACAGTTTCCCCTTGTCACTAGGGTCATGTGATGGGCAGAATTTCCCCTGGTTACTAGGGTCATGTGATAGGCACAGTTTCCCCTGGTTACTGGGGTCATGTGATGGGCACAGTTTCCCCCGTTTACTGGGGTCATGTGATGGTCCCAGCATCCCCCAGTTACTAGGGTCATGTGATGGGCACTGTCTCCCCTGGTTACTGGGATCATGTGATGGGCACATTTTCCTCTGGTTACTGGGGTCATGTGATGTGCACAGTTTCCCCCGGTTACTAGGGTCATGTGATGGGCACAGTTTCCCCTGGTTACTGGGGTCATGTGATGGGCACAGTTTCCCCTGGTTACTGGGGTCATGTGATGGGCACAGTTTCCCCTGGTTACTGGGGTCATGTGATGGGCACAGTTTCCCCTTGTTACTAGGGTCATGTGATGGGCACAGTTTCCACCGGTTACTCGTGTCATGTGATGGGCACAGTTTCCACCGGTTACTTGGGTCATGTGATGGGCACGGTTTCCCCTGGTTACTGGGGTCATGTGATGGGCACTGTTTCCTCTGGTTACTGGGGTCATGTGATGGGCACTGTTTGCCCTGGTTACTGGGGTCATGTGATGGGCACTGTTTCCCCTGGTTCCTGGGGTCATGTGATGGGCACAGTTTCCACCGGTTACTTGGGTCATGTGATGGGCACGGTTTCCCCTGGTTACTGGGGTCATGTGATCGGCACTGTTTCCTCTGGTTACTGGGGTCATGTGATGGGCACTGTTTGCCCTGGTTACTGGGGTCATGTGATGGGCACAGTTTCCCCTGGTTACTGGGGTCATGTGATGGGCACAGTTTACCCTGGTTACTGGGGTCATGTGATGGGCACAGTTTCCTCTGGTTACTGGGGTCATGTGATGGGCACAGTTTCCCCTGGTTACTGGGGTCATGTGATGGGCCCGGTTTCCCCTGGTTACTGGGGTCATGTGATGGGCACAGTTTCCCCTGGTTACTGGGGTCATGTGATGGGCACAGTTTCCTCTGGTTACTAGGGTCATGTGATGGGCACAGTTTCCTCTGGTTACTGGGGTCATGTGATGGGCACAGTTTCCCCTGGTTACTCGGGTCATGTGATGGGCACAGTTTCCCCTGGTTACTGGGGTCATGTGATGGGCACAGTTTCCCCTGGTTACTGGGGTCATGTGATGGGCCCAGTTTCCCCCGGTTACTGGGGTCATGTGATGGGCCCAGTTTCCTCTGGTTACGGGGGTCATGTGATGGGCACAGTTTCCCCTGGTTACTGGGGTCATGTGATGGGCACAGTTTCCCCTGGTTACTGGGGTCATGTGATAGGAACAGTTTCCCCTTGTTACGAGGGTCATGTGATGGTCACAGTTTCCACCGGTTACTCGGGTCATGTGATGGGCACAGTTTCCCCTGGTTACTAGGGTCATGTGATGGGCACAGTTTCCCCTGGTTACTGGGGTCATGTGATGGGCACTGTTTCCTCTGGTTACTGGGGTCATGTGATGGGCACAGTTTCGCCAGGATACTGGGGTCATGTGATTTGCACAGTTTCCCCTGGTTACTGGGGTCATGTGATGGGCACTGTTTCCTCTGGTTACTGGGGTCATGTGATGGGCACAGTTTCCCCTGGTTAATGGGGTCATGTGATGGGCACAGTTTCCACCGGTTACTTGGGTCATGTGATGGGCACAGTTTCCCCTGGTTACTGGGGTCATGTGATGGGCACAGTTTCGCCAGGATACTGGGGTCATGTGATGGGCACAGTTTCCCCTGGTTACTGGGGTCATGTGATGGGCACAGTTTCCCCTGGTTACTGGGGTCATGAGATGGGCACAGTTTCCACCGGTTACTTGGGTCATGTGATGGGCACAGTTTCCCCCGGTTACTGGGGTCATGTGATGGGCACGGTTTCCCCCGGTTACTCGGGTCATGTGATGGGCCCAGTTTCCCCCGGTTACTGGGGTCATGTGATGGGCCCAGTTTCCCCCAATTCGTAGGGTCATGTGATGGGCACAGTTTTGCCAGGATACTGGGGTCATGTGATGTGCACAGTTTCCCCTGGTTAATGAGGTCATGTGATGGGTGCAGTTTCCCCCAATTGCTCGGGTCATGTGATGGGCACAGTTTCCCCTGGTTAATGGGGTCATGTGATGGGCGCAGTTTCCCCCAATTG
The DNA here is from genome assembly GCF_035084215.1 of Heptranchias perlo. Taxonomy (NCBI): domain Eukaryota; kingdom Metazoa; phylum Chordata; class Chondrichthyes; order Hexanchiformes; family Hexanchidae; genus Heptranchias; species Heptranchias perlo. The sequence continues at coordinate 97,131 of NW_027139220.1, read as the reverse complement.
CTCGGGTCATGTGATGGGCACAGTTTCCCCTGGTTACTGGGGTCATGTGATGGGCACAGTTTCCCCTTGTTACTAGGGTCATGTGATGGGCAGACTTTCCCCTGGTTACTAGGATCATGTGATGGGCACAGTTTCCCCTGGTTACTGGGGTCATGTGATGGGCACAGTTTCCCCCGTTTACTGGGGTCATGTGATGGTCCCAGCATCCCCCAGTTACTAGGGTCATGTGATGGGCACAGTCTCCCCTGATTACTGGGGTCATGTGATGGGCACATTTTCCACCGGTTACTGGGGTCATGTGATGTGCACAGTTTCCCCCGGTTACTAGGTTCATGTGATGGGCACAGTTTCCCCTGGTTACTGGGGTCATGTGATGGGCACAGTTTCCCCTGGTTACTGGGGTGATGTGATGGGCACAGTTTCCACTGGTTACTGGGGTCATGTGATGGGCCCAGTTTCCCCCGGTTACTGGGGTCATGTGATGGGCCCAGTTTCCTCTGGTTACGGGGGTCATGTGATGGGCACAGTTTCCCCTGGTTACTGGGGTCATGTGATGGGCACAGTTTCCCCTGGTTACTGGGGTCATGTGATAGGAACAGTTTCCCCTTGTTACGAGGGTCATGTGATGGGCACAGTTTCCCCTGGTTACTAGGGTCATGTGATGGGCACAGTTTCCACCGGTTACTCGGGTCATGTGATGGGCACAGTTTCCACCGGTTACTTGGGTCATGTGATGGGCACGGTTTCCCCTGGTTACTGGGGTCATGTGATCGGCACTGTTTCCTCTGGTTACTGGGGTCATGTGATGGGCACTGTTTGCCCTGGTTACTGGGGTCATGTGATGGGCACTGTTTCCCCTGGTTCCTGGGGTCATGTGATGGGCACAGTTTCCCCTGGTTACTGGGGTCATGTGATCGGCACTGTTTGCCCTGGTTACTGGGGTCATGTGATGGGCACAGTTTCCCCTGGTTACTGAGTCATGTGATGGTCACAGTTTACCCTGGTTACTGGGGTCATGTGATGGGCACAGTTTCCTCTGGTTACTGGGGTCATGTGATGGGCACAGTTTCCCCTGGTTACTGGGGTCATGTGATGGGCCCGGTTTCCCCTGGTTACTGGGGTCATGTGATGGGCACAGTTTCCCCTGGTTACTGGGGTCATGTGATGGGCACAGTTTCCTCTGGTTACTAGGGTCATGTGATGGGCACAGTTTCCTCTGGTTACTGGGGTCATGTGATGGGCTCAGTTTCCCCTGGTTACTCGGGTCATGTGATGGGCACAGTTTCCCCTGGTTACTGGGGTCATGTGATGGGCACAGTTTCCCCTGGTTACTGGGGTCATGTGATGGGCCCAGTTTCCCCCGGTTACTGGGGTCATGTGATGGGCCCAGTTTCCTCTGGTTACGGGGGTCATGTGATGGGCACAGTTTCCCCTGGTTACTGGGGTCATGTGATGGGCACAGTTTCCCCTGGTTACTGGGGTCATGTGATAGGAACAGTTTCCCCTTGTTACGAGGGTCATGTGATGGTCACAGTTTCCACCGGTTACTCGGGTCATGTGATGGGCACAGTTTCCCCTGGTTACTAGGGTCATGTGATGGGCACAGTTTCCCCTGGTTACTGGGGTCATGTGATGGGCACTGTTTCCTATGGTTACTCGGGTCATGTGATGGGCACAGTTTCGCCAGGATACTGGGGTCATGTGATTTGCACAGTTTCCCCTGGTTACTCGGGTCATGTGATGGGCACTGTTTCCTCTGGTTACTGGGGTCATGTGATGGGCACAGTTTCCCCTGGTTAATGGGGTCATGTGATGGGCACAGTTTCCAACGGTTACTTGAGTCATGTGATGGGCACAGTTTCCCCTGGTTACTGGGGTCATGTGATGGGCACAGTTTCGCCAGGATACTGGGGTCATGTGATGGGCACAGTTTCCCCTGGTTACTGGGGTTATGTGATGGGCACAGTTTCCCCTGGTTACTGGGGTCATGAGATGGGCACAGTTTCCACCGGTTACTTGGGTCATGTGATGGGCACAGTTTCCCCCGGTTACTGGGGTCATGTGATGGGCACGGTTTCCTCTGGTTACTGGGGTCATGTGATGGGCACAGTTTCCCCTGGTTACTGGGGTCATGTGATGGGCACATTTTCCCCTGATTACCAGGGTCATGTGATGGGCACAGTTTCCTCTGGTTACTGGGGTCATGTGATGGGCACAGTTTCCCCTGGTTACTGGGGTCATGTGATTGGCACAGTTTCCCCCAGTTACTGGGGTCATGTGATGGGCACAGTTTCCCCTGGTTACTAGGGTCATGTGATGGGCACAGTTTCCCCCAGTTACTGGGGTCATGTGATGGGCACAGTTTCCCCTGGTTACTGGGGTCATGTGATGGGCACAGTTTCGCCTGGTTACTAGGGTCATGTGATGGGCACAGTTTCCCCTGGTTACTAGGGTCATGTGATGGGCACAGTTTCCCCTGGTTACTAGGGTCATGAGATGGGCACAGTTTCCCCTGGTTTCTAGGGTCATGTGATGGGCACAGTTTCCCCTGGTTACTCGGGTCATGTGATGGGCACAGTTTCCCCCGGTTACTGGGGTCATGTGATGGGCACAGTTTCCCCTGGTTACTAGGGTCATGTGATGGGCACAGTTTCCCCTGGTTTCTAGGGTCATGTGATGGGCACAGTTTCCCCTGGTTACTGGGGTCATGTGATGGGCACAGTTTCCCCTGGTTACTGGGGTCATGTGATGGGCACAGTTTCCCCTGGTTACGAGGGTCATGTGATGGGCACAGTTTCCCCTGGTGACTGGGGTCATGTGATGGGCATAGTTTCCCCTGGTTACTGGGGTCATGTGATGGGCACAGTTTCCCCTGGTTACTGGGGTCATGTGATGGGCACAGTTTCCCCTGGTTACTGGGGTCATGTGATGGGCACAGTTTCCCCTGGTTACTCGGGTCATGTGATGGGCACAGTTTCCCCTGGTTACTAGGGTCATGTGATGAGCACAGTTTCCCCTGGTTTCCAGGGTCATGTGATGGGCACAGTTTCCCCCGGTTACTCGGGTCATGTGATGGGCCCAGTTTCCCCCGGTTACTGGGGTCATGTGATGGGCCCAGTTTCCCCCAATTCGTAGGGTCATGTGATGGGCCCGGTTTCCCCTGGTTACTGGGGTCATGTGATGGGCACAGTTTCCCATAGTTACTGGGGTCATGTGATGGGCACAGTTTCCCCCAGTTACTGGGGTCATGTGATGGGCCCGGTTTCCCCTGGTTACTGGGGTCATGTGATGGGCACAGTTTCCCCTCGTTACTGGGGTCATGTGATGGGCCCGGTTTCCCCCGGTTACTGGGGTCATGTGATGGGCCCGGTTTCCCCCGGTTACTGGGGTCATGTGATGGGCCCGGTTTCCCCCGGTTTCTGGGGTCATGTGATGGGCCCGGTTTCCCCCGGTTACTCGGGTCATGTGATGGGCCCGGTTTCCCCTGGTTGCTGGGGTCATGTGATGGGCACAGTTTCCCCTGGTTACTAGGGTCATGAGATGGGCACTGTTTCCCCTGGTTACTGGGGTCATGTGATGTGCCCGGTTTCCCCTGGTTACTGGGGTCATGTGATGGGCACAGTTTCCCCTGGTTACTGGGGTCATGTGATGGGCACAGTTTCCCCTCGTTACTGGGGTCATGTGATGTGCACAGTTTCCCCCGGTTACTAGGTTCATGTGATGGGCACAGTTTCCCCTGGTTACTGGGGTCATGTGATGGGCACAGTTTCCCCTGGTTACTGTGGTCATGTGATGGGCACAGTTTCCCCTCGTTACTGGGGTCATGTGATGGGCACAGTTTCCCATAGTTACTGGGGTCATGTGATGGGCACAGTTTCCCCCAGTTACTAGGGTCATGTGATGGGCACAGTTTCCCCTCGTTACTGGGGTCATGTGATGGGCACAGTTTCCCATAGTTACTGAGGTCATGTGATGGGCACAGTTTCCACTGGTTACTGGGGTCATGTGATGGGCACAGTTTCCCCCAGTTACTGGGGTCATGTGATGGGCACAGTTTCCCCCAGTTACTAGGGTTATGTGATGGGCACAGTTTCCCCTGGTTACTAGGGTCATGTGATGGGCACAGTTTCCCCTGGTTACTGGGGTCATGTGATGGGCACAGTTTCCCCTGGTTACTGGGGTCATGTGATGGGCACAGTTTCCCCCAGTTACTAGGGTCATGTGATGGGCACAGTTTCCCCTGGTTACTGGGGTCATGTGATGGGCACAGTTTCCCATAGTTACTGGGGTCATGTGATGGGCACAGTTTCCCCCAGTTACTGGGGTCATGTGATGGGCCCGGTTTCCCCTGGTTACTGGGGTCATGTGATGGGCACAGTTTCCCCTGGTTACTGGGGTCATGTGATGGGCACAGTTTCCCCTGGTTACTGGGGTCATGTGATGGGCACAGTTTCCCCTGGTTACTGGGGTCATGTGATGGGCCTGGTTTTCCCTGGTTACTGGGGTTATGTGATGGGCACGGTTTCCCCTGGTTACTGGGGTCATGTGATGGGCACAGTTTCCCCTCATTACTGGGGTCATGTGATGGGCCCGGTTTCCCCTGGTTACTGGGGTCATGTGATGGGCCCGGTTTCCCCTGGTTACTGGGGTCATGTGATGGGCACAGTTTCCCCTGGTTACTGGGGTCATGTGATGGGCCCGGTTTCCCCTGGTTACTGGGGTCATGTGATGGGCACAGTTTCCCCTGGTTACTGGGGTCATGTGATGGGCACAGTTTCCTCTGGTTACTAGGGTCATGTGATGGGCACAGTTTCCTCTGGTTACTGGGGTCATGTGATGGGCTCAGTTTCCCCTGGTTACTCGGGTCATGTGATGGGCACAGTTTCCCCTGGTTACTGGGGTCATGTGATGGGCACAGTTTCCCCTGGTTACTGGGGTCATGTGATGGGCCCAGTTTCCCCCGGTTACTGGGGTCATGTGATGGGCCCAGTTTCCTCTGGTTACGGGGGTCATGTGATGGGCACAGTTTCCCCTGGTTACTGGGGTCATGTGATGGGCACAGTTTCCCCTGGTTACTGGGGTCATGTGATAGGAACAGTTTCCCCTTGTTACGAGGGTCATGTGATGGTCACAGTTTCCACCGGTTACTCGGGTCATGTGATGGGCACAGTTTCCCCTGGTTACTAGGGTCATGTGATGGGCACAGTTTCCCCTGGTTACTGGGGTCATGTGATGGGCACTGTTTCCTATGGTTACTCGGGTCATGTGATGGGCACAGTTTCGCCAGGATACTGGGGTCATGTGATTTGCACAGTTTCCCCTGGTTACTCGGGTCATGTGATGGGCACTGTTTCCTCTGGTTACTGGGGTCATGTGATGGGCACAGTTTCCCCTGGTTAATGGGGTCATGTGATGGGCACAGTTTCCACCGGTTACTTGGGTCATGTGATGGGCACAGTTTCCCCTGGTTACTGGGGTCATGTGATGGGCACAGTTTCCCCTGGTTACTGGGGTTATGTGATGGGCACAGTTTCCCCTGGTTACTGGGGTCATGAGATGGGCACAGTTTCCACCGGTTACTTGGGTCATGTGATGGGCACAGTTTCCCCCGGTTACTGGGGTCATGTGATGGGCACAGTTTCCTCTGGTTACTGGGGTCATGTGATGGGCACAGTTTCCTCTGGTTACTGGGGTCATGTGATGGGCACAGTTTCCCCTGGTTACTGGGGTCATGTGATGGGCACATTTTCCCCTGATTACCAGGGTCATGTGATGGGCACAGTTTCCTCTGGTTACTGGGGTCATGTGATGGGCACAGTTTCCCCTGGTTACTGGGGTCATGTGATTGGCACAGTTTCCCCCAGTTACTGGGGTCATGTGATGGGCACAGTTTCCCCTGGTTACTAGGGTCATGTGATGGGCACAGTTTCCCCCAGTTACTGGGGTCATGTGATGGGCACAGTTTCCCCTGGTTACTGGGGTCATGTGATGGGCACAGTTTCGCCTGGTTACTAGGGTCATGTGATGGGCACAGTTTCCCCTGGTTACTAGGGTCATGTGATGGGCACAGTTTCCCCTGGTTACTAGGGTCATGAGATGGGCACAGTTTCCCCTGGTTTCTAGGGTCATGTGATGGGCACAGTTTCCCCTGGTTACTCGGGTCATGTGATGGGCACAGTTTCCCCCGGTTACTGGGGTCATGTGATGGGCACAGTTTCCCCTGGTTACTAGAGTCATGTGATGGGCACAGTTTCCCCTGGTTACTGGGGTCATGTGATGGGCACAGTTTCCCCTGGTTACTGGGGTCATGTGATGGGCACAGTTTCCCCTGGTTACGAGGGTCATGTGATGGGCACAGTTTCCCCTGGTGACTGGGGTCATGTGATGGGCATAGTTTCCCCTGGTTACTGGGGTCATGTGATGGGCACAGTTTCCCCTGGTTACTGGGGTCATGTGATGGGCACAGTTTCCCCTGGTTACTCGGGTCATGTGATGGGCACAGTTTCCCCTGGTTACTAGGGTCATGTGATGGGCACAGTTTCCCCTGGTTTCCAGGGTCATGTGATGGGCACAGTTTCCCCCGGTTACTCGGGTCATGTGATGGGCCCAGTTTCCCCCGGTTACTGGGGTCATGTGATGGGCCCAGTTTCCCCCAATTCGTAGGGTCATGTGATGGGCCCGGTTTCCCCTGGTTACTGGGGTCATGTGATGGGCACAGTTTCCCATAGTTACTGGGGTCATGTGATGGGCACAGTTTCCCCCAGTTACTGGGGTCATGTGATGGGCCCGGTTTCCCCTGGTTACTGGGGTCATGTGATGGGCACAGTTTCCCCTCGTTACTGGGGTCATGTGATGGGCCCGGTTTCCCCCGGTTACTGGGGTCATGTGATGGGCCCGGTTTCCCCCGGTTACTGGGGTCATGTGATGGGCCCGGTTTCCCCCGGTTTCTGGGGTCATGTGATGGGCCCGGTTTCCCCCGGTTACTGGGGTCATGTGATGGGCCCGGTTTCCCCTGGTTGCTGGGGTCATGTGATGGGCACAGTTTCCCCTGGTTACTAGGGTCATGAGATGGGCACTGTTTCCCCTGGTTACTGGGGTCATGTGATGTGCCCGGTTTCCCCTGGTTACTGGGGTCATGTGATGGGCACAGTTTCCCCTGGTTACTAGGGTCATGTGATGGGCACAGTTTCCCCTCGTTACTGGGGTCATGTGATGTGCACAGTTTCCCCCGGTTACTAGGTTCATGTGATGGGCACAGTTTCCCCTGGTTACTGGGGTCATGTGATGGGCACAGTTTCCCCTGGTTACTGTGGTCATGTGATGGGCACAGTTTCCCCTCGTTACTGGGGTCATGTGATGGGCACAGTTTCCACTGGTTACTGGGGTCATGTGATGGGCACAGTTTCCCATAGTTACTGGGGTCATGTGATGGGCACAGTTTCCCCCAGTTACTAGGGTCATGTGATGGGCACAGTTTCCCCTCGTTACTGGGGTCATGTGATGGGCACAGTTTCCCATAGTTACTGAGGTCATGTGATGGGCACAGTTTCCCCTCGTTACTAGGGTCATGTGATGGGCACAGTTTCCACTGGTTACTGGGGTCATGTGATGGGCACAGTTTCCCCCAGTTACTAGGGTCATGTGATGGGCACAGTTTCCCCTCGTTACTGGGGTCATGTGATGGGCACAGTTTCCCCTGGTTACTGGGGTTATGTGATGGGCACAGTTTCCCCTGGTTACTGGGGTCATGTGATGGGCACAGTTTCCCCTGGTTACTGGGGTCATGTGATGGGCACAGTTTCCCCCAGTTACTAGGGTCATGTGATGGGCACAGTTTCCCCTGGTTACTGGGGTCATGTGATGGGCACAGTTTCCCATAGTTACTGGGGTCATGTGATGGGCACAGTTTCCCCCAGTTACTGGGGTCATGTGATGGGCCCGGTTTCCCCTGGTTACTGGGGTCATGTGATGGGCACAGTTTCCCCTGGTTACTGGGGTCATGTGATGGGCACAGTTTCCCCTGGTTACTGGGGTCATGTGATGGGCACGGTTTCCCCTGGTTACTGGGGTCATGTGATGGGCACAGTTTCCCCTCATTACTGGGGTCATGTGATGGGCCCGGTTTCCCCTGGTTACTGGGGTCATGTGATGGGCCCGGTTTCCCCTGGTTACTGGGGTCATGTGATGGGCACAGTTTCCCCTGGTTACTGGGGTCATGTGATGGGCACAGTTTCCCCTGGTTACTGGGGTCATGTGATGTGCCCGGTTTCCCCTGGTTACTGGGGTCATGTGATGGGCACAGTTTCCCCTGGTTACTCGGGTCATGTGATGGGCACAGTTTCCCCTCGTTACTGGGGTCATGTGATGGGCACAGTTTCCCCCGGTTACTGGGGTCATGTGATGGGCACAGTTTCCCCTGGTTACTCGTGTCATGTGATGGGCACAGTTTCCCCTGGTTACTGGGGTCATGTGATGGGCACAGTTTCCCCTGGTTACTAGGGTCATGTGATGGGCACAGTTTCCCCTGGTTACTGGGGTCATGTGATGGGCACAGTTTCCCCTGGTTACTCGTGTCATGTGATGGGCACAGTTTCCCCTGGTTACTGGGGTCATGTGATGGGCACAGTTTCCCCTGGTTACTAGGGTCATGAGATGGGCACTGTTTCCCCTGGTTACTGGGGTCATGTGATGGGCACATTTTCCCCTGGTTACGAGGGTCATGTGATGGGCACAGTTTCCTCTGGTTACTGGGGTCATGTGATGGGCACAGTTTCCCCTGGTTACTGGGGTCATGTGATGGGCACAGTTTCCCCCGGTTACTGGGGTCATGTGATGGGCACAGTTTCCCCTGGTTACTGGGGTCATGTGATGGGCACAGTTTCCCCCAGTTACTGGGGTCATGTGATGGGCACAGTTTCCCCTGGTTACTGGAGTCATGTGATGGGCCCAGTTTCCTCTGGTTACGGGGGTCATGTGATGGGCACAGTTTCCCCTGGTTACTGGGGTCATGTGATGGGCACAGTTTCCCCTGGTTACTGGGGTCATGTGATAGGAACAGTTTCCCCTTGTTACGAGGGTCATGTGATGGGCACAGTTTCCCCTGGTTACTAGGGTCATGTGATGGGCACAGTTTCCACCGGTTCCTCGGGTCATGTGATGGGCACAGATTCCACCGGTTACTTGGGTCATGTGATGGGCACAGTTTCCCCTGGTTACTAGGGTCATGTGATGGGCACAGTTTCCACCGGTTACTCGGGTCATGTGATGGGCACAGATTCCACCGGTTACTTGGGTCATGTGATGGGCACAGTTTCCACCGGTTACTTGGGTCATGTGATGGGCACGGTTTCCCCTGGTTACTGGGGTCATGTGATCGGCACTGTTTCCTCTGGTTACTGGGGTCATGTGATGGGCACTGTTTCCCCTGGTTACTGGGGTCATGTGATCGGCACTGTTTCCCCTGGTTACTGGGGTCATGTGATGGGCACTGTTTGCCCTGGTTACTGGGGTCATGTGATGGGCACAGTTTCCCCTGGTTACTGGGGTCATGTGATGGGCACAGTTTACCCTGGTTACTGGGGTCATGTGATGGGCACAGTTTCCTCTGGTTACTGGGGTCATGTGATGGGCACAGTTTCCCCTGGTTACTGGGGTCATGTGATGGGCCCGGTTTCCCCTGGTTACTGGGGTCATGTGATGGGCACAGTTTCCCCTGGTTACTGGGGTCATGTGATGGGCACAGTTTCCTCTGGTTACTAGGGTCATGTGATGGGCACAGTTTCCTCTGGTTACTGGGGTCATGTGATGGGCACAGTTTCCCCTGGTTACTCGGGTCATGTGATGGGCACAGTTTCCCCTGGTTACTGGGGTCATGTGATGGGCACAGTTTCCCCTGGTTACTGGGGTCATGTGATAGGAACAGTTTCCCCTTGTTACGAGGGTCATGTGATGGTCACAGTTTCCACCGGTTACTCGGGTCATGTGATGGGCACAGTTTCCCCTGGTTACTAGGGTCATGTGATGGGCACAGTTTCCCCTGGTTACTGGGGTCATGTGATGGGCACTGTTTCCTCTGGTTACTGGGGTCATGTGATGGGCACAGTTTCGCCAGGATACTGGGGTCATGTGATTTGCACAGTTTCCCCTGGTTACTCGGGTCATGTGATGGGCACTGTTTCCTCTGGTTACTGGGGTCATGTGATGGGCACAGTTTCCCCTGGTTAATGGGGTCATGTGATGGGCACAGTTTCCACCGGTTACTTGGGTCATGTGATGGGCACAGTTTCGCCAGGATACTGGGGTCATGTGATGGGCACAGTTTCGCCAGGATACTGGGGTCATGTGATGGGCACAGTTTCCCCTGGTTACTGGGGTCATGTGATGGGCACAGTTTCGCCAGGATACTGGGGTCATGTGATGGGCACAGTTTCCCCTGGTTACTGGGGTCATGTGATGGGCACAGATTCCACCGGTTACTTGGGTCATGAGATGGGCACAGTTTCCACCGGTTACTTGGGTCATGTGATGGGCACAGTTTCCCCCGGTTACTGGGGTCATGTGATGGGCACGGTTTCCTCTGGTTACTGGGGTCATGTGATGGGCACAGTTTCCCCTGGTTACTGGGGTCATGTGATGGGCACATTTTCCCCTGGTTACGAGGGTCATGTGATGGGCACAGTTTCCTCTGGTTACTGGGGTCATGTGATGGGCACAGTTTCCCCTGGTTGCTGGGGTCATGTGATGGGCACAGTTTCCCCCGGTTACTGGGGTCATGTGATGGGCACAGTTTCCCCTGGTTACTAGGGTCATGTGATGGGCACAGTTTCCCCCAGTTACTGGGGTCATGTGATGGGCACAGTTTCCCCTGGTTACTGGGGTCATGTGATGGGCACAGTTTCGCCTGGTTACTAGGGTCATGTGATGGGCACAGTTTCCCCTGGTTACTAGGGTCATGTGATGGGCACAGTTTCCCCTGGTTACTAGGGTCATGAGATGGGCACAGTTTCCCCTGGTTTCTAGGGTCATGTGATGGGCACAGTTTCCCCTGGTTACTAGGGTCATGTGATGGGCACAGTTTCCCCCGGTTACTGGGGTCATGTGATGGGCACAGTTTCCCCTGGTTACTAGGGTCATGTGATGGGCACAGTTTCCCCTGGTTTCTAGGGTCATGTGATGGGCACAGTTTCCCCTGGTTACTGGGGTCATGTGATGGGCACAGTTTCCCCTGGTTACTGGGGTCATGTGATGGGCACAGTTTCCCCTGGTTACGAGGGTCATGTGATGGGCACAGTTTCCCCTGGTGACTGGGGTGATGTGATGGGCATAGTTTCCCCTGGTTACTGGGGTCATGTGATGGGCACAGTTTCCCCTGGTTACTGGGGTCATGTGATGGGCACAGTTTCCCCTGGTTACTCGGGTCATGTGATGGGCACAGTTTCCCCTGGTTACTAGGGTCATGTGATGGGCACAGTTTCCCCTGGTTTCCAGGGTCATGTGATGGGCACAGTTTCCCCCGGTTACTCGGGTCATGTGATGGGCCCAGTTTCCCCCGGTTACTGGGGTCATGTGATGGGCCCAGTTTCCCCCAATTCGAGGGTCATGTGATGGGCACAGTTTTGCCAGGATACTGGGGTCATGTGATGTGCACAGTTTCCCCTCTTTACTGGGGTCATGTGATGGGCACAGTTTCCCCTGGTTACTGGGGTCATGTGATGGGCACAGTTTCCCCTTGTTACTAGGGTCATGTGATGGGCAGACTTTCCCCTGGTTACTAGGGTCATGTGATAGGCACAGTTTCCCCTGGTTACTGGGGTCATGTGATGGGCACAGTTTCCCCCGTTTACTGGGGTCATGTGATGGTCCCAGCATCCCCCAGTTACTAGGGTCATGTGATGGGCACAGTCTCCCCTGGTTACTGGGGTCATGTGATGGGCACATTTTCCAACGGTTACTGGGGTCATGTGATGTGCACAGTTTCCCCCGGTTACTGGGGTCATGTGATGGGCACAGTTTCCCCTGGTTACTGGGGTCATGTGATGGGCACAGTTTCCCCTGGTTACTGGGGTCATGTGATAGGAACAGTTTCCCCTTGTTACGAGGGTCATGTGATGGGCACAGTTTCCACCGGTTACTCGTGTCATGTGATGGGCACAGATTCCACCGGTTACTTGGGTCATGTGATGGGCACGGTTTCCCCTGGTTACTGGGGTCATGTGATCGGCACTGTTTCCTCTGGTTACTGGGGTCATGTGATGGGCACTGTTTGCCCTGGTTACTGGGGTCATGTGATGGGCACTGTTTCCCCTGGTTCCTGGGGTCATGTGATGGGCACAGTTTCCACCGGTTACTTGGGTCATGTGATGGGCACGGTTTCCCCTGGTTACTGGGGTCATGTGATCGGCACTGTTTCCTCTGGTTACTGGGGTCATGTGATGGGCACTGTTTGCCATGGTTACTGGGGTCATGTGATGGGCACAGTTTCCCCTGGTTACTGGGATCATGTGATGGGCACAGTTTACCCTGGTTACTGGGGTCATGTGATGGGCACAGTTTCCCCTGGTTACTGGGGTCATGTGATGGCACAGTTTCCCCCGGTTACTGGGGTCATGTGATGGGCACAGTTTCCCCTGGTTACTAGGGTCATGTGATGGGCACAGTTTCCCCCAGTTACTGGGGTCATGTGATGGGCACAGTTTCCCCTGGTTACTGGGGTCATGTGATGGGCCCAGTTTCCTCTGGTTACGGGGGTCATGTGATGGGCACAGTTTCCCCTGGTTACTGGGGTCATGTGATGGGCACAGTTTCCCCTGGTTACTGGGGTCATGTGATAGGAACAGTTTCCCCTTGTTACGAGGGTCATGTGAGGGGCACAGTTTCCACCGGTTACTCGGGTCATGTGATGGGCACTGTTTCCCCTGGTTACTCGGGTCATGTGATGGGCACAGTTTCCACCGGTTACTCGGGTCATGTGATGGGCACAGTTTCCACCGGTTACTTGGGTCATGTGATGGGCACGGTTTCCCCTGGTTACTGGGGTCATGTGATCGGCACTGTTTCCTCTGGTTACTGGGGTCATGTGATGGGCACTGTTTCCCCTGGTTCCTGGGGTCATGTGATGGGCACAGTTTCCCCTGGTTACTGGGGTCATGTGATGGGCACTGTTTCCTCTGGTTACTGGGGTCATGTGATGGGCACTGTTTGCCCTGGTTACTGGGGTCATGTGATTGCCCCGGTTTCCCCTGGTTACTGGGGTCATGTGATGGGCACAGTTTCCCCTGGTTACTGGGGTCATGTGATGGGCACAGTTTCCTCTGGTTACTAGGGTCATGTGATGGGCACAGTTTCCTCTGGTTACTGGGGTCATGTGATGGGCACAGTTTCCCCTGGTTACTCGGGTCATGTGATGGGCACAGTTTCCCCTGGTTACTGGGGTCATGTGATGGGCACAGTTTCCCCTGGTTACTGGGGTCATGTGATGGGCCCAGTTTCCCCCGGTTACGAGGGTCATGTGATGGGCCCAGTTTCCTCTGGTTACGGGGGTCATGTGATGGGCACAGTTTCCCCTGGTTACTGGGGTCATGTGATGGGCACAGTTTCCCCTGGTTACTGGGGTCATGTGATAGGAACAGTTTCCCCTTGTTACGAGGGTCATGTGATGGTCACAGTTTCCACCGGTTACTCGGGTCATGTGATGGGCACAGTTTCCCCTGGTTACTAGGGTCATGTGATGGGCACAGTTTCCCCTGGTTACTGGGGTCATGTGATGGGCACAGTTTCCCCTGGTTACTGGGGTCATGTGATGGGCACTGTTTCCTCTGGTTACTGGGGTCATGTGATGGGCACAGTTTCGCCAGGATACTGGGGTCATGTGATTTGCACAGTTTCCCCTGGTTACTCGGGTCATGTGATGGGCGCTGTTTCCTCTGGTTACTGGGGTCATGTGATGGGCACAGTTTCCCCTGGTTAATGGGGTCATGTGATGGGCACAGTTTCCACCGGTTACTTGGGTCATGTGATGGGCACAGTTTCCCCTGGTTACTGGGGTCATGTGATGGGCACAGTTTCGTCAGGATACTGGGGTCATGTGATGGGCACAGTTTCCCCTGGTTACTGGGGTCATGTGATGGGCACAGTTTCCCCTGGTTACTGGGGTCATGAGATGGGCACAGTTTCCACCGGTTACTTGGGTCATGTGATGGGCACAGTTTCCCCCGGTTACTGGGGTCATGTGATGGGCACGGTTTCCTCTGGTTACTGGGGTCATGTGATGGGCACAGTTTCCCCTGGTTACTGGGGTCATGTGATGGGCACATTTTCCCCTGGTTACGAGGGTCATGTGATGGGCACAGTTTCCTCTGGTTACTGGGGTCATGTGATGGGCACAGTTTCCCCTGGTTACTGGGGTCATGTGATGGGCACAGTTTCCCCCGGTTACTGGGGTCATGTGATGGGCACAGTTTCCCCTGGTTACTAGGGTCATGTGATGGGCACAGTTTCCCCCAGTTACTGGGGTCATGTGATGGGCACAGTTTCCCCTGGTTACTGGGGTCATGTGATGGGCACAGTTTCGCCTGGTTACTAGGGTCATGTGATGGGCACAGTTTCCCCTGGTTACTAGGGTCATGTGATGGGCACAGTTTCCCCTGGTTTCTAGGGTCATGTGATGGGCACAGTTTCCCCTGGTTACTAGGGTCATGTGATGGGCACAGTTTCCCCCGGTTACTGGGGTCATGTGATGGGCACAGTTTCCCCTGGTTACTAGGGTCATGTGATGGGCACAGTTTCCCTTGGTTTCTAGGGTCATGTGATGGGCACAGTTTCCCCTGGTTACTGGGGTCATGTGATGGGCACAGTTTCCCCTGGTTACTGGGGTCATGTGATGGGCACAGTTTCCCCTGGTTACGAGGGTCATGTGATGGGCACAGTTTCCCCTGGTGACTGGGGTGATGTGATGGGCATAGTTTCCCCTGGTCACTGGGGTCATGTGATGGGCACAGTTTCCCCTGGTTACTGGGGTCATGTGATGGGCACAGTTTCCCCTGGTTACTCGGGTCATGTGATGGGCACAGTTTCCCCTGGTTACTAGGGTCATGTGATGGGCACAGTTTCCCCTGGTTTCCAGGGTCATGTGATGGGCACAGTTTCCCCCGGTTACTCGGGTCATGTGATGGGCCCAGTTTCCCCCGGTTACTGGGGTCATGTGATGGGCCCAGTTTCCCCCAATTCGAGGGTCATGTGATGGGCACAGTTTTGCCAGGATACTGGGGTCATGTGATGTGCACAGTTTCCCCTCTTTACTGGGGTCATGTGATGGTCCCAGCATCCCCCAGTTACTAGGGTCATGTGATGGGCACAGTCTCCCCTGGTTACTGGGGTCATGTGATGGGCACATTTTCCAACGGTTACTGGGGTCATGTGATGTGCACAGTTTCCCCCGGTTACTAGGGTCATGTGATGGGCACAGTTTCCCCTGGTTACTGGGGTCATGTGATGGGCACAGTTTCCCCTGGTTACTGGGGTCATGTGATAGGAACAGTTTCCCCTTGTTACGAGGGTCATGTGATGGGCACAGTTTCCCCTGGTTACTAGGGTCATGTGATGGGCACAGTTTCCACCGGTTACTCGTGTCATGTGATGGGCACAGTTTCCACCGGTTACTTGGGTCATGTGATGGGCACGGTTTCCCCTGGTTACTGGGGTCATGTGATCGGCACTGTTTCCTCTGGTTACTGGGGTCATGTGATGGGCACTGTTTGCCCTGGTTACTGGGGTCATGTGATGGGCACTGTTTCCCCTGGTTCCTGGGGTCATGTGATGGGCACAGTTTCCACCGGTTACTTGGGTCATGTGATGGGCACGGTTTCCCCTGGTTACTGGGGTCATGTGATCGGCACTGTTTCCTCTGGTTACTGGGGTCATGTGATGGGCACTGTTTGCCATGGTTACTGGGGTCATGTGATGGGCACAGTTTCCCCTGGTTACTGGGGTCATGTGATGGGCACAGTTTACCCTGGTTACTGGGGTCATGTGATGGGCACAGTTTCCTCTGGTTACTGGGGTCATGTGATGGGCACAGTTTCCCCTGGTTACTGGGGTCATGTGATGGGCCCGGTTTCCCCTGGTTACTGGGGTCATGTGATGGGCACAGTTTCCCCTGGTTACTGGGGTCATGTGATGGGCACAGTTTCCTCTGGTTACTAGGGTCATGTGATGGGCACAGTTTCCTCTGGTTACTGGGGTCATGTGATGGGCACAGTTTCCCCTGGTTACTCGGGTCATGTGATGGGCACAGTTTCCCCTGGTTACTGGGGTCATGTGATGGGCACAGTTTCCCCTGGTTACTGGGGTCATGTGATGGGCCCAGTTTCCCCCGGTTACTGGGGTCATGTGATGGGCCCAGTTTCCTCTGGTTATGGGGGTCATGTGATGGGCACAGTTTCCCCTGGTTACTGGGGTCATGTGATGGGCACAGTTTCCCCTGGTTACTGGGGTCATGTGATAGGAACAGTTTCCCCTTGTTACGAGGGTCATGTGATGGTCACAGTTTCCACCGGTTACTCGGGTCATGTGATGGGCACAGTTTCCCCTGGTTACTAGGGTCATGTGATGGGCACAGTTTCCCCTGGTTACTGGGGTCATGTGATGGGCACTGTTTCCTCTGGTTACTGGGGTCATGTGATGGGCACAGTTTCGCCAGGATACTGGGGTCATGTGATTTGCACAGTTTCCCCTGGTTACTGGGGTCATGTGATGGGCACTGTTTCCTCTGGTTACTGGGGTCATGTGATGGGCACAGTTTCCCCTGGTTAATGGGGTCATGTGATGGGCACAGTTTCCACCGGTTACTTGGGTCATGTGATGGGCACAGTTTCCCCTGGTTACTGGGGTCATGTGATGGGCACAGTTTCGCCAGGATACTGGGGTCATGTGATGGGCACAGTTTCCCCTGGTTACTGGGGTCATGTGATGGGCACAGTTTCCTCTGGTTACTGGGGTCATGAGATGGGCACAGTTTCCACCGGTTACTTGGGTCATGTGATGGGCACAGTTTCCCCCGGTTACTGGGGTCATGTGATGGGCACGGTTTCCTCTGGTTACTGGGGTCATGTGATGGGCCCAGTTTCCCCCGGTTACTGGGGTCATGTGATGGGCCCAGTATCCCCCAATTCGTAGGGTCATGTGATGGGCACAGTTTTGCCAGGATACTGGGGTCATGTGATGTGCACAGTTTCCCCTCTTTACTGGGGTCATGTGATGTGCACAGTTTCCCCTGGTTAATGAGGTCATGTGATGGGCGCAGTTTCCCCCAATTGCTCGGGTCATGTGATGGGCACAGTTTCCCCTGGTTAATGGGGTCATGTGATGGGCGCAGTTTCCCCCAATTGCTCGGGTCATGTGATGGGCACAGTTTCCCCTGGTTACTGGGGTCATGTGATGGGCACAGTTTCCCCTTGTTACTAGGGTCATGTGATGGGCAGACTTTCCCCTGGTTACTAGGGTCATGTGATGGGCACAGTTTCCCCTGGTTACTGGGGTCATGTGATGGGCACAGTTTCCCCTGGTTACTGGGGTCATGTGATAGGAACAGTTTCCCCTTGTTACGAGGGTCATGTGATGGGCACAGTTTCCCCTGGTTACTAGGGTCATGTGATGGGCACAGTTTCCACCGGTTACTCGTGTCATGTGATGGGCACAGTTTCCACCGGTTACTTGGGTCATGTGATGGGCACGGTTTCCCCTGGTTACTGGGGTCATGTGATCGGCACTGTTTCCTCTGGTTACTGGGGTCATGTGATGGGCACTGTTTGCCCTGGTTACTGGGGTCATGTGATGGGCACTGTTTCCCCTGGTTCCTGGGGTCATGTGATGGGCACAGTTTCCACCGGTTACTTGGGTCATGTGATGGGCACGGTTTCCCCTGGTTACTGGGGTCATGTGATCGGCACTGTTTCCTCTGGTTACTGGGGTCATGTGATGGGCACTGTTTGCCATGGTTACTGGGGTCATGTGATGGGCACAGTTTCCCCTGGTTACTGGGGTCATGTGATGGGCACAGTTTACCCTGGTTACTGGGGTCATGTGATGGGCACAGTTTCCTCTGGTTACTGGGGTCATGTGATGGGCACAGTTTCCCCTGGTTACTGGGGTCATGTGATGGGCCCGGTTTCCCCTGGTTACTGGGGTCATGTGATGGGCACAGTTTCCCCTGGTTACTGGGGTCATGTGATGGGCACAGTTTCCTCTGGTTACTAGGGTCATGTGATGGGCACAGTTTCCTCTGGTTACTGGGGTCATGTGATGGGCACAGTTTCCCCTGGTTACTCGGGTCATGTGATGGGCACAGTTTCCCCTGGTTACTGGGGTCATGTGATGGGCACAGTTTCCCCTGGTTACTGGGGTCATGTGATGGGCCCAGTTTCCCCCGGTTACTGGGGTCATGTGATGGGCCCAGTTTCCTCTGGTTACGGGGGTCATGTGATGGGCACAGTTTCCCCTGGTTACTGGGGTCATGTGATGGGCACAGTTTCCCCTGGTTACTGGGGTCATGTGATAGGAACAGTTTCCCCTTGTTACGAGGGTCATGTGATGGTCACAGTTTCCACCGGTTACTCGGGTCATGTGATGGGCACAGTTTCCCCTGGTTACTAGGGTCATGTGATGGGCACAGTTTCCCCTGGTTACTGGGGTCATGTGATGGGCACTGTTTCCTCTGGTTACTGGGGTCATGTGATGGGCACAGTTTCGCCAGGATACTGGGGTCATGTGATTTGCACAGTTTCCCCTGGTTACTGGGGTCATGTGATGGGCACTGTTTCCTCTGGTTACTGGGGTCATGTGATGGGCACAGTTTCCCCTGGTTAATGGGGTCATGTGATGGGCACAGTTTCCACCGGTTACTTGGGTCATGTGATGGGCACAGTTTCCCCTGGTTACTGGGGTCATGTGATGGGCACAGTTTCGCCAGGATACTGGGGTCATGTGATGGGCACAGTTTCCCCTGGTTACTGGGGTCATGTGATGGGCACAGTTTCCTCTGGTTACTGGGGTCATGAGATGGGCACAGTTTCCACCGGTTACTTGGGTCATGTGATGGGCACAGTTTCCCCCGGTTACTGGGGTCATGTGATGGGCACGGTTTCCTCTGGTTACTGGGGTCATGTGATGGGCCCAGTTTCCCCCGGTTACTGGGGTCATGTGATGGGCCCAGTATCCCCCAATTCGTAGGGTCATGTGATGGGCACAGTTTTGCCAGGATACTGGGGTCATGTGATGTGCACAGTTTCCCCTCTTTACTGGGGTCATGTGATGTGCACAGTTTCCCCTGGTTAATGAGGTCATGTGATGGGCGCAGTTTCCCCCAATTGCTCGGGTCATGTGATGGGCACAGTTTCCCCTGGTTAATGGGGTCATGTGATGGGCGCAGTTTGCCCCAATTGCTCGGGTCATGTGATGGGCACAGTTTCCCCTGGTTACTGGGGTCATGTGATGGGCACAGTTTCCCCTTGTTACTAGGGTCATGTGATGGGCAGACTTTCCCCTGGTTACTAGGGTCATGTGATGGGCACAGTTTCCCCTGGTTACTGGGGTCATGTGATGGGCACAGTTTCCCCTGGTTACTGGGGTCATGTGATAGGAACAGTTTCCCCTTGTTACGAGGGTCATGTGATGGGCACAGTTTCCCCTGGTTACTAGGGTCATGTGATGGGCACAGTTTCCACCGGTTACTCGTGTCATGTGATGGGCACAGTTTCCACCGGTTACTTGGGTCATGTGATGGGCACGGTTTCCCCTGGTTACTGGGGTCATGTGATCGGCACTGTTTCCTCTGGTTACTGGGGTCATGTGATGGGCACTGTTTGCCCTGGTTACTGGGGTCATGTGATGGGCACTGTTTCCCCTGGTTCCTGGGGTCATGTGATGGGCACAGTTTCCACCGGTTACTTGGGTCATGTGATGGGCACGGTTTCCCCTGGTTACTGGGGTCATGTGATCGGCACTGTTTCCTCTGGTTACTGGGGTCATGTGATGGGCACTGTTTGCCATGGTTACTGGGGTCATGTGATGGGCACAGTTTCCCCTGGTTACTGGGGTCATGTGATGGGCACAGTTTACCCTGGTTACTGGGGTCATGTGATGGGCACAGTTTCCTCTGGTTACTGGGGTCATGTGATGGGCACAGTTTCCCCTGGTTACTGGGGTCATGTGATGGGCCCGGTTTCCCCTGGTTACTGGGGTCATGTGATGGGCACAGTTTCCCCTGGTTACTGGGGTCATGTGATGGGCACAGTTTCCTCTGGTTACTAGGGTCATGTGATGGGCACAGTTTCCTCTGGTTACTGGGGTCATGTGATGGGCACAGTTTCCCCTGGTTACTCGGGTCATGTGATGGGCACAGTTTCCCCTGGTTACTGGGGTCATGTGATGGGCACAGTTTCCCCTGGTTACTGGGGTCATGTGATGGGCCCAGTTTCCCCCGGTTACTGGGGTCATGTGATGGGCCCAGTTTCCTCTGGTTATGGGGGTCATGTGATGGGCACAGTTTCCCCTGGTTACTGGGGTCATGTGATGGGCACAGTTTCCCCTGGTTACTGGGGTCATGTGATAGGAACAGTTTCCCCTTGTTACGAGGGTCATGTGATGGTCACAGTTTCCACCGGTTACTCGGGTCATGTGATGGGCACAGTTTCCCCTGGTTACTAGGGTCATGTGATGGGCACAGTTTCCCCTGGTTACTGGGGTCATGTGATGGGCACTGTTTCCTCTGGTTACTGGGGTCATGTGATGGGCACAGTTTCGCCAGGATACTGGGGTCATGTGATTTGCACAGTTTCCCCTGGTTACTGGGGTCATGTGATGGGCACTGTTTCCTCTGGTTACTGGGGTCATGTGATGGGCACAGTTTCCCCTGGTTAATGGGGTCATGTGATGGGCACAGTTTCCACCGGTTACTTGGGTCATGTGATGGGCACAGTTTCCCCTGGTTACTGGGGTCATGTGATGGGCACAGTTTCGCCAGGATACTGGGGTCATGTGATGGGCACAGTTTCCCCTGGTTACTGGGGTCATGTGATGGGCACAGTTTCCTCTGGTTACTGGGGTCATGAGATGGGCACAGTTTCCACCGGTTACTTGGGTCATGTGATGGGCACAGTTTCCCCCGGTTACTGGGGTCATGTGATGGGCACGGTTTCCTCTGGTTACTGGGGTCATGTGATGGGCCCAGTTTCCCCCGGTTACTGGGGTCATGTGATGGGCCCAGTTTCCCCCAATTCGTAGGGTCATGTGATGGGCACAGTTTTGCCAGGATACTGGGGTCATGTGATGTGCACAGTTTCCCCTCTTTACTGGGGTCATGTGATGTGCACAGTTTCCCCTGGTTAATGAGGTCATGTGATGGGCGCAGTTTCCCCCAATTGCTCGGGTCATGTGATGGGCACAGTTTCCCCTGGTTAATGGGGTCATGTGATGGGCGCAGTTTCCCCCAATTGCTCGGGTCATGTGATGGGCACAGTTTCCCCTGGTTACTGGGGTCATGTGATGGGCACAGTTTCCCCTTGTTACTAGGGTCATGTGATGGGCAGACTTTCCCCTGGTTACTAGGGTCATGTGATGGGCACAGTTTCCCCTGGTTACTGGGGTCATGTGATGGGCACAGTTTCCCCCGTTTACTGGGGTCATGTGATGGTCCCAGCATCCCCCAGTTACTAGGGTCATGTGATGGGCACAGTCTCCCCTGGTTACTGGGGTCATGTGATGGGCACATTTTCCACCGGTTACTGGGGTCATGTGATGTGCACAGTTTCCCCCGGTTACTAGGTTCATGTGATGGGCACAGTTTCCACTGGTTACTGGGGTCATGTGATGGGCACAGTTTCCCCTGGTTACTGGGGTCATGTGATGGGCACAGTTTCCCCCAGTTACTAGGGTCATGTGATGGGCACAGTTTCCCCTCGTTACTGGGGTCATGTGATGGGCACAGTTTCCCCTGGTTACTGGGGTTATGTGATGGGCACAGTTTCCCCTGGTTACTGGGGTCATGTGATGGGCACAGTTTCCCCTGGTTACTGGGGTCATGTGATGGGCACAGTTTCCCCCAGTTACTAGGGTCATGTGATGGGCACAGTTTCCCCTGGTTACTGGGGTCATGTGATGGGCACAGTTTCCCATAGTTACTGGGGTCATGTGATGGGCACAGTTTCCCCCAGTTACTGGGGTCATGTGATGGGCCCGGTTTCCCCTGGTTACTGGGGTCATGTGATCGGCACAGTTTCCCCTGGTTACTGGGGTCATGTGATGGGCACAGTTTCCCCTGGTTACTTGGGTCATGTGATGGGCACAGTTTCCCCTGGTTACTGGGGTCATGTGATGGGCCCGGTTTCCCCTGGTTACTGGGGTCATGTGATGGGCACAGTTTCCCCCCGTTACTGGGGTTATGTGATGGGCCCGGTTTCCCCCGGTTACTGGGGTCATGTGATGGGCCCGGTTTCCCCCGGTTACTGGGGTCATGTGATGGGCCCGGTTTCCGCTGGTTACTGGGGTCATGTGATGGGCCCGGTTTCCCCTGGTTACTGGGGTCATGTGATGGGCACAGTTTCCCCTCGTTACTGGGGTCATGTGATGGGCCCGGTTTCCCCCGGTTACTGGGGTCATGTGATGGGCCCGGTTTCCCCCGGTTACTGGGGTCATGTGATGGGCCCGGTTTCCCCCGGTTTCTGGGGTCATGTGATGGGCCCGGTTTCCCCTGGTTGCTGGGGTCATGTGATGGGCACAGTTTCCCCTGGTTACTAGGGTCATGAGATGGGCACTGTTTCCCCTGGTTACTGGGGTCATGTGATGTGCCCGGTTTCCCCTGGTTACTGGGGTCATGTGATGGGCACAGTTTCCCCTGGTTACTCGGGTCATGTGATGGGCACAGTTTCCCCTCGTTACTGGGGTCATGTGATGTGCACAGTTTCCCCTGGTTACTGGGGTCATGTGATGGGCACAGTTTCCCCTGGTTACTGGGGTCATGTGATGGGCACAGTTTCCCCTGGTTACTGGGGTCATGTGATGGGCACAGTTTCCCCTGGTTACTGGGGTCATGTGATGGGCACAGTTTCCCCTGGTTACTCGTGTCATGTGATGGGCACAGTTTCCCCTGGTTACTGGGGTCATGTGATGGGCACAGTTTCCCCTGGTTACTGGGGTCATGTGATGGGCACAGTTTCCCCTGGTTACTAGGGTCATGTGATGGGCACAGTTTCCCCCGGTTACTGGGGTCATGTGATGGGCACAGTTTCCCCTGGTTACTGGGGTCATGTGATGGGCACAGTTTCCCCTGGTTACTCGTGTCATGTGATGGGCACAGTTTCCCCTGGTTACTGGGGTCATGTGATGGGCACAGTTTGGAGATGCCGCTGAGCATTCTCTCCAAGTCCCCAGGATGATTAAAGCAGAAACCCCGTTGAACGTATCCGACGACAACAGCAGCAGTTTCTTCCGAGAGGCCTTGTCCCAGGCCCTGCCTTGCTCTGTGAAGTAAACCATTTCCTAAGTTCCTCCCTTTGGACGCCTGCTGCTCAATTTTAAAAGCAAAGTCCGGTGCGTTGGGGCAAAGAAAATGGGAGAAATCCCGAGTGGGCGGGATTCCCGGCTCCAACCCGCTGAAGAACGCTCACGACCCAGAGTCATCTGGGTGCGCACGTCATTCCCGAACCCGGATGTCCTGCCAGCAATTAAAGCCGGCGGGACGATATTTAAACAAGCAAAATACCTCATTGAGGTACTTAAGGTCGTTTATTTTTGGCATATTGGTCACTTGAAAAGATTTTGACCTTACCTGGGCGGCTTTCCCATGGCTTCCAATTCACGCCTGGTGAAACATTTCCCATTGTAAAAAAATAAATAAACATACCTTACAAACGATGTCACCTGCACACCCCCTACTCCAATGTTCGATGTCCCTCCGATATCCAATGTCTCTCTCCCGCCCCCCCCGATGTCCGATGTCTCTTCCCACACCCCCCGCCCCTCCCGACGATGTCCGATCTTTGTCTCCCCCCCCCCTCTCCACTCTCTCTCAACGGCCGACGAGGTCTCTTTCTCTTTCTCCCCCCCGCCCCCTCGGATGTGCAGTTCCTTTCGGCAGCCACCCTGTCAATCAGCCTGGCTGCCGGGCCCGAAGAGGCTTGAATTGGCCTCATTAGGATTGCGATCGCACCCGCCTACGTCCTTCCGGGTTTGGTGCCCGCAAATCACCCCCCACCACTGCCATCCCACCGCCCTTTTAAAATTGAGCCCCTGGTGTCTCCTAACAGCGCTCAGGCCTTGTTATACTTAAATGAATCCAGTCTCAGAGCTGGCACCACCCCCCCCACCACCTCCCAACTCCTCCACGAGTTGTTGCATGTCAGGTGCTGGGGGAGGAGAGCTGACTGGACAATGACCCTTTTAATGGCCTGACTCCCAGATGACATAGAGTAACCGTTGTGATTTGCACAAGACACCCACCCACTCAGCCTTGTGATACTTGACATCTCTCGGGCGGTTCAGTGCCTGCTGGTATAGATGTGGTTTGTGGAAAAAAATGCAGCTCAGATCAAATGAAAACAGCAAAATTGTTTGTGAAGAAAGAAAGGGAAAGAAAGACTTGCATTTATCCAGCGCATCACACGACCTCAGGACGTCCCAAAGCACTTTACAGCCAGTGACATGCTTTTGAAGTGGAGTCACTGTTGTAATGTAGGAAGTGCTGCAGGCAATTTTATGCAAAGGTCCCACAAACAGCAATGCAAAACATGATTTGATCAACTGTTTCTGTGATGTTGGTTGAGGGATAAATATTGGTCAGGACAATTCTCAGCCTCCTCCTGAGGTTCCCCCCACCCCCCCGCTCCATCACAGGTACCAGTTTCCAGCCAATTCGATTCACTCCACGTCAACCCCCTGCTGCTGTCCAGCACTGTTCCCTCCCCAGTTTAATTTGACCTTTTTCTTTTGAGTCCAGGTGTACGTAAGGTCAAAGGAGCCTGAGGCTGGAGCTGACCCCCAACAGAGTCCAACAGGAAAATGTTACCCCCACAAAGATGAAGGGAGGCCTCGAGAGGAAGTGGTAATTACCTTCTGGTCTTCTTTTCTCGTTGATTTGAATACAGATGAATTAAACTTGTTTTGAACCTTGGTTAGACCACACTTGGAGTAATGTGAACAGTTCTGAACTCTATATTATGAAAAGGATACAGAGGCACTGGAAAAGGTACAAAAAAGATTTACACGAAAGATACCAGAACTGAGAGGTTCTACTTATCAGGAAAGGCTGGACAGGTTGGGGCTGTTTTCTCTAGGAAAGAGAAGACTGAGGGGTGACCTGATAGAGGTCTTCAAGATTATGAAAGGGGTTTGATCGGGTAGATGTAGAGAAGATGTTCCCACTTGTGGGGGGAGACCAGAGCGAGAGGTCATAAATATAAAATAGTCACTAATAAATCCAATAGGGAATTGAGGAGAAACTTCTTTACCCAGAGAGTGGTGAGAATGTGGAACTCACTCCCACAAGGAGTGGTTGAGGTGAATAACACAGATACATTTAAGGGGAAGCTCGATAAACACATGAGGAAGAAAGGAACAGAAGGAAATGCTGATAGGGTGAGATGAAGTAGGGAGGGAGGAGGCTCGTGTGGAGCATAAACACCGGCATGGACTTGTTGGGCCGAATGGCCTGTTTTTGTGCTGTAAATTCTATGTAAGATAATTACAGATGACGAAGGCCTTTTGGCCCATCCAGAAAGAACCAACTGTTGCCCCTGCTTCAATATCCAATTTATTCTTAAATGATTCCCAGGTTTCACCTTCACTGCTCGATCCAAGTTTTTCCCATTCGATTGGGAGAAACCGTTTCCAGTGGCAGGAGGGTCAGTAACCAAAGGACACTATTAAGGTAATTGGCAAAAGAACCAGGGAGGAGATGAGGAGAATTTATTTTACGCCGCGAGTTGTAATGATCTGGAATGCGCTGCCTGAAAGGGTGATGGAAGCAGATCCAACAATAACTTTCAAAAGGGAATTGGAGAAATACTTGAAAGGGAAAATTTGCAGGGCTATGGGGAAAGGGCAGGGGAGTGGGACTGATTGGATAGCTCTTTCAAAGAGCCGGTACAGGCACGAGGGGCTTGAATATACTCAACGACTGAGCATTCACAGCCCTCTGGGGTAGAGAATTCCAAAGATTCACAACCCTCTGCGTGAAGAAATTCCTCCTCATCTCAGTCTTGAATGCCCGATCCCTTATCCTGCGACTATGCCCCCAGTTCTAGACTCTCCAGCCAGGGGAAACAGCCTCTCAGCATCTACCCTGTCAAGCCCCCTCATAATTTTATATGGTTCAATGAGGTCACCTCTCATTCTTCTAAATGCGGAGAGTATAGGCCCATTCTACTCAATCTTTCCTCATAGGACAACCCTCTCATCCCAGGAATCAATCTAGTGAACCTTCGTTCACTGCCTCTAAGGCAAGTATATCGTTCCTTAAATAAGGAGACTAAAACTGTACACAGTACTCCAGGTGAGGTCTCATCAAAGCCCTGTACAACTGTAGTAAGACTTCCTTACTCTTATACTCCAACTCCGTCGCAATAAAGGCCAACATGCCATTAGCTTTCCTAATTTTTTTTAATTCGTTCATGGGATGTGGGCATCGCTGGCGAGGCCGGCATTTATTGCCCATCCCTAATTGCCCTTGAGAAGGTGGTGGTGAGCTGCCTTCTTGAACTGCTGCAGTCCGTGTGGTGAAGGTTCTCCCACAGCGCTGTTAGGAAGGGAGTTCAGGATTTTGACCCAGCAACGATGAAGGAACGGCGATATATTTCCAAGTCGGGATGGTGTGTGACTTGGAGGGGAACGTGCAGGTGGTGTTGTTCCCATGTGCCTGCTGCTCTTGTCCTTCTAGGTGATAGAGGTCGCAGGTTTGGGAGGTGCTGTCGAAGAAGCCTTGGCGAGTTGCTGCAGTGCATCCTGTGGATGGTGCACACTGCAGCCACTGTGCGCCGGTGGTGAAGGGAGTGAATGTTTAGGGTGGTGGATGGGGTGCCAATCAAGCGGGCTGCTTTGTCCTGGATGGTGTTGAGCTTCTTGAGTGTTGTTGCAGCTGCACTCATCCAGGGAAGTGGAGAGTATTCCATGGCTCTCCTGACTTGTGCCTTGTAGATGGTGGAAAGGCTTTGGGGAGTCAGGAGGTGAGTCACTCGCCACAGAATACCCAGCCTCTGACCTGCTCTTGTAGCCACAGTATTTATGTGGCTGGTCCAGTTCAGTTTCTGGTCAATGGTGACCCCCAGGATGTTGATAGTGGGGGATTCGGCGATGGTAATGCCGTTGAATGTCAAGGGAAGGTGGTTAGACTCTCTCTTGTTGGAGGTGGTCATTGCCTGGCACTTGTCTGGCACGAATGTTACTTGCCACTTATGAGCCCAAGCCTGGATGTTGTCCAGGTCTTGCTGCATGCGGGCTCAGACTGCTTCATTATTTGAGGGGTTGTGAATGGAACTGAACACTGTGCAATCATCAGCGAACATCCCCATTTCTGACCTTATGATGGAGGGAAGGTTATTGATGAAGCAGCTGAAGATGGTTGGGCCTAGGACACTGCCCTGAGGAACTCCTGCAGCAATGCCCTGGGGCTGAGATGATTGGCCTCTAACAACCACTACGATCTTCCTTTGTGCTGGGTATGACTCCAGCCACTGGAGAGTTTTCCCCCTGACTCCCATGGACTTCAATTTTACGAGGGCTCCTTGGTGCCACACTCGGTCAAATGCTGCCTTGATGTCAAGGGCAGTCACTCTCACCTCACCTCTGGAATTCAGCTCTTTTGTCCATGTTTGGACCAAGGCTGTAATGAGGTCTGGAGCCGAGTGGTCCTGGCGGAACCCAAACTGAGCATCGGTGAGCAGGTTATTGGTGAGTATATGCCACTTGATAGCACTGTCGACGACACCTTCCATCACTTTGCTGATGATTGAGAGTAGACTGATGGGGCGGTAATTGGCCGGATTGGATTTGTCCTGCTTTTTGTGGACAGGACATACCTGGGCAATTTTCCACATTGTCGGGTAGATGCCAGTGTTGTAGCTGTACTGGAACAGCTTGGCTAGAGGCACAGCTAGTTCTGGAGCACAAGTCTTCAGCACTACAGCCGGGATGTTGTCGGGGCCCATAGACTTTGCTGTATCCAGTGCACTCAGACGTTTCTTGATATCACGTGGAGTGAATCGAATTGGCCGAAGACTGGCTTCCGTGATGGTGGGGATATCGGGAGGAGGCCGAGATGGATCATCCACTCGGCACTTCTGGCTGAAGATGGTTGCAAACGCTTCAGCCTTGTCTTTTGCACTCACGTGCTGGACTCCGCCATCATTGAGGATGGGGATGTTCACGGAGCGTCCTCCTCCCGTTAGTTGTTTAATTGTCCACCACCATTCACGACTGGATGTGACAGGACTGCAGAGCATTGAAATGATCTGTTGGTTGTGGAATTACTTGCTGTACCTGCATGTTAACTTTTTGTGTTTCTTATACAAGGACACCCAATTCTCTCTGAACACCAACATTTAATAGTTTCTCACCATTTAGAAAATATTCTGTTTTTTTATTCTTCCTACCAAAGTGAATAACCTCACATTTCCCCACATTACACTCCATCTGCCACCTTCTTGCCCACTCACTTAACCTGTCTATATCCCTTTGCAGACTCTTTGGGCTTGATTTTAAAATCCAAGTGTGGCGGGGGGGGGCTCCAAAAATTGGGGAAATCCCGACCGGGTTCGGAACCCGGTTCCAACCCGCAGACTGCTGGGTTTCCCACTGATGCGTCTGGGTGCGCATGCGCCTCATGAATGTGGAACTCCCGGCAATTAAAGCCGGTGGGATGTCAGTTCAGAGAGTTGTTCAGATCGTTGAAGTACTTAATTTTGTGCACATTATGGCAGGGGTCCGATTTTCAAACATCCTCAGCTGCGGGAAACACTCCATGTTCTCTCAGTCGTGTTTCAGCTAGCAGCCAGTTGCACGTTCAAATGCTTGTTTGACAAATGGGAATAAAAGGTGAGTTATTGCAACCGGGCACTCAGTTCTTTCTGACAAACCTTTGGCTGGGAGATCTTTGTGTTTTCACTGAAAATTCTTACTTTCCACTCACAATTCTTCTGTTCACACATATTTACCAACTTTTCAGACCCCCTCAAACTCACACCATCAGGATGGGGGGGGCGCCATGGTTGCGTTCGCCGCTACATCCGAGGAGAGCAACGTCACCAGCCTCGCCACCCCTCCCTGTACAAAACAGTCGTGCAACTACACATACACCCAGTGTAAAGTGACCCAATGGGTGGCATCAAGTGTCACTATTCATGGTGAAGCTCGTGAAAGGGCCCTATCACAAAAGCCAGTCAAGAACGGGCAAGACGTGGCAGTAGTGGTGACAATAATGATATTTAATGTGACTTTAACAAAAATAAATGAAAAACGTGACAGTCTGTCAAACACCCTTGTGCATCCTCTTCTTGATCACAAAATCTTCACCTTTCTCTCCCTACTACTTCTACGACTATTCCTACGTGGTGCATCCCCTGTGGCTGCAGCAGAGGTAGTGGCAGGTTGCTCTTGTTCATGCCCTGACCAATTAGATGCTTTGGGTCAGCGCCCTCTGGGTTTTGGTGCCCGTGAGGGCCCCTCCAAAGACTGCTCCACCTGCACCTGTGCAGCGGCAGACTCGGCCACCCGGAGAGGAGGCAGCATTGCAGGTACTGGTTCAGAGGGGACAACGGGTGAGACGTGGGAGCGCTTTGAGTGGCGTCCCCACTTCCATGTCCCCTTTCGCCATCACCCCTCCCCTGGGCCAGGCCCGCACCACTCCTACCACTCTCCTGGACACAGTGTGGTGGACACATGTGATGCGTTGGAAGGTCACTTCTAAATTTTCTGTCAGCCTGTTTAAGGCGGCAGAATATTGTTCACCCTGAGTCCGATCGACCGTTGTCAGGGCCTGAATGGACTCATTTGTGAACCGTGCATGAAGCTCAATGGAAGCTAGCCTTCTATCCATCGCAGACATTCCCGCACTTACCCGCGACACTATCTCAGAGATTCCCTCCTGTACCTGCGACACTATCTCAGAGATTCCCTCCTGTACCTGCGACACTATCTCAGAGATTCCCTCCTGTACCTGCGACACTATCTCAGAGATTCCCTCCTGTACCTGCGACACTATCTCAGAGATTCCCTCCTGTACCTGCGACACTATCTCAGAGATTCCCTCCTGTACCTGCGACACTATCTCAGAGATTCCCTCCTGTACCTGCGACACTATCTCAGAGATTCCCTCCTGTACCTGCGACACTATCTCAGAGATTCCCTCCTGTACCTGCGACACTATCTCAAGATTCCCTCCTGTACCTGCGACACTATCTCAGAGATTCCCTCCTGTACCTGCGACACTATCTCAGAGATTCCCTCCTGTACCTGCGACACTATCTCAGAGATTCCCTCCTGTACCTGCGACACTATCTCAGAGATTCCCTCCTGTACCTGCGACACTATCTCAGAGATTCCCTCCTGTACCTGCGACACTATCTCAGAGATTCCCTCCTGTACCTGCGACACTATCTCAGAGATTCCCTCCTGTACCTGCGACACTATCTCAGAGATTCCCTCCTGTACCTGCGACACTATCTCAGAGATTCCCTCCTGTACCTGCGACACTATCTCAGAGATTCCCTCCTGTACCTGCGACACTATCTCAAGATTCCCTCCTGTACCTGCGACACTATCTCAGAGATTCCCTCCTGTACCTGCGACACTATCTCAGAGATTCCCTCCTGTACCTGCGACACTATCTCAGAGATTCCCTCCTGTACCTGCGACACTATCTCAGAGATTCCCTCCTGTACCTGCGACACTATCTCAGAGATTCCCTCCTGTACCTGCGACACTATCTCAGAGATTCCCTCCTGTACCTGCGACACTATCTCAGAGATTCCCTCCTGTACCTGCGACACTATCTCAGAGATTCCCTCCTGTACCTGCGACACTATCTCAGAGATTCCCTCCTGTACCTGCGACACTATCTCAGAGATTCCCTCCTGTACCTGCGACACTATCTCAGAGATTCCCTCCTGTACCTGCGACACTATCTCAGAGATTCCCTCCTGTACCTGCGACACTATCTCAGAGATTCCCTCCTGTACCTGCGACACTATCTCAGAGATTCCTTCCTGAACCTGCGACACTATCTCAGAGATTCCTTCCTGAACCTGTGCCATCGTTCCACTCACGCAGGATTGGGACTCCTCCATCCTCTGAGCTATTGTGGAGAGTGCGCGTGGCACCTGCTCCAGCACCTCGCAAATGTGCTGCTGCCCCTCGATCATTCTCCTTTTAAAGGAGGGCCCCCAGGGTTCAGCATCTGCGTCCAGCTGAGCAGAGCCTGGAGAGGAGTGCTCCCACCGACGCGGACTCTCCACAGCTGCCCCTGCCACCAGTGTCCGCTTGTGCTCACTTGTGTGTGGTGACTCACCAGGTGACAATCCAACTAACTGAGGACTGGGACCCACCAAGGTGTGTCTATCTGCGCTGATGGATGGCTCACTCAGATGTGCGGTGCATCCTCAGAGGCCAGCAGGTCCTCTGAGGAATTGCCCCTCTGCCGTCACAGCGGTCGCTGAAGACCCTGTAAGAGAACAGAAGGCAATATTAAGCATCATCACAGATGTGTCATGTTGCGATGAGCATACTGAGGTGCTGAAGATGGCAAGGCATGTTAACATCAATTCATATTGTGTGTGCTGAACGTTAAAGTTCTGTCACCAGAGGTTTGTGGGGTACCAGTCTCGGTGTCTCCGACAGACAGGCACCCGAGGGTGCGGCCGATCTTGAGCGCCTCATCCTCCGCGTCTGTGAGGACCATTATTTGTTGTGGCCCCCCTTCAGTCCTCGCCTTCTCCCTTGCATTTTGCACTCTCTTCTCCTATAAGGGGAGAAAGAACAGACGTGTGAGTGAATGACGGTGAAGTGGTCAACCGATGAATGCATTGGTTTGGGTGAGGCTGACTGTGAAAGAGGTGCATCAGGGGGTGAGATGAGACAGAGACATCACGTTGGATCAAGATTGGGGTACGTGGTAGTGGTGGGGTGACTAATGGGGAGGTGAGGAAGTGCGGGTAAGTTGAGGATGAGCCTTCAGTGGGTGTGGGGAGTGATGTGATAGAGTAGGGCTGGCAGTGCAGAATGATGTTGGGGGGGGGGAGGTGGAGCATGGAATGCAGGAGAATCAGTAAGTGTGATCACTTTTGCAGACTTAGTTAGGTCATTGAAACACTTCCTGCACTGGATCCAGATGCGGGAGATGTTGCTGCTGCTGGTGACCTCCTCTGCCACCTCGAGCCAGGCCTTCTCGGTGGCAGAGGCAGGCCATTTCCTCCCGTCTGCGGGGTAAAACACTTCCCTCCTCCTCCTCACCCCGTCCAGTAGCTTCTGCAGTGAGGCTACACTGAACCTTGGAGCAGTCTTGCCCCCTGTGCTGCTCCATTCTGGTTTCTGGGTCTTTGCTCCAGCAAAAATCTTTGGAGCAATGGCCCTTTAAATAGAATCATAGAAAGGTTACAGCACGGAAGGAGGCCATTTGGCCCATCGAGTCCGCGCTGGCTCTATACAAGAGCAATCCAGCCGGTCCCACTCCCCCGCCCTATCCCCGTAGCCCTGCAAATTTTTTCCTTTCAAGTACTTATCCAGCTCCATCCGACGGCAAACCCGGAAGCCACATTAATTGGGACCAATTCCCTTGCGTTCGCATGCAAAACGCACATATTTTATTGGTCGGGTTACCCACGTGCCCATTCACCGTCCCCCCCTGCTGCCATCCTGCCTCCATTCTAAAATCGGGGCCCTTGTGTCCCCCTCACAGCTCACTTTCCCACCTAGCTTTGTACCGTCAGCAAACTTGGATACATTACACTCAGTCCCTTCATCTGAGTCATTTATATAGATTGTAAATAGCTGAGGCCCAAGCACTGATCCTTGCGGCACCCCACTAGTTACAGCCTGCCAACCTGAGAATGACCCGTTTATTCCTACTCTCTGTTTTCCAATCCTCTATCCATGCTAATATATTACCCCCCAACCCCATGAGCCCTTATCTTGTGTAACAACCTTTTGTGTGGCACCTTATCGAATGCCTTTTGAAAATCCAAATATACGACATCCACTGGTTCCCCTTTATCTACCCTGCTAGTTACAGCCTCAAAAAAGTCTAATAAATTTGTCAAATACGATTTCTGTTTCATAAAACCATTTTGACTCTGCCTAATTATATTATGATTTTCTAAGTGCCCTGTTACCTCAGCCCAGCTAGTCCCACTCCCCTGCCCTATCCCCGTAGCCCTGCAAATATTTTCCTTTCAAGTACTTATCCAGTTCCCTTTTGAAGGCCATGATTGAATCTGCCTCCACCACCCCCTCGGGCAGTGCATTCCAGATCCTAACCACTCGCTGGGTAAAAAAGTTTTTCCTCATGTCACCTTTGGTTCTGTTGCCAATCACCTTAAATCTCTGTCCTCTGGTCCTTGACCCTTCCGCCAATGGGAACAGCTTCTCTCTATCCACTCTGTCTAGACCCTTCATGATTTTGAACACCTCTATCAAATCTCCTCGCAACCGTCTCTGTTCCAAGGAGAACAACCCCAGCTTCTCCAGTCTATCCACGTAACTAAAGTCCCTCATCCCTGGAATCATTCTAGGAAATCTTTTCTGCACCCTCTCTAAGGCCTTCACATCTTTCCTAAAGTGCGGTGCCCAGAACTGGACACAATACTCCAGTTGTGGTCGAACCAGTGTTTTATAAAGGTTCATCATGACTTCCATACTTTTGTACTCTATGCCTCTATTTATAAAGCCCAGGATCCCGTATGCTTTTTTAACCGCTTTCTCAACCTGCCCTGCCACCTTCAACGACTTGTGCACTTATACCCCCAGATCTTTATGTTCGTCTACCCCTTTTAGAGTTGTGCTCTTGTAGGTTATGCCACCTTAAGTGCACATCCAAGTACCCTTTAAATGTGATGAGGATTTCTGCCTCTACTACCCTTTCAGGCAGTGAATTCCAGACACCCACCACAATATGATGGGGAATTGATCAAAGAATTGCTGCTATAAGATGCTACACCACAGTGCTGACTTGTCCTTATCTTCTCTTCTGTGCTCGGTGGTATAAGAGGTGATCTATTCCTTGCACTGTCTTTAAATCCGGCAGATCATACTCTGGGTTGCTTACCGTAACGGAGACCCCATTTTACGTGGACAGGCCGTTAGCCTGACAAGGGGGGAGACCAGCTCGACGCGATTGGGGGGTCATCACTCCATTCCCATCGGACACTCCCATTGGCTGTTTGTCAACCCAGTATTACAGAGAATTTACAGAAACAGGCCATTCAGCCAAACTGGTCTATCCCGGTGTTTATGCTCCACACGAGTCTTCTCCCTCCCTACCTCACCTCACCCTATCAACATAACCTTCTATTCCTTTCTTCCTCGTGTACTTATCGAGCTTCCCCTTAAATGTATCTGTATTATTCGCCCCAGCTACTCCTTGTGGGAGTGAGTTCCACATTCTCACCACTCTCTGGGTAAAGACATTTCTCCTGAATTCCCTATTGGATATATTAGTGACTATTTTATATTTATGGTCCCTAGTTTTGGACTCCCCAACAAGTAAAAGCATCTTCTCTACCCTTACCCTTTCAAACCCCTTCATAATTTTAAAGACTTCTATCAGGTCACCCCTCAGTCTTCTCTTTTCTAGAGAAAAGAGCCCCAGCCAGTTCAGCCTTTCATAAGAACATAAGAAATAGGAGCAGGAGTCGGTCATACGGCCCCTCGGGCCTGCTCCGTCATTCAATCAGATCATGGCTGATCTTCGACCTCAACTCCACTTTTCTGCCCAATCCCCATATCCCTTGATTCCCTTAGAGTTCAAAAATCTATCGTTCTCAGCCTTGAATATATTCAATGACTGAGCATCCACAGCCCTCTGGGGTTGAGAATTCCAAAGATTCACAACCCTCTGAGTGAAGAAACTCCTCCTCATCTCAGTCTTAAATGTCCGACCCCTTATCCTGAGACTCTGCCCCCTAGTTCTAGACTCTCCAGCCAGGGGAAACAGCCTCTCAGCATCTACCCCGTCAAGCGCCCTCATTTCTGACAGTTATAACCTCTCAGACTGGAACCCTGGGCTCCTGCTCGTCAGCGCTATGACGACGGGGTCAGGACTCCTGTCCCATCGGACACGAGTATCCTGCTGGATGCATACCCAGTATTCAGTGACCGGAGCTCTCATCTCCACTCTCCAGTGGCTATCTGCGATGGACTGTCTCCCCAACTAGCACTTGGGAAGTCGCAGGAAAGGAAGATCTTCTCCTCTGACTCCCACACTCTCACCTTCTCTCTCTCACTGCACCTCCAACCTGAAACAGTCCCAACTGGGCCTCAGTTTCATCTCCTCTGGTTGGGATTTGATGTTGGTGTCAGTGGCTGGCTTGTGAAAATGGAATTGTGTCAGTGAACGATACAGAGAGGGAGCATTCTTTTCAGGGCTCCAGTGAGGCGGTTAATGTGACGTGATGGGGGAAATTCAACCCAGCTGTGCTCCGAAAAGGCAGAGAAACCAGCACATTACCTCATCGATCCAGTCAGACAAAGGATCCCAGTCGTGAGGGACTGATCAGGAAGTTAAACAGGAACACATGTGTCAGCAGACTCATTAGCAGCCAGTTTCATCCTGTTCCCAATCAACTGTAGTGAAACATTGGGCAGATGGGCAATCAGACACATATACACAGAAATATACACGTGAAATCACACACACTGAAATATACACGTGAACTCACACACACAGAAATATACACGTGAAATCACACACACTGAAATATACACGTGAACTCACACACACAGAAATATACACGTGAAATCACACACACTGAAATATACACGTGAACTCACACACACAGAAATATACACGTGAAATCACACACACTGAAATATACACGTGAACTCACACACACAGAAATATACACGTGAAATCACACACACAGAAATATACACGTGAAATCACACACACTGAAATATACACGTGAAATCACACACACAGAAATATACACGTGAAATCACACACACTGAAATATACACGTGAACTCACACACGCAGAAATATACATGTGAACTCACACACACAGAAATGTACACGTGAACTCACACACACAAATATACAAGTGAAATCACACACACAAATATACAAGTGAAATCACACACAGAAATATACACGTGAAATCACACACACTGAAATATACACGTGAAATCACACACACAAATATACAAGTGAAATCACACACACTAATATACAAGTGAAATCACACACAGAAATATACAAGTGAAATCACACACAAATATACAAGTGAGATCACACATGCACAGAAATATACAAGTGTAATCACACACACAGAAATATACAAGTGAAATCACACACACAAATATAGAAGTGAAATCACACACAGAAATGTACAAGTGAAATCACACACACTGAAATATACATGTGAACTCACACACATTGAAATATACATGTGAGCTCACACACACAGAAATATACAAGTGAAATCACACACAGAAATGTACAAGTGAAATCACACACAGAAATGTACAAGTGAAATCACACACACTAATATACAAGTGAAATCACACACAGAAATATACAAGTGAAATCACACACAAATATACAAGTATAATCACACACACAGAAATATACACGTGAACTCACACACACTGAAATATACATGTGAAATCACACACACATAAATATACATGTGAGCTCACACACACAGAAATGTACAAGTGAAATCACACACAAATATACAAGTGTAATCACACACAGAAATATACACGTGAAATCACACACACACAAAAATATACACGTGAGCTCACACACACAGAAATGTACAAGTGAAATCACACACAGAAATATACAAGTGTAATCACAGACTTAGAAATATACACGTGAAATCACAGAAATATTCAAGTGAAATCACACACAGAAATATACATGTGAACTCACAGAAATATACATGTTAAATCACACACACACACTGGTGTAATTGCACATGAATACACATGCTCACAAACTAAAATACCTCACATACATAATTACACACACTCCCACACTCAAATACATACTCACGCACAAGTATGCTTGTATACTCTCGAACAAACGCACATGAACATTCACACAGTACATGCAGAAACACAGGTACACAAACATTCTAATGATCCTGGTTTGGAATTGTGTCCCACATAACTACCACCCTTTCCCATGTATACACATATATATATATGTACATATGTATATGCATATACATGCATGTATATATGTATGTGTGCATCTATATATATATATATAAAAATATATATGAGAGAAAGGACCTGTGTAATGTCGGAAAAATGGCAGCCAATTTGCACACAGCAAGGTCCCACAAATGGCAATGTGATAATGATAAGATAACTTTTTTAGTGATGTTGGTTGTGGTAAAAATATTGTCCAGGACACCGAGGAGAAAAGCATAGAAAACATAGAAAATAGGAGCAAGAGTAGGCCATTCGGCCCTTCGGGCCTGCTCCGCCATTCAAAATGATTATGGCTGATCGTCTAACTCAGTACCCTGTTCCCACTTTTTCCCCATATCCCTTGATCCCTTTAGCATTAAGGAATATATCTATCTCCTTCTTGAATACATCTAATGACTTGGCCTCCACTGCCTTCTGTGGTAGAGAATTCCACAGGTTCACCACCCTCTGAGTGAAGAAATTTCTCCTCATCTCGGTTCTAAATGGCATACCCCGTATCCTGAGACTGTGACCCCTGGTTCTGGACTCCCCAGCCATCGGGAACATCCTCCCTGCATCTAGTCTGTCTAGTCCTGTTAGAATTTTATATGTTTCGATGAGATCACCTCTCATTCTTCTAAACTCTCGTGAATATAGGCCTAGTCGACCCAATCCCTCCTCATACGTCAGTCCTGCCATCCCAGGAATCAGTCTGGTAAACCTTTGTTGCACTCCCTCCATGGCAAGGACATCCTTCCTCAGATAAGGAGACCAAAACTGCACACAATGTTCCAGATGTGGTCTCACCAAGGCCCTGTATAACTGCAGTAAGACATCCCTGTTCCTGTACTCAAATTTTTTTAAAAATTCATTCATGGGATATGGGCGTCGCTGACGAGGCCGGCATTTATTGCCCATCCCTAATTGCCCTTGAGAAGGTGGTGGTGAGCCGCCTTCTTGAACCGCTGCAGTCCGTGCGGTGAAGGTTCTCCCACAGTGCTGTTAGGAAGGGAGTTCCAGGATTTTGACCCAGCGACGATGAAGGAACGGCGATATATTTCCAAGTCAGGATGGTGTGTGACTTGGAGGGGAACGTGCAGGTGGTGTTGTTCCCATGTACCTGCTGCTCTTGTCCTTCTAGGTGGTAGAGGGCGCGGGTTTGGGAGGTGCTGTCGAAGAAGCCTTGGCGAGTTGCTGCTGTGCATCCTGTGGATGGTCCACACTGCAGCCACTGTGCGCCGGTGGTGAAGGGAGTGAATGTTTAGGGTGGTGGATGGGGTGCCACTCAAGCTGGGTGCTTTGTCCTGGATGGTGTCGAGCTTCTTGAGTGTTGTTGGAGCTGCACTCATCCAGGCAAGTGGAGAGTATTCCATGGCACTCCTGACTTGTGCCTTGTAGATGGTGGAAAGGCTTTGGGGAGTCAGGAGGTGAGTCACTCGCCGCAGAATATCCAGCCTCTGACCTGCTCTTGTAGCCACAGTATTTATATGGCTGGCCCAGTTAAGTATCTGGTCAATGGTGACCCCCAGGATGTTGATGGTGGGGGATTCAGCGATGGTAATGCCGTTGAATGTCAAGGGGAGGTGGTTAGACTCTCTCTTGTTGGAGATGG
This sequence comes from Heptranchias perlo, assembly GCF_035084215.1. Lineage (NCBI taxonomy): Eukaryota > Metazoa > Chordata > Chondrichthyes > Hexanchiformes > Hexanchidae > Heptranchias > Heptranchias perlo. The sequence goes on along the minus strand of NW_027139220.1, from coordinate 58,128 downwards.
TCATTGCCTGGCACTTGTCTGGCGCGAATGTTACTTGCCACTTATGAGCCCAAGCCTGGATGTTATCCAGGTCTTGCTGCATGCGGGCTCGGACTGCATCATTATCTGAGGGGTTGCGAATGGAACTGCACACTGTGCAATCATCAGCGAACATCCCCATTTCTGACCTTATGATGGAGGGAAGGTCATTGATGAAGCAGCTGAAGATGGTTGGGCCTAGGACACTGCCTTGAGGAACTCCTGCAGCAATGTCCTGGGGCTGAGATGATTGGCCACCAACAACCACTACCATCTTCCTTTGTGCTAGGTATGACTCCAGCCACTGGAGAGTTTTCCCCCTGATTCCCATTGACTTCAATTTTACGAGGGCTCCTTGGTGCCACACTCGGTCAAATGCTGCCTTGATGTCAAGGGCAGTCACTCTCACCTCACCTCTGGAAATCAGCTCTTTTGTCCATGTTTGGACCAAGGCTGTAATGAGGTCTGGAGCCGAGTGGTCCTGGCGGAACCCAAACTGAGCATCGGTGAGCAGGTTATTGGTGAGTAAGTGCCACTTGATAGCACTGTCGACGACACCTTCCATCACTTTGCTGATGATTGAGAGTAGACTGATGGGGCGGTAATTGGCCGGATTGGATTTGTCCTGCTTTTTGTGGACAAAATCCTCTTGCAATGAAGGCCAACATACCATTCACCTTCCTAACTGCGTGCTGCACCTGAATGCTCGCTTTCAGCGACTGGTGTACAAGGACACCCAGGTCTCGTTGCACCTCCCCTTTTCCCAATCTATCATCATTCAGATAATAATCTGTCTTTCTGTTTTTACAACCAAAGTGGATAACCTCACATTTATCCACGTTATACTGCATCTGCCATATTCTTGCCCATTGACCCAACTTGTCTAAATCACATTGGAGCCTCTTTGCATCCTCCTCACAGCTCACATTCCACCCCAGCTTTGTGTCGTCTGCAAACTTGGAAATGTTACATTCCGTTCCCTCATCCAAATCATTGATATATATTGTGAATAGCTGGGGCCCAAGCACTGATCCCTGCGGTACCCCACTAGTCACTGCCTGCCACCCGGAAAAAGACCCGTTTATTCCTACTCTCTGTTTCCTGTCTATCAACCAATTCTCAATCCATGCCAGTATATTCCCCCCAGTCCCATGTGCTTTAATTTTGCACACTAACCTTGTGTGTGGGATCTTATCAAAGGCCTTCTGAAAATCCAAATACACCACATCCACTGGTTCTCCCCTATCTATTCTACTGGTTACCTCATCAAAAACTCCAGTAGATTTGTTAAGCATGATTTCCCTTTCCTAAACCCATGCTGACTTTGTCCAATCCCGTTAATGCCTTCCAAGTGTCCTGTTATCACATCTTTTATAATCGACTCTAGCATTTTCCCCACTACTGATGTTAGTCTAACTGGTCTGTAATTCCCTGTTTTTTCTCTCCCTCCTTTTTTAAATAGTGGGATTACATTTGCCACCCTCCAATCTGTAGGAACTGTTCCAGAGTCTATAGAATTATGGAAGATGATCACCAATGCATCCACTATTTCCAGGGCCACTTCCTTTAGTACTCTGGGATGTAGATTATCAGGCCCTGGGTATTTATCAGCCTTTAGCCCCATTAATTTCCCGAGCACTATTTTTTTACTAATACTGGTTTCCTTCAGTTCCTCCCTCTCACTAGACCCTTGGTTCCCTAACATTTCTGGCAGGTTATTTGTGTCCTCCTTTGTGAAGACAGAACCAAACTATGTGTTTAATTGTTCTGCCATTTCTTTGTTCCCCATTATAATTTCCCCCATTTCTGACTGTAAGGGACCTACATTTGTCTTCACTAATCTTTTTCTCTTGACATACTTATAGAAGCTTTTACAGTCAGTTTTTATGTTCCCTGCTAGTTTACTCTCATATTCTATTTTTCCCCTCTTAATCAATCTCTTTGTTCTCCTTTGCTGAATTCTGAACTACCCAGTCTAGGATCGCCTGTTCTCTAGTTGGTTCCTCAACGTTTTGGTCTAGAAAACCATCACATACACACTCCAGGAATTCCTCCCCCACAGTGCTATTGCTAATTTGGTTTGACCAATCTATATGTAGATTAAAGTCTCCCATGATTACAGTTGTACCCTTATTGCATGCATCTCTAATTTCCTGTTTAATGCCCTCCCCTACATCTCCACTACTGTTTGGGGGCCTATAGACAACCCCCACCAACGTTTTCTGCCCCTTGGTGTTTCTTGGCTCCACCCATACAGATTCCACATCGTGATTTTCCGAGCCAATATCCTTCCTCACTATTGCATTGATTTCCTCCTTTACTAACAACGCTACCCCACCTCCTTTCCCTTTTTGCCTGTCCTTCCTAAATATTGAATACCCCTGGATGTTCAGTTCCCATCCTTGGTCACCCTGCAGCCATGTCTCCGTAATCGCAACTATATCATACCCGTTAATATCTATCTGCGCTGTTAATTCATCGACCTTATTGCGAATGCTCCGCGCATTAAGACACAATGCCTTTAGACTTGTCTTTTTAAGATTGCTCGTCATCTTAGTTTTATTTTGCACTATGGCCCTATTTGTTTTTCGCCCTTGTTTTCTCTGCCTTCCACTGTTGCTTCTTCCTTTTCTGTCTTTTGTTTCTATCCTTGTTTCCCCCTCCTCTGTCTTCCTGCTCAGGTTCCCATCCCCCTGCCACTCTAGTTTAAACCTTCCCCAACAGCACGAGCAAACACCCCCGCGAGGACATTGGTCCCGGTCCTGTTCGGGTGTAACTCGTCCCGCTTGTACAGGTCCCACCTTCCCCAGAACCAGTCCCAATGTCCCAGGAATCTAAATCCCTCCCTCCTGCACCATCCCTGCAGCCACGCATTCATCCTGTCTATTCTCCTGTTCCTATACTCACTAGCACGTGGCACTGGTAGTAATCCTGAGATCCCTACCTTTGAGGTCCTGCTTTTTAATTTATCTCCTAACTCCTTCAATTCACCTTGCAGGACCTCATCCCTTTTTTTACCTATGTCGTTGGTACCAATATGGACCACGACTACTGGCTGTTCACCCTCCCCCTCCAGAATGCCCTGCAGGAGCTCCGTGACATCCTTGACCCTAGCACCAGGGAGGCAACATACCGTCCTGGAGTCACGTTTGCGGCCGCAGAAACGCCGATCTGTTCCCCTTACAGTTGAATCCCCGATCACTATAGCCCTGACACTCTTCTTCCTCCCCTCCTGTGCAGCAGAGCCACCCATGGTGCCCCGAACCTGGCTCTTGCTGCTTTCCCCTGATAAGCCATCTCCCCCAACAGTATCCAAAGCGGTATATCCGTTTGAGAGGGAGATGGCCCCAGGGGACTCCTGCTCTCCCTGCCTAGTCCTTTTACTCTGCCTGGCGGTCACCCATTTCCTTTCTGCCTGCGTAATCTTTACCTGCGGTGTGACCACCTCACTGAACGTGCTATCCACGATAATCTCAGCATCGCGGATGCTCCACAGTGAATCCACCCGCAGCTCCAGCTCCGAAATACGGTTAGCCAGTAGCTGCAGCTGGACACACTTCCTGCACACATGGTCGCCAGGGACACCGGTCGTGTCCATGACTTCCCACATAGTGCAGGAGGAGCAGATCACGGGTGCGAGCTCTGCTGCCACGACCTGCCTTAGATTTACACTGCGCTCACCTCTCAGACTCTCCTCCCGTTCTCGGACTCTCCTTTTATACTTTGCTTCTTCGTGATGGTGTCATGGGATCTTTTATGTCCACTTGAGAGGGGAGAAGGGGCCTCGGTTTAACATCTCATCCAAAAAATAGCACCTCCGACAGTGCAGCACTCCCTCGGTACTGACCCTCCGACAGTGCAGCACTCCCTCAGTACTGACCCTCCGACAGTGCAGCACTCCCTCGGTACTGACCCTCCGACAGTGCAGCACTCCCTCGGTACTGACCCTCCGACAGTGCAGCACTCCCTCGGTACTGACCCTCCGACAGTGCAGCACTCCCTCGGTACTGACCCTCCGACAGTGCAGCACTCCCTCGGTACTGACCCTCCGACAGTGCAGCCCTCCCTCAGTCCTGACCCTCCCTCAGTCCCGACCCTCCCTCAGTACTGACCCTCCCTCAGTCCTGACCTTCCCTCAGTGCAGCCCTCCCTCAGTCCCGACGCTCCCTCAGTCCCGACGCTCCCTCAGTCCTGACCCTCCCTCAGTCCCGACGCTCCCTCAGTCCTGACCCTCCCTCAGTCCCGACGCTCCCTCAGTCCTGACCCTCTGACAGTGCAGCCCTCCCTCAGTCCTGACCCTCCCTCAGTCCTGACCCTCTGACAGTGCAGCCCTCCCTCAGTCCTGACCCTCCCTCAGTCCTGACCTTCCCTCAGTGCAGCCCTCCCTCAGTCCCGACGCTCCCTCAGTCCCGACGCTCCCTCAGTCCTGACCCTCCCTCAGTCCCGACGCTCCCTCAGTCCTGACCCTCCCTCAGTCCCGACGCTCCCTCAGTCCTGACCCTCTGACAGTGCAGCCCTCCCTCAGTCCTGACCCTCCCTCAGTCCTGACCCTCCCTCAGTCCTGACCCTCCCCCAGTCCTGACCCTCCCTCAGTACTGACCCTCCCTCAGTCCTGACCCTCCCTCAGTCCTGACCCTCCCTCAGTCCTGACCCTCCCCCAGTCCTGACCCTCCCTCAGTCCTGACCCTCCCTCAGTCCTGACCCTCCCTCAGTCCTGACCCTCCCCCAGTCCTGACCCTCCCTCAGTCCTGACCCTCCCTCAGTCCTGACCCTCCCTCAGTGCAGCCCTCCCTCCCCTCAGTCCTGATCCTCCCTCAGTCCTGACCCTCCCTCAGTCCTGACCCTCCCTCAGTGCAGCCCTCCCTCAGTCCTGACCCTCCCTCAGTCCTGATCCTCCCTCAGTACTGACCCTCCCTCAGTCCTGACCCTCCCTCAGTCCTGACCCTCCCTCAGTACTGACCCTCCCTCAGTACTGCACTGCAAGTGTCAGCCTGGATTAAACGCTCAATTCTTTGGATTGGGACTCGGGCCTACAGCCGTCTGACTCAGAGGCGAGAGTGCTGCCACCGAGCCGTGGCTGACACCTTCAATGTAAATATCCTTTGGCGTGAGTGACAACACTCACTGGGAGTGATTTACGAAGGCTTATCTTGTCTTTCCCTCCAGGGCCGGGCCTGGATCAGTTCCACACTCAGCGGGAATGATTCTCCGCCAGAGACTCAGGTGACCGTCAGTTCGCAGCGATGTGGCAGGAGGAGGGTCTGTGAGGCTCTGCCCACTACAGCACCAGACCGGGACCCCGACCTGAGTCACATCACCGCTCAGTACACCGGGGAGCGGATGCAGGTAGGAGCCCTCGCTGTGACAGATGTGCTGCGCAGAGCAAGTATTGACTGCTCGGGGTGTTACGAGGGTGGGACGTGGCTGGAGTCAGAGTCTCGGGGCCGTCCATGTCACACTGAGCGCACGAGTCAAATCTTCAATGGTCAGTTGGTCAGCTCAAACATTGAACGCAAAATGGCCTGAAGTGAACGGTTAAATTCAGCTGATTTCGGCCCCTCCGTCTCCGCTCCCTTTATATGTTGTTATGTTGGTTGTTTTCAGCACCCCCTAATTTGTCAATAGGATTGAGACCATCTGTTCAGCTGCCTCTGCCATTTCCCTCCCTTTCCAGAGCCCGCCAAACTTCCCCTAAGGTTTTCCCCCTTCCCTAGCTCTCAACTCGTATCCTTCTCTCGTTTCTCTCCTATCTCCCCTCATGCCCTCTCCGAGCTCATCTTGACCATGAGACCCACCTCCTGCTCCCTCCACCCTATTCCCACCAAACTGCTGACCACCTAACTTCCCTTCCTGGCCCCCATGTTAGTTGATATTGTTAATGGTTCCCCCCCCACAGGTACTGTCCCCCTCCTTTTCAAATCTGCATCATCACCCCTCCTCAAAAAACCTACCCTTGACCCTCTGTCCTTGAAAACTACTGCTCCATCTCCAACCTCCCTTTCCTCTCCAAAATCTTTCCTGCAACTCCCATGTTTGAATCCCTCCAATCAGATTTCCACCCCTGCCGTGGTACTGAAACGGCCCTCGTCAAAGTCACAAATGGCGTCCTATATGACTGTGACCGTGGTAAACTATCCCTCCTCATCCTTCTCCACCTGTCTGCAGCCTGTCACAAGGTTAACCACACCATCCTCTTTCAACACCTCTCCTCTGTCGTCCAGCTGGTGGGACTGCGCTCGTCTGGTTCCATTTCTATCTATCCGATCGTAGCCAGACAATCATCTGCAATGGCGTCTCTTTCCGCTCCCGCACCGTTATCTCTGGAGTCCCCCAAGGATCTATCCTTGGCCCCCTCCTATTTCTCATCTACATGCTGCCCCTCGGCAACATCATCCGAAAACACAACGTCAGGTTCCACATGTCGCTGACGACCCCCAGCTCAACCTCACCACCACCTCTCTCGACCCCTCCACTGTCTCTCATTTGTCACACTGCTTGTCCGACATGGGCAAAAATTTCCTCCAACTAAATATTGGGAAGACCGAAGCCATTACCTTCAGTCCCCGCTGCAAACTCCGTTCCCCAGACTCCAACTTCATCCCTCTCCCTGACCACTGTCTGAGGCTGAACCAGACCGTTCACAACCCTGGCGTCCAATTTGACCCCGAGATCAGCTTCTGACCCCATATCCTCTCCATCACCGAGACCGTCTACTTCCACCTCTGTAACATCACCCGTCTCCGCCCCTGCCTCAGCTCATCTGCTGCTGAAACCCTCCTCCCTGCCTTTGTTACCTCCACACTCGACTATTCCAATGCTCTCCTGCCCGGCCTCCCATCTCCCACCCTCCATAAACTTGAGCTCATCCTAAACTCTGCTGCCCGTATCCGAACTCGCACCGAGTCCCGTTCACCCATCACCCCCTGTGCTCACTGACCTACATTGGCTCCCTGTCCGGGAACACCTCGATTTTAAAATTCTCATCTTTGTTTTCAGATCCCTCCATGGCCCTCGCCCCTCCCTATCTCTGTAACCTCCTCCAGCCCTACAACCCTCCGAGATCTCTGCCCTCCTCCAATTCTGGCCTCTGTGCGTCCCCGATTTTAATCGCTCCACCATTGGCGGCCGTGCCTTCAGCTGCCGAGGCCCTAAGCTCTGGAATTCCCTCCCTAAACCTCTCCGCCTCGCTCTCCTTTATATGTAAGACGCTCCTTAAAACCCACCTTTTTGACTGAGCTTATGCTCACCTGTCGTAATATGTGGCTCGGTGTCAAATGTTGTTTGAAAGTCGCTGATGTGAAGCGCCTTGGGAGGTATACAAGGGGGAAAAGTGTGCGCAATAAAATCGGGCCGCCTGCCTGTCCTTTGATATGTGAAGGTTCCCGTCACCCGCAGGGACGAGCTAATGTGGAAAAAATGAAGCGTTTGGGAAGTGAGATAGGAAGCAGATGGCCGTTAAATAAGGCCAGAGGGGTTCCATTGCAGTCAGCGGCCTTTTCCCGCGTTGAACACCCACAGGGTTTCACTTAAGAGGGTGGGACTTTGTGGCCTTTACTGCTGTTCACCGTCTGCACTATAAATTCAACATCATATCGCATTCAAAGAGATGTCAGGGAACAGCGCAAAGCGATTATCAGTGTTAATGGGGAATGTGCTTCCAGTCAGGGGGAACATTTACAGATGAAAAGGTCGGCCACGGGAAGTCCGGAATGTGCGAGCAGCACTGCCGAGCATTTACTTGAAGAAAGTATGGCAGTCTGACTCGATACTGAGCCACTGGCCAGGAGCGTCCCAAGCTCCACTCCCAGTCTGTCTTAAGTTACTTAGTCTTAGGGGAACAGAGGGAGAGGAGGAGGCCGTTCAGCCCCTCGAGCCTGTTACACAGGAACAGGAGGAGGCCATTCAGCCCCTCGAGCCTGTTACATAGGAACAGGCGGAGGCCGTTCAGCCCCTCGAGCCTGTTACACAGGAACAGGAGGAGGCCGTTCAGCCCCTCGAGCCTGTTAAACAGGAACAGGAGGAGGCCATTCAGCCCCTCGAGCCTGTTACACAGGAACAGGAGGAGGCCATTCAGCCCATCGAGCCTGTTCTGCCATTCAATTAGATCAGGTTAATTTGTACCTCAACTCCACTTTCTTGCCTTTGCTCCATACCCCGATCCCCTGACCCAACAAAAATCTATCGATCTCAGTCCTGAAAGCTCCAATTGACCCCCAGCACCCACAGCCTTTTTCGGGGGAGAGTTCCAGATTCCCACTCCCCTTTGTGTGAAGAAGTGCTTCCTGACATCACCCCTGAACGGCCCGGCTCTAATTTTAAGGTTATCCCCCCACCAGAGGAAATAGTTTCTCTCTATCTACCCTATCAAATCCTTTAATCATCTTAAATACTTCGATTAGATCACCCCTTAATCTAATAAATCGAGGGAATACAAACGTAGTCTATGCAACCTGTCCTCGTAATTTAACCCTTTAAGTTCCATCAGATGGGGGCATCAGCTGTGATTGGCCTCAGTGTCTCTGTGATGAGGAGGGATTGTAAATCAGGCAGGGCTCGTGCTCCTGATCACTGACCAGCGACTCTGGCCAGAAAGTGTTCATGTGTCAGGTGAGGACAGGGCCGAGCTCGGCTGTTAATGGAGACCTGTACTCTAGCCCCATTATCCTGCTCTTCTCCCATTCCTCTCAATACGTTTCTTCAGGTGTTTATCAACTAGGGTGTTAGCCGTAGCTCAGGGCTAACACACTCACCTCTGAGTCAGAACGTCGGGTGTTCAAGTCTCGCTCCACAGACTGGAACCCATAATGTAGGGTCAGTGACATTCCCAGTGTAGTACTGCAGGAGCGCTGGACTGTCGGAGGGTCAGTACTGAGAGAACGCTGCACTGTCGGAGGGTCAGTACTGAGGGAGCGCTGGACTGTCGGAGGGTCAGTACTGAGAGAACGCTGCACTGTCGGAGGGTCAGTACTGAGGGAACGCTGCACTGTTGGAGGGTCAGTAGTGAGGGAACGCTGCACTGTCGGAGGGTCAGTACTGAGAGAACGCTGCACTGTCGGAGGGTCAGTAGTGAGGGAACGCTGCACTGTCGGAGGGTCAGTACTGAGGGAACGCTGCACTGTCGGAGGGTCAGTACTGAGGGAACGCTGCACTGTTGGAGGGTCAGTACTGAGGGAACGCTGCACTGTCGGAGGGTCAGTACTGAGGGAGCGCTGCACTGTCGGAGGGTCAGTACTGAGGGAACGCTGCACTGTCGGAGGGTCAGTACTGAGGGAGCGCTGCACTGTCGGAGGGTCAGTACTGAGGGAACGCTGCACTGTCGGAGGGTCAGTACTGAGGGAGCGCTGCACTGTTGGATGGTCAGTACAGAGGGCGTGCTGCACTGTTGGAGGGTCAGTACTGAGGGAACACTGCACTGACGGAGGGTTAGTACTGAGGGAACGCTGCACTGTCGGAGGGTCAGTACTGAGGGAGCGCCGCACTGTCGGAGGGTCAGTACTGAGGGAGCGCCGCACTGTCGGAGGGTCAGTACTGAGGGAGCGCTGCACTGTCGGAGGGTCAGTACTGAGGGAACGCTGCACTGTTGGAGGGTCAGTACTGAGGGAGAGCTGCACTGTTGGAGGGTCAGTACTGAGGGAACGCTGCACTGTCGGAGGGTCAGTACAGAGGGAGTGCTGCACTGTCGGAGGGTCAGTACTGAGGGAACGCTGCACTGTTGGAGGGTCAGTACTGAGGGAACGCTGCACTGTTGGAGGGTCAGTACTGAGGGAACGCTGCACTGTCGGAGGGTCAGTACTGAGGGAGAGCTGCACTGTCGGAGGGTCAGTACTGAGGGAACGCTGCACTGTCGGAGGGTCAGTACAGAGGGCGTGCTGCACTGTTGGAGGGTCAGTAGTGAGGGAGCGCTGCACTGTTGGAGGGTCAGTACTGAGGGAACGCTGCACTGTCGGAGGGTCAGTACTGAGGGAACGCTGCACTGTCGGAGGGTCAGTACTGAGGGAACGCTGCACTGTCGGAGGGTCAGTACTGAGGGAACGCTGCACTGTCGGAGGGTCAGTACTGAGGGAACGCTGCACTGTCGGAGGGTCAGTACTGAGGGAACGCTGCACTGTCGGAGGGTCAGTACTGAGGGAACGCTGCACTGTCGGAGGGTCAGTACTGAGGGAACGCTGCACTGTCGGAGGGTCAGTACTGAGGGAGCGCTGCACTGTCGGAGGGTCAGTACTGAGGGAGCGCTGCACTGTCGGAGGGTCAGTACTGAGGGAACGCTGCACTGTCGGAGGGTCAGTACTGAGGGAGCGCTGCACTGTCGCAGGGTCAGTACTGAGGGAGCGCCGCACTGTCGGAGGGTCAGTACTGAGGGAACGCTGCACTGTTGGAGGGTCGATACTGAGGGAACGCTGCACTGTCGGATGGTCAGTACTGAGGGAGCACTGCACTGTTGGAGGGTCAGTTGTGAGGGAGCGCTGCACTGTTGGAGGGTCAGTAGTGAGGGAACGCTGCACTGTTGGAGGGTCAGTAGTGAGGGAGCGCTGCACTGTTGGAGGGTCAGTACTGAGGGAGTGCTGCACTGTCGGAGGGTCAGTACTGAGGGAGCACTGCACTGTTGGAGGGTCAGTACTGAGGGAACGCTGCACTGTTGGAGGGTCAGTAGTGAGGGAACGCTGCACTGTTGGAGGGTCGGTACTGAGGGAACACTGCACTGTTGGAGGGTCAGTAGTGAGGGAACGCTGCACTGTTGGAGGGTCAGTAGTGAGGGAACGCTGCACTGTTGGAGGGTCGGTACTGAGGGAGTGCTGCACTGTCGGATGGTCAGTACTGAGGGAGTGCTGCACTGTCGGAGGGTCAGTATAGAGAGCGTGCTGCACTGTCGGAGGGTCAGTATAGAGAGCGTGCTGCACTGTCGGAGGGTCAGTACTGAGGGAACGCTGCACTGTCGGAGGGTCAGTACTGAGGGAACGCTGCACTGTCGGAGGGTCAGTACTGAGGGAACGCTGCACTGTTGGAGGGTCGGTACTGAGGGAGTGCTGCACTGTCGGAGGGTCAGTATAGAGAGCGTGCTGCACTGTCGGAGGGTCAGTATAGAGAGCGTGCTGCACTGTCGGATGGTCAGTATAGAGAGCGTGCTGCACTGTCGGATGGTCAGTACTGAGGGAGCGCTGCACTGTCGGTTGGTCAGTATAGAGAGCGTGCTGCACTGTCGGAGGCACCGCCTATTGGAAGAGACGTTAAACTGAGGCCCCGTCTGCCCTCTCAGGTGGATGTAAAAGATCCCATGGCCACTGTTCGAAGAAGAGCAGCAGAGTTCTCCCCAATGTCCTGGCCAATATTTATCGTCAACTAACATCACTAAAACATATTATCTGGTCATGATCTCATTGCTGTTTGTGGGATCTTGCTGTGCGCAAATTGGCTGCTGCATTTCCTACATTACAACAGTGACTACACTTCAAAAAGTAATTCATTGGCTGTAAAGCACTTTGGGACATCCTGCGTCTTTCTTCTTTCCTAAGGGACCAAACTCCTTCCCATTCACTCGAACTGTATAGAATCCCAATCTGTGTAGGTGTGTGTGTGTGCCTGTGTCTGTATGTGAGTGTGTCTGTAGTTGAGTAAGTCTGTATGTAAGTGTGTCTGTGTCTGGCTGTGTGTCAGTGTTTGTGTGTGTGTCTGTGTGTGAGTATGTATGTGTGTAAGTGTGTCCATATGGAAGTGTTCATGTGTCTATCTGTGTATGCGAGTGTGTGTCTATGTGTGTGTATCTGTGGTGAGTGTGTGTCTGTGTGAGTGTGTGTGTGTCTGTGTCTGTTTGTATTTGTGTAAGTGTGTCTGTGTGTCTCGCATATGAGTGTGTGTCTGTGAGAGTATGTGTGTGTCTGAGTGTGTATGTGTGTGTGTCTGAGTGTGTGCGTCTGTATCTGTGAGTGTGTCTGCGTGTTTAAGTGTGTGTGTGTCTGTGTGAGCGTGTGTCTGAGTGTGTGTCTATGTGAATGTGTATGTATGTGTGTGTGTTTGAGTGTGTGTCTGCCTGTTTGTAAGTGTGTCTGTGTGTGTCTGTGAGTGTGTGTCTGAGTGTGTCTGTGAGTGTGTGTCTATGAGTGTGTGTTTAAGTGTGTGTCTGTGAGTGTGTGTGTTTTTTTTTATTTGTTCATGGGATGTGGGCGTCGCTGGCGAGGCCGGCATTTATTGCCCATCCCTAATTGCCCTTGAGAAGGTGGTGGTGAGCCGCCTTGAACCGTTGCAGTCCGTGTGGTGAAGGTTCTCCCACAGTGCTGTTAGGGAGGGAGTCTGAGTGTGTGAGTGTCCATGAGTGTGTGTCTGTGAGTGTGTCTGCGTGTTTAAGTGTGTGTCTGTGAGTGTGTGTCTGTGTGTTTCAATGTGTGTCTGTGAGTGTGTCTGTGTGTTTCAATGTGTGTCTGTGAGTGTGTCTGTGTGTTTCAATGTGTGTCTGTGAGTGTGTCTGTGTGTTTCAATGTGTGTCTGTGAGTGTGTCTGTGTGTTTCAGTGTGTGTCTGTGAGTGTGTCTGTGTGTTTCAGTGTGTGTCTGTGAGTGTGTCTGTGTGTTTCAGTGTGTGTCTGTGAGTGTGTCTGTGTGTTTCAATGTGTGTCTGTGAGTGTGTCTGTGTGTTTCAATGTGTGTCTGTGAGTGTGTCTGTGTGTTTCAGTGTGTGTCTGTGAGTGTGTCTGTGTGTTTCAATGTGTGTCTGTGAGTGTGTCTGTGTGTTTCAGTGTGTGTCTGTGTGTTTCAGTGTGTGTCTGTGTGTTTCAGTGTGTGTCTGTGTGTTTCAGTGTGTGTCTGTGTGTTTCAGTGTGTGTCTGTGTGTGTCTGAGTGTGTCTGTGTATTTCAGTGTGTGTCTGTGAGTGTGTCTGTGTGTTTCAGTGTGTGTCTGTGTGTTTCAGTGTGTGTCTGAGTGTGTCTGTGTATTTCAGTGTATGTCTGTGAGTGTGTCTGTGTGTTTCAGTGTGTGTCTGAGTGTGTCTGTGTATTTCAGTGTATGTCTGTGAGTGTGTCTGTGTGTTTCAGTGTGTGTCTGTGTGTTTCAGTGTGTGTCTGTGTGATTCAGTGTGTGTCTGAGTGTGTCTGTGTATTTCAGTGTATGTCTGTGAGTGTGTCTGTGTGTTTCAGTGTGTGTCTGTGAGTGTGTCTGTGTGTTTCAGTGTGTGTCTGTGAGTGTGTCTGTGTGTTTCAGTGTGTGTCTGTGAGTGTGTCTGTGTGTTTCAGTGTGTGTCTGTGTGTTTCAGTGTGTGTCTGTGTGTGTCTGTGTGTTTCAGTGTGTGTCTGTGTGTTTCAGTGTGTGTCTGAGTGTGTCTGTGTATTTCAGTGTGTGTCTGTGAGTGTGTCTGTGTGTTTCAGTGTGTGTCTGAGTGTGTCTGTGTATTTCAGTGTATGTCTGTGAGTGTGTCTGTGTGTTTCAGTGTGTGTCTGTGTGTTTCAGTGTGTGTCTGTGTGTTTCAGTGTGTGTCTGAGTGTGTCTGTGTATTTCAGTGTGTGTCTGAGTGTGTCTGTGTGTTTCAGTGTGTGTCTGTGAGTGTGTCTGTGTGTTTCAGTGTGTGTCCGTGTGTTTCAGTGTGTGTCTGTGAGTGTGTCTGTGTGTTTCAGTGTGTGTCTGTGAGTGTGTCTGTGTGTTTCAGTGTGTGTCTGTGAGTGTGTCTGTGTGTTTCAGTGTGTGTCTGTGAGTGTGTCTGTGTGTTTCAGTGTGTGTCTGTGAGTGTGTCTGTGTGTTTCAGTGTGTGTCTGAGTGTGTCTGTGTGTTTCAGTGTGTGTCTGTGTGTTTCAGTGTGTGTCTGAGTGTGTCTGTGTGTTTCAGTGTGTGTCTGTGTGTTTCAGTGTGTGTCTGAGTGTGTCTGTGTGTTTCAGTGTGTGTCTGTGTGTGTCTGTGTGTTTCAGTGTGTGTCTGTGAGTGTGTCTGTGTGTTTCAGTGTGTGTCTGAGTGTGTCTGTGTGTTTCAGTGTGTGTCTGAGTGTGTCTGTGTGTTTCAGTGTGTGTCTATGTGTTTCAGTGTGTGTCTGAGTGTGTCTGTGTGTTTCAGTGTGTGTCTGAGTGTGTCTGTGTGTTTCAGTGTGTGTCTGTGAGTGTGTCTGTGTGTTTCAGTGTGTGTCTGTGAGTGTGTATGTGTGTGTTTCAGTGTGTGTCTGTGAGTGTGTCTGTGTGTTTCAGTGTGTGTCTGAGTGTGTCTGTGTGTTTCAGTGTGTGTCTGTGAGTGTTTCAGTGTGTTTCAGTGTGTGTCTGTGTGTTTCAGTGTGTGTCTGTGAGTGTGTCTGTGTGTTTCAGTGTGTGTCTGTGTGTTTCAGTGTGTGTCTGTGAGTGTGTCTGTGTGTTTCAGTGTGTGTCTGTGTGTTTCAGTGTGTGTCTGTGAGTGTGTCTGTGTGTTTCAGTGTGTGTCTGTGAGTGTGTCTGTGTGTGTCTGTGAGTGTGTCTGTGTGTTTCAGTGTGTGTCTGTGTGTTTCAGTGTGTGTCTGAGTGTGTCTGTGTGTTTCAGTGTGTGTCTGAGTGTGTCTGTGTGTTTCAGTGTGTGTCTGTGAGTGTGTCTGTGTGTTTCAGTGTGTGTCTGTGTGTTTCAGTGTGTGTCTGTGAGTGTGTCTGTGTGTTTCAGTGTGTGTCTGTGAGTGTGTCTGTGTGTTTCAGTGTGTGTCTGTGAGTGTTTCAGTGTGTTTCAGTGTGTGTCTGTGAGTGTGTCTGTGTGTTTCAGTGTGTGTCTGTGTATTTCAGTGTGTGTCTGTGAGTGTGTCTGTGTGTTTCAGTGTGTGTCTGTGAGTGTTTCAGTGTGTTTCAGTGTGTGTCTGTGAGTGTGTCTGTGTGTTTCAGTGTGTGTCTGTGTGTTTCAGTGTGTGTCTGTGAGTGTGTCTGTGTGTTTCAGTGTGTGTCTGTGTGTTTCAGTGTGTGTCTGTGTTTCAGTGTGTGTCTGAGTGTGTCTGTGTATTTCAGTGTGTGTCTGTGAGTGTGTCTGTGTGTTTCAGTGTGTGTCTGAGTGTGTCTGTGTGTTTCAGTGTGTTTCATTGTGTGTCTGTGAGTGTGTCTGTGTGTTTCAGTGTTTGTCTGTGTGTTTCAGTATGTGTCTGAGTGTGTCTGTGTTTCAGTGTGTTTCAGTGTGTGTGTCTGTGTGTGTGTCTGTGTTTCAGTGTGTGTCTGTGAGTGTGTCTGTGTTTCAGTGTGTGTGTCTGTGAGTGTGTCTGTGAGTGTCAGTGTGTGTCTGTGAGTGTGTTTGAGTGTGTGTGTCTGCCTGTTTGTAAGTGTGTCTGTAGAGTGACCCAATGGGTGGCATCAAGTGTGGGCGCTCATGGTGAACCTCATGAAAGGGCCCTATTACAGAAACCAATCAAGGATGGCCAAGACGTGGCAGTAGTGGTGACAATAATAATATTTAATGAGTATTTAAATAAAAAACATGACCAACCGTCAAACACCCTTGTGTATCCCCTTTGTTCTCACAAAACCTTCGCCTTTCGCTTCCGACTATTCCTACCTGGTGCTTCCCCTGTGGCTGCAGCAGAGGTAGTGGCAGGTTGCTCTTGTTCATGCCCTGACCGATTAGATGCTTTGGGTCAGCGCCCTCTGGGTTTTGGTGCCCGTGAGGGCCCCTCCAAAGACTGCTCCACCTGCACCTGTGCAGGGGCAGACTCGGCCACCCGGAGAGGAGGCAGCATTGCGGGTACTGGTTGACAGGGGGGCAACGGGTGAGACGTGGGAGCGCTTTGAGTGGCGTCCTCACTTCCATGTCCCCTTTCGCCATCACCCCTCCCCTGGGCAAGGGCCACATCACTCCTACCACCCTGCTGGATGACAGTTTGGAGGACATGTGTGAAGCCTTGTAAGGCCAGTGCCAGAGTATCTGCCTGCCTGTTTGAGGCGGCAGAATGTTGTTCAGCCTGAGTCCGAACGGCCGTTTGTGAGCCGTGCTTGAAGCTCAACGGAGGCTAGCCTTCTGTCCGTCGCAGACATTCCCGCACTTACCCGTTACAGTATCTCAGAGAGTTGCTGACGTCCCTGTGACACTATCTCAGAGATGCCCTCACGTTCCTGTGACAGTATCTCAGAGATTCCCTCCCGCACCTGTGCCACCATTCCACTCATGCAGGAGTTGGACTCCTCCATCCTCTGCGCGATTGTGGAGAGTGCGCGTGGCACCTGTTCCAGTACCTCGCAAATGTGCTGCTGCCCCTCGATCTTTCTCCTTTTAAAGAATGGCCCCCTGGGGTTCAGCATCTGTGTCCAGCTGAGCAGAGCCTGGAGAGGAGTGCTCCCACCGACGCGGACTCTCCACAGCTGCCCCTGCCACCAGTGTCTGCTCGTGCTCATGTGTGTGGTGACTCACCAGGTGCCAACCCAACTAACTGAGGACTGGGACCCACCGAGGTGTGTGTATCTGCGCTGATGGATGGCTCGCCCAGATGTGACGGTGCCCCCTCAGAGGAATCGCCCTCTCCAGTCACAGCGATCACTAAAGGCCCTGTAAGAGAACAGAAGGCAATATTAAGCATCATCACAGATGTGTCATGTTGCGATGAGCATACTGAGGTGCTGAAGATGGCGGGGCATGTTAACATCAATTCATATTGTGTGTGCTGAACGTGAAAGTTCTGTCACCAGACATTTGTCGGGTGCCAGTCTCGGTGTCCCCGATGGACAGGCACTCGAGGGTGCGGCGCAGCTCCAGCGCCTCCTGCCCCGCGTCTGTGAGGACGACTATCCGTTGCGGCCCCCCCTCTAGTCCTCGCTCTCTCCCGTGCATTCTGGGCTCTCTTCTATCAGGGGAGAAAGTACAGACGCGAGAGTGAGTGATGGTGATGTGGCCAACCGATGAATGCATTGGTTTGGGTGAGGCTGACCGTGAAAGAGAGGCATCAGAAGGTGGGTATGAGACAGAGTCAGGACATTGTATGAGGATTGGGTTGAGTGGTAGTGGTGGGGTGAGTAATGGGGAGGTGAGGAAGTGCTGAGGAAGTGCAGGTAAGTTGAGGATGAGCTTTGGGTGAGTGTGAGGAGTGATGTGATAGAGTAGTGAAGGCAGTGCAGAATGAGTTGGGGGGTGGGGGCGGTGATGTGGAAGACGGAGTGTAGGAGAATCAGTAAGTGTACTCACTTTGACTGACCTGGTTAGGTCATTGAAGCGCTTCCTGCACTGGATCCAGGTGCGGGAGATGTTGCTGCTGCTGGTGACCTCCTCTGCCACCTCGAGCCAGGCATTGGTGGCAGAGGCAGGCCACTTCCTCCCGTCCGCCAGGTACAGCACATCCCTCCTCTTCACCCCATCCAGTAGCACCTGGAGTGAGGCATCATTAAATCTGGGAGCAGCCTTTCCCCTGTGCTGCTCCATTGTGGTGTGTGGGTGTTTACTCCAGGAGCAGCCATTGGAGGACTGCCCCTTTAAATCGGGCTGCTCCAGCTGACAGCCTGTGATGTGGGTGCGCAGTCCACCCGCTGCGCAGGTTTCCGACGGCAAACCCGGAAACCACGGTAAGTGGCTCCAATTGACCTGCGATCGCGTGGGGAACGGACAGTGTCCGAGGGAGGGAGGCCGGGCCCGGTGTCCGAGGGAGGGAGGCCGGGCCCGGTGTCCGAGGGAGGGAGACCGGGCCCCGTGTCCGAGGGAGGGAGACCGGGCCCGGTGTCCGAGGGAGGGAGACCGGGCCCGGTGTCCGAGGGAGGGAGACCGGGCCCGGTGTCCGAGGGAGGGAGACCGGGCCCGGTGTCCGAGGGAGCTGCCATCCCGCCTCCACGCTGATATCGGGGCCAATGTGACTGACTGTGTGAGTTTGTCTGTGTGAGTTTGTGTGTGTGCGTCTGTGAGTGTGTGTGTGTGTGTGTTTAAGTATGTGGTTGATTCTTAATCGCCCTCTGAAATGGTCCAGCAAGCCACTCAGTTGTAAAATCTCGCTAAAAAAAAGTCATAATAAGAATAAAACCGGACGGACCACCCGGCATCGGACACGACAAAGGCAAACCAAGCCCAGTCGACCCTGCAAAGTCCTCCTCACCAACATCTGGGGACTTGTGCCAAAATTGGGAGAGCTGTCCCACAGACGAGTCAAGCAACAGCCTGACATAGCCACACTCACAGAATCATACCTTTCAGCCAATGTCCCAGACTCTTCCATCACCATCCCTGGGTATGTCCTGTCCCACCGGCAGGACAGACCCACCAGAGGTGGCGGTACAGTGATATACAGTCAGGAGGGAGTGGCCCTGGGAGTCCTCAACATTGACTCTGGACCCCATGAAATCTCATGGCATCAGGTCAAACATGGGCAAGGAAACCTCCTGCTGATTACCACCGACCGTCCTCCCTCAGCTGATGAATCAGTCCTCCTCCATGTTGAACACCACTTGGAGGAAGCACTGAGAGTAGCAAGGGCACAAAATGTACTCTGGGTGGGGGACTTCAATGTCCATCACCAAGAGTGGCTCGGGAGCACCACTACTGACCGAGCTGGCCGAGTCCTGAAGGACATTGCTGCCAGACTGGGCCTGCGGCAGGTGGTGAGCGAACCAACACGAGGGAAAAACTTACTTGACCCCGTCCTCACCAATCTACCTGTCGCAAATGCATCTGTCCATGACAGTATTGGTAGGAGTGACCACCGCACAGTCCTCGTGGAGACGAAGTCCCGTCTTCGCACTGAGGGCTGAAGATGGTTGCAAACGCTTCAGCTTTGTCTTTTGCACTCACGTGCTGGACTCCGCCATCATTGAGGATGGGGATGTTTGCAGAGCCTCCTCCTCCCGTTAGTTGTTTAATTGTCCACCACCATTCACGACTGGATGTGGCAGGACTGCAGAGCTTTGATCTGATCCGTTGGTTGTGGAATCGCTTAGCTCTGTCTATAGCATGTTGCTTCCGCTGTTTAGCATGCATGTAGTCCTGAGTTGTAGCTTCACCAAGTTGGTACCTCACTTTTAGGTACGCCTGGTGCTGCTCCTGGCATGCTCTTCTACACTCCTCATTGAACCAGCGTTGATCCCCTGGCTTGTTGGTAATGGTAGAGTGAGGAATATGCCGGGCCATGAGGTTACAGATTGTGCTGGAATACAATTCTGCTGCTGCTGATGGCCCACAGCGCCTCATGGATGCCGAGTTTTGAGCTGCTAGATCTGTTCTGAATCTATCCCATTTAGCACGGTGGTAGTGCCACACAACACGTTGGATGGTGTCCTCAGTGCGAAGACGGGACTTCGTCTCCACGAGGACTGTGCAGTGGTCACTCCTCCCAATACTGTCATGGACAGATGCATCTGCGACAGGTAGATTGGTGAGGACGAGGTCAAGTAAGTTTTTCCCTCTTGTTGGTTCGCTCACCACCCGCCGCAGGCCCAGTCTGGCAGCTATGTCCTTCAGGACTCGGCCAGCTCGGTCAGTAGTGGTGCTACCGAGCCACTCTTGGTGATGGACATTGAAATCCCCCACCCAGAGTACATTCTGTGCCCTTGATAACCTCAGTGCTTCCTCCAAGTGCTGTTCAACATGGAGGAGGACTGATTCATCAGCTGAGGGAGGGTGGTAGGTGGTAATCAGCAGGAGGTTTCCTTGCCCATGTTTGACCTGATGCCACGAGATTTCATGGGGTCCAGAGTCAATGTTGAGGACTCCCAGGGCCACTCCCTCCCGACTGTATATCACTGTACCACCACCTCTGGTGGGTCTGTCCTGCCGGTGGGACAGGACATACCCAGGGATGGTGATGGAAGAGTCTGGGATGTTGGCTGAAAGGTATGATTCTGTGAGTATGGCTATGCCAGGCTTTTGCTTGACTGGTCTGTGGGACAGCTCTCCCAATTTTGGCACAAGTCCCCAGATGTTAGTGAGGAGGACTTTGCAGGGTCGACTGGGCTTGGTTTGCCTTTGTCATGTCCGGTGCCCAATGGTCCGTCCGGTTTTATTCTTATGACCTTTTCTTAATGTGAGATTTTACAACTGAGTGGCTTGCTCGGCCATTTCAGAGGGCGATTAAGAATCAACCACATTGCTGTGGGTCTGGAGTCACATATAGGCCAGACCGGGTAAGGACGGCAGGCTTCCTTCCCTGAAGGACATTAGTGAACCAGATGGGTTTTTATAACCATCTGGTCGTTTCATGGCCATCATTACTGATACTAGTATTTTAATTCCAAATTTTGTTGAATTAATTTCCCAGCTGCCCTGGCGGGATTTGAATTCATGACTCTGTATTATTGGTCCAGGCCTTGGGATTACTCGTCCAGTAACATAACCACTATGTTACCGTACCCATGCTATGTGAGTGTGTCTCTGTGAGTGTGTTTGTCTGTGTGTTTAAGTGTGTGTGTGTCTGTGAGTGAGTGTCTCTGTGAATGTGTGTCTGTGTGCGTGTGTCTTTGTGAGTGTGAGTGTGTGTGTCTGTGTGAGTGTCTGTGTGCGTGTGTCTTTGTGAGTGTGAGTGTGTGTGTCTGTGTCTCTATGAGTGTGTGAGTGTCTGTGTTTCTGTGAGTGTGTGTTTCTGTGTGAATGTTTCTGTGTGAATGTTTCTGTGAGTGTGTGTGTCTCTGTGAGTGTCTCTGTGAGTGAGTGACTCTGAGTGGCTCCTTGTGTGAGTGTCTGTGTGAGTGGGTGTCTCTCTGTGCAGGTCTCTCTCTCTGTGCGGGTGTCTCTCTCTGTGCGGGTGTCTCTCTCTGTGCGGGTGTCTCTCTCTGTGCGGGTGTCTCTCTCTGTGCGGGTGTCTCTCTCTGTGCGGGTGTGTCTCTCTGTGCGGGTGTCTCTCTCTGTGCGGGTGTCTCTCTCTGTGCGGGTGTGTCTCTCTGTGCGGGTGTGTCTCTCTGTGCGGGTGTCTCTCTCTGTGCGGGTGTCTCTCTCTGTGCGGGTGTCTCTCTCTGTGCGGGTGTCTCTCTCTGTGCGGGTGTGTCTCTCTGTGCGGGTGTGTCTCTCTGTGCGGGTGATGGAGGGCAGCTGACCTGTGTGAGACCAACCGAAGCCCAGCGAGGGCCGGCCTGATCAGGAAAGGAGAGGAGTAACGTCTGAGGGTTGGAGGGGGGGGGAGTGTGGAACCAGATTACAATTAGAAACAGTGAAAATGGAAGATAACAGGAAGGTAAGCTGATCTGGCAAGGGCACGCTCGGGACTGGTGAACTGACAGTGGGCAACGGGAGAAACAGAAGGTGCCGCAAATCCATAACTGGACCGTCAGCAGCTGGAGAGGACAAGGTGGGATATGGTTTCAGCCCGTATCTGCTGCTCGTTCCCAGCGCCTTCTGTCTGTAATCCCTGCGCGGCGGCGGAGTCTCTGGAGCCCGGGAGTGGGCACACCTGTGCGGTGAAGAGCCAGCTGGGAGACAGCGAGGGTGCAGTGTCGGGGGGGGGAATGGGCTGGAAGGCCTGTCCAGGGAGCAGCCATGCCTGAAGGACGAGATCATTGCCGTTTGGCAAAGCAGAGCTCCCGGGGGGGGGGCGGGGGGCAGGGTCTGGCCCAGCGGCTCCAGTCTGAGGCAAGGAGGCCGAGGAAAGGCTGAAGGTTCGGCCGAGGACAGTGCCCGCCTGGTTTCTGTCACGGGGTACGGCTGGAGCGGAGAGGGAGCTTCAAGCTCAGTTACGACAGAAGTTTCTCTTCTGGCAGAGAGACTTACTGGTGATGTTGTTTGATAAATATCCCAGCTACCTTGCGATAGGTGGAAAGTCAATTCTCCAGTCCTGGGTGGACTTTACCTGTGGGTCTTCGACCGTGCCTGAAAAGATCATTCACAACAGTAGCAGTAATGGGTGAAGGTCTCCAACTTCTCTGGTGAAGGGATTCCACTCCTGACTGAAACTGGGTCTGACAGTGTACTCGTTCCTTTACACACGGCTTCAAAGCACGCCAGGGGAATGGAGAATTTTAATTCAGTTTAATAAACTCTCCCCTATCATGGACTCTCCCCACCCATTTAATCTCCTCCCACAGCCCATGTACACTCTCCCCTATCATGGACTCTCCCCACCCATTTAATCTCCTCCCACAGCCCATGTACACTCTCCCCTATCATGGACTCTCCCCACCCATTTAATCACCTCCCACAGCCCATGTACACTCTCCCCTATCATGGACTCTCCCCACCCATTTAATCTCCTCCCACAGCCCATCTACACTCTCCCCTATCATGGACTCTACCCACCCATTTAATCTCCTCCCACAGCCCATGGACACTCTCCCCTATCATGGACTCTCCCCACCCATTTAATCTCCTCCCACAGCCCATGTACACTCTCCCCGATCATGGGCTCTACCCACCCATTTAATCTCCTCCCACAGCCCATGTACACTCTCCCCTATCATGGACTCTCCCCACCCATTTAATCTCCTCCCACAGCCCGTGTACACTCTCCCCTATCATGGACTCTCCCCACCCATTTAATCTCCTCCCACAGCCCATGTACACTCTCCCCTATCATGGACTCTCCCCACCCATTTAATCTCCTCCCACAGCCCATCTACACTCTCCCCTATCATGGACTCTCCCCACCCATTTAATCTCCTCCCACAGCCCGTGTACACTCTCCCCTATCATGGACTCTCCCCACCCATTTAATCTCCTCCCACAGCCCATGTACACTCTCCCCTATCATGGACTCTCCCCACCCATTTAATTTCCTCCCACAGCCCGTGTACACTCTCCCCTATCATGGACTCTCCCCACCCATTTAATCTCCTCCCACAGCCCATGTACACTCTCCCCTATCATGGACTCTCCCCACCCATTTAATCCCCTCCCACAGCCCATCTACACTCTCCCCTATCATGGACTCTCCCCACCCATTTAATCTCCTCCCACAGCCCATGTACACTCTCCCCGATCATGGGCTCTACCCACCCATTTAATCTCCTCCCACAGCCCATGTACACTCTCCCCTATCATGGACTCTACCCACCCATTTAATCTCCTCCCACAGCCCATGTACACTCTCCCCTATCATGGACTCTCCCCACCCATTTAATCTCCCCCCACAGCCCGTGTACACTCTCCCCTATCATGGACTCTCCCCACCCATTTAATCTCCCCCCACAGCCCGTGTACACTCTCCCCTATCATGGACTCTCCCCACCCATTTAATCTCCTCCCACAGCCCATGTACACTCTCCCCTATCATGGACTCTCCCCACCCATTTAATCTCCTCCCACAGCCCATCTACACTCTCCCCTATCATGGACTCTCCCCACCCATTTAATCTCCTCCCACAGCCCATCTACACTCTCCCCTATCATGGACTCTCCCCACCCATTTAATCTCCTCCCACAGCCCATGTACACTCTCCCCGATCATGGACTCTACCCACCCATTTAATCTCCTCCCACAGCCCATGTACACTCTCCCCTATCATGGACTCTACCCACCCATTTAATCTCCTCCCACAGCCCATGTACACTCTCCCCTATCATGGACTCTCCCCACCCATTTAATCTCCTCCCACAGCCCATGTACAGTCTCCCCTATCATGGACTCTCCCCACCCATTTAATCTCCTCCCACAGCCCATGTACACTCTCCCCTATCATGGACTCTCCCCACCCATTTAATCTCCCCCCACAGCCCGTGTACACTCTCCCCTATCATGGACTCTCCCCACCCATTTAATCTCCTCCCACAGCCCATCTACACTCTCCCCTATCATGGACTCTCCCCACCCATTTAATCTCCTCCCACAGCCCGTGTACACTGTCCCCTATCATGGACTCTCCCCACCCATTTAATCTCCTCCCACAGCCCATGTACACTCTCCCCGATCATGGGCTCTACCCACCCATTTAATCTCCTCCCACAGCCCATGTACACTCTCCCCGATCATGGGCTCTACCCACCCATTTAATCTCCTCCCACAGCCCATGTACACTCTCCCCGATCATGGGCTCTACCCACCCATTTAATCTCCCCCCACAGCCCATGTACACTCTCCCCTATCATGGACTCTCCCCACCCATTTAATCTCCTCCCACAGCCCATGTACACTCTCCCCTATCATGGACTCTACCCACCCATTTAATCTCCTCCCACAGCCCATGTACACTCTCCCTGATCATGGACTCTCCTCACCCATTTAATCTCCTCCCACAGCCCATGTACCCTCTCCCCTATCCCACAGGGTAGCATAGTGGTTATGTTGCTGGACTAGTAATCTAAAAGCCTGGACTAATAATCCAGAGTCATGAGTTCAAATCCTACCACGGCAGCTGGGGAATTTAAATTCAATTAATTAAATAAAAATTTGGAATTAAAATACTAGTATCAGTAATGATTCTCGTAAAAACCCATCTGGTTCACTAATGTCCTTCAGGGAAGGAAACCTGCCGTCCTTACCCGGTCTGGCCTATATGTGATTCCAGATCCACAGCAATGTGGTCGGTTCTTAATCGTCCTCTGAAATGCCCTGGCAAGCCACTCAGTTGCACAATCTCACTAAAAAAAGTCATAATAAGAATAAAACCGGATGGACCACGAGGCAACGGACATGACAACGGCAAACCAAGCCCAGTCGACCCTGCAAAGTCCTCCTCACTAACATCGAGGGACTTCTGCCAAAAGTGGGAGAACTGTCCCACAGACCAGTCAAGCAACAGTCGTACTCACAGAATCATACCTTTCAGCCAACGTCCCAGACTCTTCCATCACCATCTGTGGCTATGTCCTGTCCCACCGGCAGGACAGACCAACCAGAGGTGGTGGTACAGTGATATACAGTAAGGAGGGAGTGGCCCTGGGAGTCCTCAACATTGACTCTGGATCTCATGGCATCAGGTCAAACATGGGCAAGGAAACTTACTGCCCTCCCTCAGCTGATGAATCAGTCCTCCTCCACGTTGAGCACCACTTGGAGGAAGCACTGAGGGTAGCAAGGGCACAAAATGTATTCTGGGTGGGGGACTTCAATGTCCATCACCAAGAGTGGCTCGGTAGCACCACTGCTGGCTGAGTCCTGAAGGATACAGCTGCCAGACTGGGCCTGTGGCAGGTGGTGAGCGAACCAACATGAGGGAAAAACTTACTTGACCTCATCCTCACCAATCTATCTGTCCATGACAGTATTGGTAGGAATGACCACCGCACAGTCCTCGTGGAGACGAAGTCCCGTCTTCGCACTGAGGACACCATCCAATGTGTTGCGTGGCACTACCACCGTGCTAAATGGGATAGATTCAGAATGGATCTAGCAGCTCAAAACTGGGCATCCATGAGGTGCTGTGGGCCATCAGCAGCAGCAGAATTGTATTCCAGCACAATCTGTAACCTCATGGCCTGGCATATTCGCTCACTCTACCATTACCAACAAGCCAGGGTATCAACCCTGGTTCAATGAGGAGTGTAGAAGAGCATGCCAGGAGCAGCACCAGGCGTACCTAAAAATGAGGTGCCAACCTGGTGACGCTACGACAGAGGACTACATGCATGCTAAACAGCGGAAGCAACATGCTATAGACAGAGCCCTAACGATTCCACAACCAATAGATCAGATCAAAGCTCGGACAGTCCTGTCACATCCAGTCGTGAATGGTGGTGGACAATTAAACAACTAATGGGAGGAGGAGGCTCTGCAAACATCCCCATCCTCAATGATGGCGGAGTCCAGCACGTGAGTGCAAAAGACAAGGCTGAAGCGTTTGCAACCATCTTCAGCCAGAAGTGCCGAGTGGATGATCCATCTCAGCCTCCTCCCGATATCCCCACCACCACGGAAGCCAGTCTTCAGCCAATTCGATTCACTCCACGTGATATCAAGAAACGGCTGAATGCAGTGGATACAGCAAATGCTATGGGCCCCGACAACATCCCGGCTGAAGGCTTGTGCTCCAGAACTAGCTGCGCCTCTAACTAAGCTGTTTCAGTACAGCTACAACACTGGCATCTACCCGACAATGTGGAAAATTGCCCAGGTATGTCCTGTCTACAAAAAGCAGGACAATTCCAATCCGGCCAATTACCACCCCATCAGTCTACTCTCAATCATCAGCAAAGTGATGGAAGGTGTCGTTGACAGTGCTATCTAGCGACACTTACCAATAACCTGCTCACCGATGCTCAGTTTGGGTTCTGCCAGGACCACTCGGCTCCAGACCTCCTTACAGCCTTGGTCCAAACATGGATAAAAGAGCTGAATTCCAGAGGTGAGGTGAGAGTGACTGCCCTTGACATCAAGGCAGCATTTGACCGAGTGTGGCACCAAGGAGCCCTTGTAAAATTGAAGTCAATGGGAATCAGGGGGAAAACTCTCCAGTGGCTGGAGTCATACCTAGCACAAAGGAAGATGGTAGTGGTTGTTGGAGGCCAATCATCTCAGCCCCAGGGCATTGCTGCAGGAGTTCCTCAGGGCAGTGTCCTAGGCCCAACCATCTTCAGCTACTTCATCAATGACCTTCCCTCCATCATAAGGTCAGAAATGGGGATGTTCGCTGATGATTGCACAGTGTTCAGTTCCATTCGCAACCCCTCAGATAATGAAGCAGTCCGAGCCCGCATGCAGCAAGACCTGGACAACATCCAGACTTGGGCTCATAAGTGGCAAGTAACATTGGCGCCAGACAAGTGCCAGGCAATGACCATCTCCAACAAGTGAGGTTCTAACCACCTCCCCTTGACATTCAACGGCATTACCATCGCCGAATCCCCCACTATCAACATCCTGGGGGACACCATTGACCAGAAACTTAACTGGACCAGCCATATAAATACTGTGGTGACAAGAGCAGGTCAGAGGCTGGATATTCTGCGACGAGTGACTCACCTCCTGACTCACCAAAGCCTTTCCACCATCTACAAGGCACAAGGCATAAGTCAGGAGTGTGATGGAATACTCTCCACTTGCTTGGATGAGTGCAGCTCCAACAACACTCAAGAAGCTCAACACCATCCAGGACAAAGCAGCCCGCTTGATTGGCACCCCATCCACCACCCTAAACATTCATTCCCTTCACCACTGGCGCACTATGGCTGCAGTGTGCACCATCCACAGGATGCACTGCAGCAACTCAGCAAGGCTTCTTCGACAGCACCTCCCAAACCCACGACCTCTACCACCAAGAAGGACAAGAGCAGCAGGTACATGGGAACAACACCACCTGCACGTTCCCCTCCAAGTCACACACCATCCCGACTTGGAAATATATCGCCGTTCCTTCATCGTCGCTGGGTCAAAATCCTGGACCTCCCTTCCTAACAGCACTGTGGGAGAACTGTCACCACACGGAATGCAGCGGTTCAAGAAGGCGGCTCACCACCACCTTCTCAAGGGCAATTAGGGATGGGCAATAAATGCCGGCCTCGCCAGCGATGCCCACATCCCATGAACGAATAAAAAAAAAAGTACACTCTCCCCTATCATGGACTCCACCCACCCATTTAATCTCCTCCCACAGCCCATGTACACTCTCCCCTATCATGGACTCTCCCCACCCATTTAATCTCCTCCCACAGCCCATGTACACTCTCCCCGATCATGGACTCTCTCCACCCATTTAATCTCCTCCCACAGCCCGTGTACACTCTCCCCTATCATGGACTCTACCCACCCATTTAATCTCCTCCCACAGCCCATGAACACTCTCCCCTATCATGGACTCTACCCACCCATTTAATCTCCTCCCACAGCCCATGTACACTCTCCCCTATCATGGACTCTCCCCACCCATTTAATCTCCTCCCACAGCCCGTGTACACTCTCCCCTATCATGGACTCTCCCCACCCATTTAATCTCCTCCCACAGCCCATGTACACTCTCCCCTATCACGGACTCTCCCCACCCATTTAATCTCCCCCCACAGCCCATGTACACTCTCCCCTATCATGGACTCTACCCACCCATTTAATCTCCTCCCACTGCCCGTGTACACTCTCCCCTATCATGGACTCTCCCCACCCATTTAATCTCCTCCCACAGCCCATGTACACTCTCCCCTATCATGGACTCTCCCCACCCATTTAATCTCCTCCCACAGCCCATGTACACTCTCCCCTATCATGGACTCTCCCCACTCATTTAATCTCCTCCCACAGCCCATGTACACTCTCCCCTATCATGGACTCTCCCCCACCCATTTAATCTCCTCCCACAGCCCATGAACACTCTCCCCTATCATGGACTCTCCCCACCCATTTAATCTCCTCCCACAGCCCATGTACACTCTCCCCGATCATGGACTCTACCCACCCATTTAATCTCCTCCCACAGCCCATGTACACTCTCCCCTATCATGGACTCTCTCCACCCATTTAATCTCCTCCCACAGCCCATGTACACTCTCCCCTATCATGGACTCTCCCCACCCATTTAATCTCCTCCCACAGCCCATGTACACTCTCCCCTATCATGGACTCTCCCCACCCATTTAATCTCCTCCCACAGCCCATCTACACTCTCCCCTATCATGGACTCTCCCCACCCATTTAATCTCCTCCCACAGCCCATGTACACTCTCCCCTATCATGGACTCTCCCCACCCATTTAATCTCCTCCCACAGCCCATGTACACTCTCCCCTATCATGGACTCTCCCCACCCATCTAACCTCCTTCTGCAGCCCATATACAATCTATCACATTGTTAAATAATTGATTAACCCTCCCCTGAGCCACGGATAAGGGAAAATGTGGATTTCTGCAGCCTCTTCCACAACCTCAGGACTTCCCAGAGTGCTTCACAGCCTATGAATTACTTTTGAAATGGAGTCACTTGTAATGTCGGAAACAAGGCAGCCAATTTTTGGACAGCATGATCCCACAACAGCGATGTGATAATGACCAGATAATCTGTGTTTTAGTGATGTTGGTTGAGGGATAAATATTGGCCCAGTGTATCGGGGAGAATTCCGCTGCTCTACTTCAACACAATGTCAGTGGGATCCTTTACATCTGCCTGAAAGAATATGACAATTACAAACAGGAGGCGACGGTCAGCTGGGGAAGGCTGCTGTGGAATTGGCCCGGTGCAGACGTTAGCACAGGGCGATGCGAATGGACCATTGGTTGGTGATCCTGAGGTGGTGAGACAAATGAAGGACGATCCAGTGAAGACCAGTAACTGGACGATGTCACCCTCAGTGAGGATTTAACATGAGGATCAGGAAACAGCTGGTCAGCCCTGTAGCTTTATCTGAGAACACCTTGCCTCCCCAAGGCCCTGTTTTGATCTTGGTTTTACACCCTGTTTTCAAGAAGCCTTCTCCTTTCAACCGCCAAACAAATGAGCTAATCCCTCCCGTTTCCAGTGAGAACAAGACACTGAGACTCACCCAGACCCTGCATTCCCAATGTTATGAGGTCAGTGATGTTTTTAAAGCCCCGCTGGGAACAATCCAGAATAATTCACAACAGCTAAATATAGCCGACATACAGTGCCAACCAGTGGAGAAGGGAAAGGCCACATCTGTCCACTTAACACAAGAGGACAAGGGGAATGAGAATCCAGAAACACCAATCAGAAATAGCTCAATTCTAAGGCATTTAAAAGTAAACATAAACTCGTTCCCATGTTTCTGTACAGTTACACAGTGAGTGACCCTCACCCTGAATAAACAGTGACTCTGTACAGTTACACAGTGAGTGACCCTTACCCTGAATAAAACGTGACTCTGTACAGTTATACAGTGAGTGACCCTCACCCTGAATAAACAGTGACTCTGTACAGTTATACAGTGAGTGACCCTCACCCTGAATAAACAGTGACTCTGTACAGTTACACAGTGAGTGACCCTCACCCTGAATAAACAGTGACTCTGTACAGTTACACAGTGAGTGACCCTCATCCTGAATAAACAGGGGCTCTGTACAGTTACACAGTGAGTGACCCTCACCCTGAATAAACAGGGACTCTGTACAGTTACACAGTGAGTGACCCTCACCCTGAATAAACAGTGACTCTGTACAGTTACACAGTGAGTGACCCTCACCCTGAATAAACAGGGACTCTGTACAGTTACACAGTGAGTGACCCTCATCCTGAATAAACAGGGGCTCTGTACAGTTACACAGTGAGTGACCCTCACCCTGAATAAACAGGGACTCTGTACAGTTACACAGTGAGTGACCCTCACCCTGAATAAACAGGGACTCTGTACAGTTACACAGTGAGTGACCTCACCCTGAATAAACAGGGACTCTGTACAGTTACACAGTGAGTGACCCTTACCCTGAATAAACAGGGACTCTGTACAGTTACACAGTGAGTGACCCTCACCCTGAATAAACAGGGACTCTGTACAGTTACACAGTGAGTGACCCTCACCCTGAATAAACAGGGACTCTGTACAGTTACACAGTGAGTGACCCTCATCCTGAATAAACAGTGACTCTGTACAGTTACACAGTGAGTGACCCTCACCCTGAATAAACAGGGACTCTGTACAGTTACACAGTGAGTGACCCTCATCCTGAATAAACAGTGACTCTGTACAGTTACACAGTGAGTGACCCTTACCCTGAATAAACAGGGACTCTGTACAGTTACACAGTGAGTGACCCTCACCCTGAATAAACAGGGACTCTGTACAGTTACACAGTGAGTGACCCTCACCCTGAATAAACAGTGACTCTGTACAGTTACACAGTGAGTGACCCTCACCCTGAATAAACAGGGACTCTGTACAGTTACACAGTGAGTGACCCTCACCCTGAATAAACAGTGACTCTGTACAGTTACACAGTGAGTGACCTTTACCCTGAATAAACAGGGACTCTGTACAGTTACACAGTGAGTGACCCTCACCCTGAATAAACAGGGACTCTGTACAGTTACACAGTGAGTGACCCTCACCCTGAATAAACAGTGACTCTGTACAGTTACACAGTGAGTGACCCTCACCCTGAATAAACAGTGACTCTGTACAGTTACACAGTGAGTGACCCTCACCCTGAATAAACAGTGACTCTGTACAGTTACACAGTGAGTGACCCTCACCCTGAATAAACAGTGACTCTGTACAGTTACACAGTGAGTGACCCTTACCCTGAATAAACAGTGACTCTGTACAGTTACACAGTGAGTGACCCTCACCCTGAATAAACAGGGACTCTGTACAGTTACACAGTGAGTGACACTGACCCAGAATAAACAGTGACTCTGTACAGTTACACAGTGAGTTACCCTCACCCTGAATAAACAGTGACTCTGCACAGTTACACAGTGAGTGACCCTTACCCTGAATAAACAGTGACTCTGTACAGTTACACAGTGAGTGACCCTCACTCTGAATAAACAAGGACACTGTCCCGTAATATAGTGAGTAATCCTTACCCAGAATAAGCAGTGACTCTGTACCGTAACACAGTGAGTGACCCTTACCCTGAATAAACACTGACTCTGTGCAGTTACACAGTGAGTGACCCTCACCCTGAATAAACAGGGACTCTGTACAGTTACACAGTGAGTGACCCTCACCCTGAATAAACAGTGACTCTGTACAGTTACACAGTGAGTGACCCTCACCCTGAATAAACAGTGACTCTGTACAGTTACACAGTGAGTGACCCTCACCCTGAATAAACAGGGACTCTGTACAGTTACACAGTGAGTGACCCTTACCCTGAATAAACAGTGACTCTGTACAGTTACACAGTGAGTGACCCTCACCCTGAATAAACAGGGACTCTGTACAGTTACACAGTGAGTGACCCTTACCCTGAATAAACAGGGACTCTGTACAGTTACACAGTGAGTGACCCTTACCCTGAATAAACAGGGACTCTGTACAGTTACACAGTGAGTGACCCTTACCCTGAATAAACAGTGACTCTGTACAGTTACACAGTGAGTGACCCTTACCCTGAATAAACAGTGACTCTGTACAGTTGCACAGTGAGTAATCTTTACCCAGAATAAACAGGGACTCTGTACAGTTACACAGTGAGTGACCCTCACCCTGAATAAACAGGGACATTGTACAGTTACACAGTGAGTGACCCTCACCCTGAATAAACAGGGACACTGTACAGTTACACAGTGAGTGACCCTCACCCTGAATAAACACTGACTCTGTACAGTTACACTATGAGTGACCCTTACCCTGAATAAACAGGGACACTGTACAGTTACACAGCGAGTGACCCTCACCCTGAATAAACAGGGACACTGTACAGTTACACAGTGAGTGACCCTCACCCTGAATAAACAGGGACACTGTACAGTTGCACAGTGAGTTACCCTCACCCTGAATAAACACTGACTCTGTACAGTTACACAGTGAGTGACCCTTACCCTGAATAAACACTGACTCTGTACAGTTACACAGTGAGTGACCCTTACCCTGAATAAACACTGACTCTGTACAGTTACACAGTGAGTGACCCTCACCCTGAATAAACACTGACTCTGTACAGTTACACTATGAGTGACCCTTACCCTGAATAAACAGGGACACTGTACAGTTACACAGCGAGTGACCCTCACCCTGAATAAACAGGGACACTGTACAGTTACACAGTGAGTGACCCTCACCCTGAATAAACAGGGACACTGTACAGTTGCACAGTGAGTTACCCTCACCCTGAATAAACAGTGACTCTGTACAGTTACACAGTGAGTGACCCTTACCCTGAATAAACAGTGACTCTGTACAGTTACACAGTGAGTGACCCTTACCCTGAATAAACACTGACTCTGTACAGTTGCACAGTGAGTGACCCTTACCCTGAATAAACTGTGACTCTGTACAGTTATAAGGAATCTTACAACACCAGGTTATAGTCCAACAGTTTTATTTGAAAATCACAAGCTTTCGGAGGCTTTCTCCTTCGTCAGGTGAGTGTCGGATTCTTGAAAATTACCGCATATATAGTCAGAGAACAATGCCCGGTGATTACATATAATCTTTCCAACTGCCCATTATCAAGGCAATAAAAGGAATTGAATAGTGTTCAGACAGGGAAACATTACATACAAGACTACTGAATATACAAACGGCCAGAACCAAAGACATGGAGGGAGAGAGAGAGAGAGAGAAACATCCAAAAGGAAGAGAAAGAGAGAGAATGACTAGTTGTATTAAAAACAGATAACTTTTTTTTTCGCTGGTGGGGACATGAACCCAAGATCCCGGTTGAGGCCGTCCTCATGGGTGCGGAACTTGGCTATCAATTTCTGCTCGACGATTTTGCGTTGTCTTGTGTCTCGAAGGCCGCCTTGGAGAACGCTTACCCGAAGATCGGTGGCTGAATGTCCTTGACTGCTGAAGTGTTCCCCGACTGGGAGGGAACCCTCCTGTCTGGCGATTGCTGCGCGGTGTCCGTTCATCCGTTGTCGCAGTGTCTGCATGGTCTCGTCAATGTACCATGCTCTGGGGCATCCTTTCCTGCAGCGTATGAGGTAGACAACGTTGGCCGAGTCACAGGAGTATGAACCATGCACCTGGTGGGTGGTGTCCTCTCGTGTGATGGTGGTATCTGTGTCGATGATCTGGCATGTCTTGCAGAGGTTGCCGTGGCAGGGTTGTGTGGTGTCGTGGACACTGTTCTCCTGAAAGCTGGGTAATTTGCTGCGAACGATGGTCTGTTTGAGGTTGGGTGGCTGTTTGAAGGTGAGTAGTGGAGGCGTGGGGATGGCCTTAGCGAGGTGTTCGTCGTCATCGATGACATGTTGAAGGCTGCGGAGAACATGGCGTAGTTTCTCCGCTCCGGGGAAGTACTGGACGACGAAGGGTACTCTGTTGGTTGCGTCCCGTGTTTGTCTTATGGGGCGGTCTATGCGATTTTTCGCTGTGGCCCGTCGGAACTGTCGATCGATGAGTCGAGCGTCATGTCCCGTTCTTACGAGGGCATCTTTCAGAGTCTGTAGGTGTCCATCGCGTTCCTCCTCGTCTGAGCAGACCCTGTGTATTCGCAGGGCCTGTCCATAGGGGATGGCCTCTTTGACGTGGTTAGGGTGGAAGCTGGAAAAGTGGAGCATCGTGAGATTGTCCGTGGGCTTCCGCTGGTGGGAATCCCGCAGGCAATTAAAGCCAGCGGGATGCCACTTGACGCTGTTTATTTTGCTTGTTCAGGTCATTAACTGACCTGATTAAGGGATTATGTGAGGAGGGGTGGGATTTTAGAGCAAACTGGGACTGTTTCCCACACTGGGGGAAACACTCCCAGTTCAAATGGACCTGTTGCAGCCATCAGCCTCACTCATTGCCGGGGGGAAGATCTCTGTCCTCCCCCTCCTCCTCGCCCCATCTATTGATACCTGGAGTGAGGCATCATTAAACTGGGAGCAGCCTTCCCCCTGGGCTGCTCCATGCTGTCATTTTTTCTATTTGTTGCAACACTCATTGCAGGAGGCCACTCTGTCACTTGGGACAAAGTTTGGCCTCCACCACCCTCCTCCTGACAATCAAAGTCACCAACTTGCACACTTACCCCAGTGTCCAGAGACATGTACCTACCTTGCAGACCCGCTCAGATGTACATCTTCCGGATGGGGGCCGCCGTAGTTGCAGTCATGACCTCCTCGGAGGGCGAACAGCATCACCAGCCTCGCCATCCACCTCTGACACGTGGAGCTCCACAACAGAGTGCTGTGGCACAGCAGGAGGGAGGGCAACCGCAGAGAGAGATGCGTCGCAGAGGGCACTACCCTCGCCACAGGGTCCACAGACCGAGGCTCAGCTTCCTGGACCTCTCTGAGCAGCAGTGCACACGGAGGCTCAGAGTCACTCGACATGTAGTCGTGGACATCTGCAGCCTCCTTCATGCCGAGCTGCTCCCAGCTGGCCCGAGCACCATCTTCTTACCTGTCGCTGTCAAAGTCACCACTGCCCTCAACAACCTCTCCCCCGCATCCTTCCAGGGTGCAACCGGGGACATCGCCAACGTCTCTCAGTCGTCTGCACAAAAGAGCCCTGTAAATACACCTACACCCACTCTGCAGTGACACAATGGGTGGCATCAGTTGTGGGTCTTTATAGTGATCCTCAGGAAAGGGCATTATTGCACAAACCAGACAAGATTCGCGAAGACGTGGCAGTAGTGGTGCCAATATAATATGTAATGTGAGTTGGTCAGAAATTAAATGTAAGTAAAAACCATGACAAACCCTCAAACACCCTTGTGCATCCCCTTCATGCTCATGACACGTTTGCCTTACGCTGCCTACTGCACATATGTGATGCATGCCCTGTGGCTGCAGCACAGGTGGTGGCAGGTTGAGTGAGGCTGGCCGTGAAAGAGATGCACGAGAGGGTGAGTATGAGATAGAGCCATGAGATTGTATGAGGATTGGGTTGAGTGGTAGTTGCGGGGTGAGTACTCGCGAGGTGAGTAGGTGCAGGTAAGATGAGGATGAGGTTTGAGTGGGTATGAGGGGTGATGTGACAGAGTAGTGTTGGCAGTGCCGAAGGAGATGTGGGGTGGGGCCAGTGTTGTGGCAGACGGAGTGTAGGGGAAAGACTACGTGTACTCACTGTGGCTGACCTACTGAGGTCATTGGACCACCTCCTGCACTGTATGCAGGTGGGCGATATGTTGGTGGTGCAGGTGACCTCCTCTGCCACCTCGAGCCAGGCCTTCCTGGTGGCAGAGGCAGGCCGCTTCCTCCCGCCCGCCGGGGGGAAGATCTCTGTCCTCCCCCTCCTCCTCGCCCCATCTATTGATACCTGGAGTGAGGCATCATTAAACTGGGAGCAGCCTTCCCCCTGGGCTGCTCCATGCTGTCATTTTTTCTATTTGTTGCAACATCAGTCAGTGGAGGACTGCCCCTTTAAATAGAGCTCCTCCAGCTGACAGATCTTACTGCGCATGCGCAGCCCGCCCGACGCGCAGATCAGCAGCGGGGAACCCGGAGGAGCAGGTAAGTGGATCCAATTATGCTATGATCGCGCGGGGAGCTGACTGATTTCGCCGGGCGCGTTACCCACGCGCCCGATAGCCCCCCCAGCCGCGAACCCGCAGCGCTGGTAACATCGGGCCCAGTGACTCTGTGCCGTAAATGTAAAGAATCTTACAACACCAGGTTATAGTCCAACAATTTTATTTTAAAATCACAAGCTTTCGGAGATTATCTCCTTCGTCAGGTGAGTCGTGAATGAGAGCTTCTCAAATCTGTACCGTAATACAGTGAGTGACCCTCACCCTGAATAAACAGGGACTCTGTACAGTTACACAGTGAGTGACCCTCACCCTGAATAAACAGGGACTCTGTACAGTTACACAGTGAGTGACCCTCACCCTGAATAAACAGGGACTCTGTACAGTTACACAGTGAGTGACCCTCACCCTGAATAAACAGGGACTCTGTACAGTTACACAGTGAGTGACCCTTACCCTGAATAAACAGGGACTCTGTACAGTTACACAGTGAGTGACCCTCACCCTGAATAAACAGGGACTCTGTACAGTTACACAGTGAGTGACCCTTACCCTGAATAAACAGTGACTCTGTACAGTTACACAGTGAGTGACCCTCACCCTGAATAAACAGGGACTCTGTACAGTTACACAGTGAGTGACCCTCACCCTGAATAAACAGGGACTCTGTACAGTTACACAGTGAGTGACCCTTACCCTGAATAAACAGGGACTCTGTACAGTTACACAGTGAGTGACCCTCACCCTGAATAAACACTGACTCTGTACAGTTACACAGTGAGTGACCCTTACCCTGAATAAACAGTGACTCTGTACAGTTACACAGTGAGTGACCCTTACCCTGAATAAACAGTGACTCTGTACAGTTACACAGTGAGTGACCCTTACCCTGAATAAACAGTGACTCTGTACAGTTACACAGTGAGTGACCCTCACCCTGAATAAACAGGGACCCTGTACAGTTACACAGTGAGTGACCCTTACCCTGAATAAACAGTGACTCTGTACAGTTACACAGTGAGTGACCCTTACCCTGAATAAACAGTGACTCTGTACAGTTACACAGTGAGTGACCCTTACCCTGAATAAACAGTGACTCTGTACAGTTACACAGTGAGTGACCCTTACCCTGAATAAACAGTGACTCTGTACAGTTACACAGTGAGTGACCCTTACCCTGAATAAACAGTGACTCTGTACAGTTACACAGTGAGTAACCCTTACTCTGAATAAACAGTGACTCTGTGCAGTTACAGTGAGTGACCCTTACCCTGAATAAACAGTGACTCTGTACAGTTACACAGTGAGTGACCCTTACCCTGAATAAACAGTGACTCTGTACAGTTACACAGTGAGTGACCCTTACCCTGAATAAACAGTGACTCTGTACAGTTACACAGTGAGTGACCCTTACCCTGAATAAACAGTGACTCTGTACAGTTACACAGTGAATGACCCTTACCCTGAATAAACAGTGACTCTGTACACTTACACAGTGAGTAATCCTTACCCAGAATAAACAGTAACTCTGTACAGTTACACAGTGAGTAACCCTTACTCTGAATAAACAGTGACTCTGTACAGTTACAACCTTCCATTTTTATATTGTCTGATTTTACACCCTTCCATTTTTACACTGTCCGATTTTACACCCTTCCATTTTTATATTGTCTGATTTTACACCCTTCCATTATTATATTGTCTGATTTTACACCCTTCCATTTTGCTCCCTTATTCGAACCGTTCCAGAATTTAGGCTGGTTAATTCAGAACCTGGGGGTTTAGAGATTTCTACATTGATGAAAGGATTGAATGCAGTCGAGTTCAGTAGGTCATTTGAGATTCTTAGTGCTGGTAGGAATGAGGGGCCATTGAATCAACAAAAGCATTGAGATGTTGAACTTTACATTGAATCGCATCATGGAATCTTATGGCAGGGAAGGAGGCTATTCGGCCCATCTTGCCTGTGCCTGTTGATTGAAAGAGCTCGTCAATTTGTAACTCCAGCCCGGGCACTTAACTCCAGCCCAGTCATAAGAACATAAGAAATAGGAGAAGGAGTAGGCCAATCGGCCCCTCGAGCCTGCTCCGCCATTCAATAAGATCATGGCTGATCTGATCCTAACCTCAAATCTAAAGAACACAAGAAGTAGTAGCACGACCCGGCCACTCAGCCCCTGGGCCCGCTCCGCCACCCACAGGGCCTTGACCGATCCGAACTCAGCTTCATGTCCAATTTCCTGCCCGCTCCCCGTAACCCCTAATTCCCTTTACTTCTAGGAAACTCTCTATTTCTGTTTTAAATTTATTTAATGATGTAGCTTCCACAGCTTCCTGGGGCAGCAAATTCCACAGACCTACTACCCTCTGAGTGAAGAAGTTTCTCCTCATCTCAGTTTTGAAAGAGCAGCCCCTTATTCTAAGGTTATGCCCCCTAGTTCTAGTTTCACCCATCCTTGGGAACATCCTCACCGCATCCACCCGATCAAGCCCCTTCACAATCTTATATGTTTCAATAAGATCGCCTCTCATTCTTCTGAACTCCAATGAGTAGAGTCCCAATCTACTCAACCTCTCCTCATATGTCCGACCCCTCATCCCCGGGATTAACCGAGTGAACCTTCTTTGTACTGCCTCGAGAGCAAGTATGTCTTTTCTTAAGTATGGAGACCAAAACTGTATGCAGTATTCCAGGTGCGGTCTCACCAATACCTTATATAACTGCAGCAATACCTCCCTGTT
The DNA here is from genome assembly GCF_035084215.1 of Heptranchias perlo. Lineage (NCBI taxonomy): Eukaryota > Metazoa > Chordata > Chondrichthyes > Hexanchiformes > Hexanchidae > Heptranchias > Heptranchias perlo. The sequence continues at coordinate 19,629 of NW_027139220.1, read as the reverse complement.
TTTATATTCTATCCCCCTAGCAATAAAAGCCAACATTCCGTTGGCCTTCTTGATCACCTGCTGCACCTGCATACTAACTTTTTGATTTTCTTGCACTAGGACCCCCAGATCCCTTTGTACTGCAGTACTTTCCAGTTTCTCGCCATTAAGATAATAACTTGCTCTCTGATTTTTCCTGCCAAAGTGCATAACCTCACATTTTCCAATATTGTATTGCATCTGCCAAATCTCCGCCCACTCACCCAGCCTGTCCATATCCCCTTGTAGGTTTTTTATGTCCTCCTCACTCTCTACTTTCCCTCCCATCTTTGTATCATCTGCAAACTTTGATATGTTACACTCGGTCCCCTCCTCCAAATCGTTAATATAGATTGTAAAGAGTTGGGGACCCAGCACCGACCCCTGCGGAACACCACTGGCTACAGGTTGCCAGTCCGAGAATGTACCATTTATCCCAACTCTCTGCTTCCTGTTAGATAACCAATCCTCCACCCATGCCAGAATATTACCCCCAATCCAGTGATTCTTTATCTTGAGCAATAATCTTTTATGTGGCACCTTGTCGAATGCCTTCTGGAAGTCCAAATACACTATGTTCACTGGTTCCCCTTTATCTACCCTGTACGTTATGTCCTCAAAGAACTCAAGCAAATTTGTCAGACATGACTTCCCCTTCGTAAAGCCATGCTGACTTTGTCCTATTAAATTATGTTTATCCAAATGTTCCGCTACTGTCTCCTTAATAATAGACTTCAAAATTTTACCCACCACAGATGTTAGGCTAACTGGCCTATAATTTCCAGCCTTCTGCCTACTACCCTTTTTAAATAAGGGTGTTACATTAGCAGTTTTCCAATCTGCCAGGACCATTGCCGAGTCCAGAGAATTTTGGAAAATTATTACCAAAGCATCCACAATCCCTACTGCCACTTCCCTCAAGACCCTGGGATGTAAGCCATCAGGTCCAGGGGATTTATCCGCCTTGAGTCCCATTAATTTACTGAGTACCAATTCCTTAGTGATTTTAATTGTATTTAGCTCCTCCCTCCCTAAAGCCCCTGTTTGTCCAGTGTTGGGATATTCTTAGTGTCCTCTACTGTAAAGACTGAAACAAAATATTTGTTCAGCATTTTCGCCATCTCCATGTTTCCCACCATTAATTTCCCGGTCTCATCCTCTAAGGGACCTACGTTTGCCTTAGCCACCCTTTTTCTTTTTATATAACTGTAGAAACTCTTGCTATCTGTTTTTATATTTTTTGCTAATTTATTTTCATAATCTAACTTCCCTTTCTTAATCAATCCTTTCGTTACTTTTTGCTGTCTTTTGAAGACGTCCCAATCTTCTATCCTCCCACTAAGTTTGGCTACCTTATATGTCCTTGTTTTTAGTCGGATACTATCCTTAATTTCTTTACTTAGCCACGGATGGCTGTCATTTCTTTTACACCCTTTTTTCCTCAGTGGAATATATATTTTTTGAAAGTTGTAAAATAACTTCTTAAATGAACACCACTGCTCATGTACCGTCTTACCCTTTAATCTATTTTCCCAGTCCACTTTAATCAATTCTGCTCTCATACCATCATAGTCTCCTTTATTCAAGCTCAGTACGCTTGTTTGAGAATGAACCTTCTCACCCTCTAATTGGATATGGAATGTAACCATGTTATGGTCACTCATTCCAAGGGGATCCTTAACTAGGACATTATTAATTAATCCTGGCTCATTACACAGGACCAGGTCCAAGGTTGCTTGCCCCCTTGTAGGATCAGTTACATACTGCTCAAGAAATCCATCCCTAATACACTCAATAAACTCTTCCTCAAGGCTGCCCTGCCCTATTTGATTTGTCCAGTTAATATGATAGTTAAAATCCCCCATAATTATAGCTGTTCCCTTATTACATGCTCTGACTATTTCCTGATTAATACTTCTTCCAGCAGAGTTGCAACTATTAGGAGGCCTATATACTACGCCCACGAGTGGTTTTTTCCCCCTTATTATTCCTTATCTCTACCCAAACTGTTTCATTATCCTGATCCTTTGTCCCAATATCATTTCTCTGTATTACAGTGATTCCTTCCTTTATTAACATAGCCACCCCACCTCCCCTTCCTTCCTGCCTGTCCTTCCTGATTGTTAAATACCCTGGCATATTTAATTCCCAGTCGTTGTCACCCTGCAGCCATGTTTCTGTAATGGCCACAAGATCATACCCATACGTAGTTATTTGTGCCGTTAACTCGTCCATTGTGTTACGAATGCTATGTGCATTCAGATAAAGAACTTTCAAATCTGTTTTGTGACACTTAGTTCCTGCTTTTTCCTTTTTTAACACTTTACCTTTTACTCCATACCTTCTGTCCCTTCCTGACACGCTTTCCTCTGTCTCCCTGCTCAGGTTCCCAACCCCCTGCCACTTTAGTTTAAACCCTCCCCACTTAACTCCAGCCCAGGCACTTAACTCCAACCCAGGTACTTAACTGGCTTGGAGGCTCACCAACTCCTATTGGGCTGTGGTGTGCAGGAGAATCAGCTGCATTTCTGGCTGCAGTTTGCTGGCCAAAATCAGTTCAGATCTTATTTCAGGTTTGATGTTTTTTTAATAGTTCCTACTCAACCGAGATTTGAAGTAAAGTGGGTACTTGGCGACAGGGAGACTGGCAGCTGCCTGGTCCACCAGGGACTGGAGTGCTGTTTACAACACTGCAGTGGTAAATCACAGAGTGTCAGTGGGTGGTGAGCCACACCATCGCTGTTGGATAAATAACCCAAGCACGATTGCCACCAGCTGATTTTGAAGCATGTTTGAAGTCCTCAGATTGAGATTGCTGATACTGCCAGTTCAGCGAGAAGCCTCGAATATTCTCCACCACTGACCCAAACCCATCGACTCAGGGTAACCAGCAAACTGAGGGCGAGCAGCGGTGTCTACAGATTGTCACCTCCTGATTCAACCTCGACAGGCAAGAGAAATCAGTTCATGGAGTGGGAGAGACAGACACAAATGGAGAAAGTGAGAGGGGAAGAGAGGCAGAGACAGATACAGAGAGGAGAAAAGAGGCAGAGAAAGAGAGACACACACACACACAGGCAGAGAGAGCAGGATACACACAGAGTCAGACACAAGGCAAAAAGAGAGCGATTTCCCTCCCTCGCTCGGTGGTACTGAGGCCAATTGTCGTGCCTTCCCCTCCTCTAATTACTGCCTTGGCTGAGACCAGCTGACTCAGCACAGAGCAGGGATGGCTCCCAACACTCTGAGCAGGATCTAATGATTGCCGTGTGCTCACTCCTTTATTTGTAGGGCGAGGCGGGTGGAATGGACAATCCCAAATTACCAGGACAACCAGGCGGAGAGCCAGGTGGGCGAGCTGGCCGAGGAAAAGGATGGAAAACGCAGCCGGGCAGCGACAGGGGCTCTGAACATCCGTCAGACTTCAGCAGGTAGCGTCTGAGGCGCATCTAAGTACAACCTGGAGACTGTGTTCAGTTCTGGACACCGCCCCTCAGGAAGGATATATTGGCCTTGGAGGGGGTGCAGCGGAGAGTCACCAGAATGATACCGGGGCTTAAAGGGTTAAATTACGAGGACAGGTTCCATAGACTGGGCTTGTATTCCCTCGAGTTTATTAGATTAAGGGGTGATCTAATCGAGGTGTTTAAGATGATTAAAGGATTTGATGGGGTCGATAGAGAGAAACTATTTCCTCTGGTGGGGGGAGTCCAGAACGAGGGGGCAGAACCTTAAAATTAGAGCCGGGCCGTTCAGGGGTGATGTCAGGAAGCACTTCTTCACACAAAGGGGAGTGGGAATCTGGAACTCTCTCCCCCAAAAAAGGCTGTGGATGCTGGGGGTCAATTGGAGCTTTCAGGACTGAGATCGATAGATTTTTGTTGGGTCAGGGGATCGGGGTATGGAACAAAGTGGGGTAAACGGGGTGAGGTACAGATCAGTCTCAAGGGGCTCCTCCTGTTCCTATCTTCTTGCACATTCTCTTCTGCTTCAAATTGCTTTTTGCTTTCCTGTGTTGTTCAGTGGGGAATCCCTCATCATCTTCATTTAGTCTTCGTATTCAAAGTCACAGCCCAGGTTGGGCAGAGATCATGAAATGCCTCCCACTCCCTAACTGGTTTGACACACGCACATGTCAATCTGCCTGCTGCTGGACGATTTCCCTCTCTGTCCTCCCCCACCACCCCGGCCATCTCCACCTGGGCGACCGTGCACCCTGACTGACGCCAGCCGATTCAAACACGCCTGTATTTGTGGATTCAGGCCGTCAGCGTCTACTGGCTGGCCCAGGCCCAGGCCCAACTCTTGGCCTCGTGCCTGATGACCGGGGTGGGGGAGGCAGAAATCTAACTGTTCCTGCAGTTGTGGGAGGGCTCCAGCAGCAACAACATCCGCCGTCTGCACAAAAGCACAGCAGGCACAAGGCCTCCAGCCCCCAAAGACCCACGGGGAGGATTGGAAGGAAATGACCTTTCCAGCTTCTGCGCGACCTCGGAGCAGGCGCTGCCACCAGTGGACCCTGTTGAGGGGGATCTGGCGGAATTCCTGGGCACAGCCCTGCTCCCAATCCCCAGCACACCCTCAGACTGGGATTGGGACGTGGGGAGGGGGTGAGGTTGGAGGAAGTTCACACATCCCCACCTCCAACGGAACTTCCTGCGATTGATCCCTGAGTCCAGGCCCAACTACACTGGAATTCGACCCCAAGAGGGAGTTTCTGGGTTCAGATGTGACAGATGGGGGCCGGAGGTCGGCGGGCCGGAGGTCGGCGGGGGGCCGGAGGTCGGCGAGCAGCCATACCTTCGAGCATTGGAGCGAAAATCTAAATATCAGTTAATGAAATGCCTCCTTTGCACTGAGAGCTCGGGTCTCAGAAACACGGTTTTGCGATTGTAAACCCAACTTCAGATGTTTGTCTTGCTGCCGGCAGTGACTCAGGACCTCCAAAGCAGAGGGGCACGGAGGCCCCCAAACCCGGAGTCAGCGCAACGCAAGAGCAGAGGGGCACGGAGGCCCGCAAACCCGGAGTCAGCGCAACGCAAGAGCAGAGGGGCACGGAGGCCCCCAAACCCGGAGTCAGCGCAACGCAAGAGCAGAGGGGCATGGAGGCCCCCAAACCCGGAGTCAGGGCAACGCAAGAGCAGAGGGGCACGGAGGCCCCCAAACCCGGAGTCAGGGCAACGCAAGAGCAGAGGGGCACGGAGGCCCCCAAACCCGGAGTCAGCGCAACGCAAGAGCAGAGGGGCACGGAGGCCCCCAAACCCGGAGTCAGCGCAACGCAAGAGCAGAGGCTCCATCGCAGGGCAGACAAGGTAATGGAGAGACTCAACGAGGGGGGGAACGTCGATCCGGGTCGGTGTGTGTGTGTGAGGGGGGGTGATGATGATCCCGGTCGGTGTGTGAGGGGGGGTGATGATGATCAGGGTCGGTGTGTGAGGGGGGGTGATGATGATCCCGGTCGGTGTGTGAGGGGGGGTGATGATGATCAGGGTCGGTGTGTGAGGGGGGGTGATGATGATCAGGGTCGGTGTGTGAGGGGGGTGATGATGATCAGGGTCGGTGTGTGAGGGGGGGTGATGATGATCAGGGTCGGTGTGTGAGGGGGGGTGATGATGATCCCGGTCGGTGTGTGAGGGGGGGTGATGATGATCCCGGTCGGTGTGTGAGGGGGGGTGATGATGATCAGGGTCGGTGTGTGAGGGGGGGTGATGATGATCCCGGTCGGTGTGTGAGGGGGGGTGATGATGATCAGGGTCGGTGTGTGAGGGGGGGTGATGATGATCAGGGTCGGTGTGTGAGGGGGGGTGATGATGATCCCGGTCGGTGTGTGAGGGGGGGTGATGATGATCAGGGTCGGTGTGTGAGGGGGGGTGATGATGATCAGGGTCGGTGTGTGAGGGGGGGTGATGATGATCCCGGTCGGTGTGTGAGGGGGGGTGATGATGATCAGGGTCGGTGTGTGAGGGGGGGTGATGATGATCCCGGTCGGTGTGTGAGGGGGGGTGATGATGATCAGGGTCGGTGTGTGAGGGGGGGTGATGATGATCCCGGTCGGTGTGTGAGGGGGGGTGATGATGATCAGGGTCGGTGTGTGAGGGGGGGTGATGATGATCAGGGTCGGTGTGTGAGGGGGGGTGATGATGATCAGGGTCGGTGTGTGAGGGGGGGTGATGATGATCAGGGTCGGTGTGTGAGGGGGGGTGATGATGATCCGGGTCGGTGTGTGAGGGGGGGTGATGATGATCCCGGTCGGTGTGTGAGGGGGGGTGATGATGATCAGGGTCGGTGTGTGAGGGGGGGTGATGATGATCCCGGTCGGTGTGTGAGGGGGGGTGATGATGATCAGGGTCGGTGTGTGAGGGGGGGTGATGATGATCAGGGTCGGTGTGTGAGGGGGGGTGATGATGATCAGGGTCGGTGTGTGAGGGGGGGTGATGATGATCAGGGTCGGTGTGTGAGGGGGGGGTGATGATGATCAGGGTCGGTGTGTGAGGGGGGGTGATGATGATCCCGGTCGGTGTGTGAGGGGGGGTGATGATGATCAGGGTCGGTGTGTGAGGGGGGGTGATGATGATCAGGGTCGGTGTGTGAGGGGGGGTGATGATGATCAGGGTCGGTGTGTGAGGGGGGGTGATGATGATCAGGGTCGGTGTGTGAGGGGGGGTGATGATGATCCCGGTCGGTGTGTGAGGGGGGGTGATGATGATCCCGGTCGGTGTGTGAGGGGGGGTGATGATGATCAGGGTCGGTGTGTGAGGGGGGGTGATGATGATCAGGGTCGGTGTGTGAGGGGGGGTGATGATGATCAGGGTCGGTGTGTGAGGGGGGGTGATGATGATCAGGGTCGGTGTGTGAGGGGGGGTGATGATGATCAGGGTCGGTGTGTGAGGGGGGGTGATGATGATCAGGGTCGGTGTGTGAGGGGGGGTGATGATGATCAGGGTCGGTGTGTGAGGGGGGGTGATGATGATCAGGGTCGGTGTGTGAGGGGGGGTGATGATGATCAGGGTCGGTGTGTGAGGGGGGGTGATGATGATCCCGGTCGGTGTGTGAGGGGGGGTGATGATGATCAGGGTCGGTGTGTGAGGGGGGGTGATGATGATCCCGGTCGGTGTGTGAGGGGGGGTGATGATGATCCGGGTCGGTGTGTGAGGGGGGGTGATGATGATCAGGGTCGGTGTGTGAGGGGGGGTGATGATGATCAGGGTCGGTGTGTGAGGGGGGGTGATGATGATCCCGGTCGGTGTGTGAGGGGGGGTGATGATGATCCCGGTCGGTGTGTGAGGGGGGGGTGATGATGATCCCGGGTCGGTGTGTGAGGGGGGGTGATGATGATCAGGGTCGGTGTGTGAGGGGGGGTGATGATGATCCCGGTCGGTGTGTGAGGGGGGGTGATGATGATCCGGGTCGGTGTGTGAGGGGGGGTGATGATGATCAGGGTCGGTGTGTGAGGGGGGGTGATGATGATCCCGGGTCGGTGTGTGAGGGGGGGTGATGATGATCAGGGTCGGTGTGTGAGGGGGGGTGATGATGATCAGGGTCGGTGTGTGAGGGGGGGTGATGATGATCAGGGTCGGTGTGTGAGGGGGGGTGATGATGATCAGGGTCGGTGTGTGAGGGGGGGTGATGATGATCAGGGTCGGTGTGTGAGGGGGGGTGATGATGATCCCGGTCGGTGTGTGAGGGGGGGTGATGATGATCAGGGTCGGTGTGTGAGGGGGGGTGATGATGATCCGGGTCGGTGTGTGAGGGGGGGTGATGATGATCAGGGTCGGTGTGTGAGGGGGGGTGATGATGATCAGGGTCGGTGTGTGAGGGGGGGTGATGATGATCAGGGTCGGTGTGTGAGGGGGGGTGATGATGATCAGGGTCGGTGTGTGAGGGGGGGTGATGATGATCAGGGTCGGTGTGTGAGGGGGGGTGATGATGATCAGGGTCGGTGTGTGAGGGGGGGTGATGATGATCCCGGTCGGTGTGTGAGGGGGGGTGATGATGATCAGGGTCGGTGTGTGAGGGGGGGTGATGATGATCAGGGTCGGTGTGTGAGGGGGGGTGATGATGATCCCGGTCGGTGTGTGAGGGGGGGTGATGATGATCAGGGTCGGTGTGTGAGGGGGGGTGATGATGATCCCGGTCGGTGTGTGAGGGGGGGTGATGATGATCCGGGTCGGTGTGTGAGGGGGGGTGATGATGATCAGGGTCGGTGTGTGAGGGGGGGTGATGATGATCCCGGTCGGTGTGTGAGGGGGGGTGATGATGATCAGGGTCGGTGTGTGAGGGGGGGTGATGATGATCAGGGTCGGTGTGTGAGGGGGGGTGATGATGATCCCGGTCGGTGTGTGAGGGGGGGTGATGATGATCCCGGTCGGTGTGTGAGGGGGGGTGATGATGATCAGGGTCGGTGTGTGAGGGGGGGTGATGATGATCCCGGTCGGTGTGTGAGGGGGGGTGATGATGATCCCGGTCGGTGTGTGAGGGGGGGTGATGATGATCCCGGTCGGTGTGTGAGGGGGGGTGATGATGATCCCGGGTCGGTGTGTGAGGGGGGGTGATGATGATCCCGGTCGGTGTGTGAGGGGGGGTGATGATGATCCCGGTCGGTGTGTGAGGGGGGGTGATGATGATCAGGGTCGGTGTGTGAGGGGGGGTGATGATGATCAGGGTCGGTGTGTGAGGGGGGGTGATGATGATCAGGGTCGGTGTGTGAGGGGGGGTGATGATGATCCGGGTCGGTGTGTGAGGGGGGGTGATGATGATCAGGGTCGGTGTGTGAGGGGGGGGTGATGATGATCAGGGTCGGTGTGTGAGGGGGGGTGATGATGATCAGGGTCGGTGTGTGAGGGGGGGTGATGATGATCAGGGTCGGTGTGTGAGGGGGGGTGATGATGATCAGGGTCGGTGTGTGAGGGGGGGTGATGATGATCCGGTCGGTGTGTGAGGGGGGGTGATGATGATCAGGGTCGGTGTGTGAGGGGGGGTGATGATGATCAGGGTCGGTGTGTGAGGGGGGGTGATGATGATCCCGGTCGGTGTGTGAGGGGGGGTGATGATGATCAGGGTCGGTGTGTGAGGGGGGGGTGATGATGATCAGGGTCGGTGTGTGAGGGGGGGTGATGATGATCAGGGTCGGTGTGTGAGGGGGGGTGATGATGATCAGGGTCGGTGTGTGAGGGGGGGTGATGATGATCCCGGTCGGTGTGTGAGGGGGGGTGATGATGATCCGGTCGGTGTGTGAGGGGGGGTGATGATGATCAGGGTCGGTGTGTGAGGGGGGGTGATGATGATCAGGGTCGGTGTGTGAGGGGGGTGATGATGATCAGGGTCGGTGTGTGAGGGGGGGTGATGATGATCAGGGTCGGTGTGTGAGGGGGGGTGATGATGATCAGGGTCGGTGTGTGAGGGGGGGTGATGATGATCCCGGTCGGTGTGTGAGGGGGGGTGATGATGATCCGGTCGGTGTGTGAGGGGGGGTGATGATGATCAGGGTCGGTGTGTGAGGGGGGGTGATGATGATCCGGGTCGGTTGTGAGGGGGGGTGATGATGATCAGGGTCGGTGTGTGAGGGGGGGTGATGATGATCCCGGGTCGGTGTGTGAGGGGGGGTGATGATGATCAGGGTCGGTGTGTGAGGGGGGGTGATGATGATCAGGGTCGGTGTGTGAGGGGGGGTGATGATGATCAGGGTCGGTGTGTGAGGGGGGGTGATGATGATCAGGGTCGGTGTGTGAGGGGGGGTGATGATGATCAGGGTCGGTGTGTGAGGGGGGGTGATGATGATCAGGGTCGGTGTGTGAGGGGGGGTGATGATGATCCCGGTCGGTGTGTGAGGGGGGGTGATGATGATCAGGGTCGGTGTGTGAGGGGGGGTGATGATGATCAGGGTCGGTGTGTGAGGGGGGGTGATGATGATCAGGGTCGGTGTGTGAGGGGGGGTGATGATGATCCCGGTCGGTGTGTGTGAGGGGGGGTGATGATGATCAGGGTCGGTGTGTGAGGGGGGGTGATGATGATCAGGGTCGGTGTGTGAGGGGGGGGTGATGATGATCCGGGTCGGTGTGTGAGGGGGGGTGATGATGATCCCGGTCGGTGTGTGAGGGGGGGTGATGATGATCAGGGTCGGTGTGTGAGGGGGGGTGATGATGATCAGGGTCGGTGTGTGAGGGGGGGTGATGATGATCCGGTCGGTGTGTGAGGGGGGGTGATGATGATCAGGGTCGGTGTGTGAGGGGGGGTGATGATGATCCCGGTCGGTGTGTGAGGGGGGGGTGATGATGATCCGGTCGGTGTGTGAGGGGGGGTGATGATGATCAGGGTCGGTGTGTGAGGGGGGGTGATGATGATCCGGTCGGTGTGTGAGGGGGGGTGATGATGATCCGGGTCGGTGTGTGAGGGGGGGTGATGATGATCAGGGTCGGTGTGTGAGGGGGGGTGATGATGATCAGGGTCGGTGTGTGAGGGGGGGGTGATGATGATCCGGGTCGGTGTGTGAGGGGGGGTGATGATGATCAGGGTCGGTGTGTGAGGGGGGGTGATGATGATCCCGGTCGGTGTGTGAGGGGGGGTGATGATGATCAGGGTCGGTGTGTGAGGGGGGGTGATGATGATCCCGGTCGGTGTGTGAGGGGGGGTGATGATGATCAGGGTCGGTGTGTGAGGGGGGGTGATGATGATCAGGGTCGGTGTGTGAGGGGGGGTGATGATGATCCGGTCGGTGTGTGAGGGGGGTGATGATGATCAGGGTCGGTGTGTGAGGGGGGGTGATGATGATCCGGGTCGGTGTGTGAGGGGGGGTGATGATGATCCCGGTCGGTGTGTGAGGGGGGGTGATGATGATCAGGGTCGGTGTGTGAGGGGGGGTGATGATGATCAGGGTCGGTGTGTGAGGGGGGGTGATGATGATCAGGGTCGGTGTGTGAGGGGGGGTGATGATGATCAGGGTCGGTGTGTGAGGGGGGGTGATGATGATCAGGGTCGGTGTGTGAGGGGGGGTGATGATGATCAGGGTCGGTGTGTGAGGGGGGGTGATGATGATCAGGGTCGGTGTGTGAGGGGGGGTGATGATGATCAGGGTCGGTGTGTGAGGGGGGGTGATGATGATCAGGGTCGGTGTGTGAGGGGGGGTGATGATGATCAGGGTCGGTGTGTGAGGGGGGGTGATGATGATCCGGGTCGGTGTGTGAGGGGGGGTGATGATGATCCCGGTCGGTGTGTGAGGGGGGGTGATGATGATCAGGGTCGGTGTGTGAGGGGGGGTGATGATGATCCCGGTCGGTGTGTGAGGGGGGGTGATGATGATCAGGGTCGGTGTGTGAGGGGGGGGTGATGATGATCAGGGTCGGTGTGTGAGGGGGGGTGATGATGATCCGGGTCGGTGTGTGAGGGGGGGTGATGATGATCAGGGTCGGTGTGTGAGGGGGGGTGATGATGATCAGGGTCGGTGTGTGAGGGGGGGTGATGATGATCAGGGTCGGTGTGTGAGGGGGGGTGATGATGATCCCGGTCGGTGTGTGAGGGGGGGTGATGATGATCCGGTCGGTGTGTGAGGGGGGGTGATGATGATCAGGGTCGGTGTGTGAGGGGGGGTGATGATGATCAGGGTCGGTGTGTGAGGGGGGGTGATGATGATCAGGGTCGGTGTGTGAGGGGGGGTGATGATGATCAGGGTCGGTGTGTGAGGGGGGGTGATGATGATCAGGGTCGGTGTGTGAGGGGGGGTGATGATGATCAGGGTCGGTGTGTGAGGGGGGGTGATGATGATCCGGGTCGGTGTGTGAGGGGGGGTGATGATGATCCCGGTCGGTGTGTGAGGGGGGGTGATGATGATCAGGGTCGGTGTGTGAGGGGGGGTGATGATGATCCGGGTCGGTGTGTGAGGGGGGGTGATGATGATCAGGGTCGGTGTGTGAGGGGGGGTGATGATGATCCCGGTCGGTGTGTGAGGGGGGGTGATGATGATCAGGGTCGGTGTGTGAGGGGGGGTGATGATGATCCGGTCGGTGTGTGAGGGGGGGTGATGATGATCAGGGTCGGTGTGTGAGGGGGGGTGATGATGATCAGGGTCGGTGTGTGAGGGGGGGTGATGATGATCCCGGTCGGTGTGTGAGGGGGGGTGATGATGATCAGGGTCGGTGTGTGAGGGGGGGGTGATGATGATCAGGGTCGGTGTGTGAGGGGGGGTGATGATGATCAGGGTCGGTGTGTGAGGGGGGGTGATGATGATCAGGGTCGGTGTGTGAGGGGGGGTGATGATGATCCGGTCGGTGTGTGAGGGGGGGTGATGATGATCCCGGGTCGGTGTGTGAGGGGGGGTGATGATGATCAGGGTCGGTGTGTGAGGGGGGGTGATGATGATCAGGGTCGGTGTGTGAGGGGGGGTGATGATGATCCGGTCGGTGTGTGAGGGGGGGTGATGATGATCAGGGTCGGTGTGTGAGGGGGGGTGGTGATGATGATCCCGGTCGGTGTGTGAGGGGGGGTGATGATGATCAGGGTCGGTGTGTGAGGGGGGGTGATGATGATCCCGGTCGGTGTGTGAGGGGGGGTGATGATGATCCGGTCGGTGTGTGAGGGGGGGTGATGATGATCAGGGTCGGTGTGTGAGGGGGGGTGATGATGATCCGGGTCGGTGTGTGAGGGGGGGTGATGATGATCCGGGTCGGTGTGTGAGGGGGGGTGATGATGATCCGGTCGGTGTGTGAGGGGGGGTGATGATGATCAGGGTCGGTGTGTGAGGGGGGGTGATGATGATCCCGGTCGGTGTGTGAGGGGGGGTGATGATGATCAGGGTCGGTGTGTGAGGGGGGGTGATGATGATCAGGGTCGGTGTGTGAGGGGGGGTGATGATGATCCCGGTCGGTGTGGGGGGGGATGATCGGTCGGTGTGTGAGGGGGGGTGATGATGATCAGGGTCGGTGTGTGAGGGGGGGTGATGATGATCAGGGTCGGTGTGTGAGGGGGGGTGATGATGATCAGGGTCGGTGTGTGAGGGGGGGTGATGATGATCAGGGTCGGTGTGTGAGGGGGGGTGATGATGATCCGGGTCGGTGTGTGAGGGGGGGTGATGATGATCCCGGTCGGGTGTGTGAGGGGGGGGTGATGATGATCCGGTCGGTGTGTGAGGGGGGGTGATGATGATCAGGGTCGGTGTGTGAGGGGGGGTGATGATGATCAGGGTCGGTGTGTGAGGGGGGGTGATGATGATCAGGGTCGGTGTGTGAGGGGGGGTGATGATGATCCGGTCGGTGTGTGAGGGGGGGTGATGATGATCCGGTCGGTGTGTGAGGGGGGGGTGATGATGATCCGGTCGGTGTGTGAGGGGGGGTGATGATGATCAGGGTCGGTGTGTGAGGGGGGGTGATGATGATCAGGGTCGGTGTGTGAGGGGGGGGTGATGATGATCAGGTCGGTGTGTGAGGGGGGGTGATGATGATCAGGGTCGGTGTGTGAGGGGGGGTGATGATGATCAGGGTCGGTGTGTGAGGGGGGGGTGATGATGATCAGGGTCGGTGTGTGAGGGGGGGTGATGATGATCAGGGTCGGTGTGTGAGGGGGGGGTGATGATGATCAGGGTCGGTGTGTGAGGGGGGGTGATGATGATCAGGGTCGGTGTGTGAGGGGGGGTGATGATGATCCCGGTCGGTGTGTGAGGGGGGGTGATGATGATCCCGGTCGGTGTGTGAGGGGGGGTGATGATGATCAGGGTCGGTGTGTGAGGGGGGGTGATGATGATCAGGGTCGGTGTGTGAGGGGGGGTGATGATGATCAGGGTCGGTGTGTGAGGGGGGGTGATGATGATCAGGGTCGGTGTGTGAGGGGGGGTGATGATGATCCCGGTCGGTGTGTGAGGGGGGGTGATGATGATCCGGGTCGGTGTGTGAGGGGGGGTGATGATGATCAGGGTCGGTGTGTGAGGGGGGGTGATGATGATCAGGGTCGGTGTGTGAGGGGGGGTGATGATGATCAGGGTCGGTGTGTGAGGGGGGGTGATGATGATCAGGTCGGTGTGTGAGGGGGGGTGATGATGATCAGGGTCGGTGTGTGAGGGGGGGTGATGATGATCCCGGTCGGTGTGTGAGGGGGGGTGATGATGATCAGGGTCGGTGTGTGAGGGGGGGGTGATGATGATCAGGGTCGGTGTGTGTGAGGGGGGGTGATGATGATCAGGGTCGGTGTGTGAGGGGGGGTGATGATGATCCGGTCGGTGTGTGAGGGGGGGTGATGATGATCAGGGTCGGTGTGTGAGGGGGGTGATGATGATCCGGTCGGTGTGTGAGGGGGGGTGATGATGATCAGGGTCGGTGTGTGAGGGGGGGTGATGATGATCCCGGTCGGTGTGTGAGGGGGGGTGATGATGATCAGGGTCGGTGTGTGAGGGGGGGTGATGATGATCAGGGTCGGGTGTGTGAGGGGGGGTGATGATGATCAGGGTCGGTGTGTGAGGGGGGGTGATGATGATCCGGGTCGGTGTGTGAGGGGGGGTGATGATGATCCGGGTCGGTGTGTGAGGGGGGGTGATGATGATCAGGGTCGGTGTGTGAGGGGGGGTGATGATGATCCCGGTCGGTGTGTGAGGGGGGGTGATGATGATCAGGGTCGGTGTGTGAGGGGGGGTGATGATGATCAGGGTCGGTGTGTGAGGGGGGGTGATGATGATCAGGGTCGGTGTGTGAGGGGGGGTGATGATGATCAGGGTCGGTGTGTGAGGGGGGGTGATGATGATCCCGGTCGGTGTGTGAGGGGGGGTGATGATGATCCCGGTCGGTGTGTGAGGGGGGGTGATGATGATCCGGGTCGGTGTGTGAGGGGGGGTGATGATGATCCGGTCGGTGTGTGAGGGGGGTGATGATGATCAGGGTCGGTGTGTGAGGGGGGGTGATGATGATCCGGGTCGGTGTGTGAGGGGGGGTGATGATGATCCCGGTCGGTGTGTGAGGGGGGGTGATGATGATCAGGGTCGGTGTGTGAGGGGGGGTGATGATGATCAGGGTCGGTGTGTGAGGGGGGGTGATGATGATCAGGGTCGGTGTGTGAGGGGGGGTGATGATGATCCGGGTCGGTGTGTGAGGGGGGGTGATGATGATCCCGGTCGGTGTGTGAGGGGGGTGATGATGATCAGGTCGGTGTGTGAGGGGGGTGATGATGATCCGGTCGGTGTGTGAGGGGGGGTGATGATGATCAGGGTCGGTGTGTGAGGGGGGGTGATGATGATCCCGGTCGGTGTGTGAGGGGGGGTGATGATGATCAGGGTCGGTGTGTGAGGGGGGTGATGATGATCTGGTCGGTGTGTGAGGGGGGGTGATGATGATCCCGGTCGGTGTGTGAGGGGGGGTGATGATGATCAGGGTCGGTGTGTGAGGGGGGGTGATGATGATCAGGGTCGGTGTGTGAGGGGGGGTGATGATGATCAGGTCGGTGTGTGAGGGGGGGTGATGATGATCCGGGTCGGTGTGTGAGGGGGGGTGATGATGATCCCGGTCGGTGTGTGAGGGGGGGTGATGATGATCAGGGTCGGTGTGTGAGGGGGGTGATGATGATCAGGGTCGGTGTGTGAGGGGGGGTGATGATGATCAGGGTCGGTGTGTGAGGGGGGGTGATGATGATCAGGGTCGGTGTGTGAGGGGGGGTGATGATGATCCGGGTCGGTGTGTGAGGGGGGGTGATGATGATCAGGGTCGGTGTGTGAGGGGGGGTGATGATGATCAGGGTCGGTGTGTGAGGGGGGGTGATGATGATCCGGGTCGGTGTGTGAGGGGGGGTGATGATGATCAGGGTCGGTGTGTGAGGGGGGGTGATGATGATCCGGTCGGTGTGTGAGGGGGGGTGATGATGATCAGGGTCGGTGTGTGAGGGGGGGTGATGATGATCAGGGTCGGTGTGTGAGGGGGGGTGATGATGATCCGGTCGGTGTGTGAGGGGGGGTGATGATGATCAGGGTCGGTGTGTGAGGGGGGGTGATGATGATCCGGGTCGGTGTGTGAGGGGGGGTGATGATGATCAGGGTCGGTGTGTGAGGGGGGGTGATGATGATCAGGGTCGGTGTGTGAGGGGGGGTGATGATGATCCGGGTCGGTGTGTGAGGGGGGGTGATGATGATCAGGGTCGGTGTGTGAGGGGGGGTGATGATGATCAGGGTCGGTGTGTGAGGGGGGGTGATGATGATCAGGGTCGGTGTGTGAGGGGGGGTGATGATGATCAGGGTCGGTGTGTGAGGGGGGGTGATGATGATCAGGGTCGGTGTGTGAGGGGGGGTGATGATGATCAGGGTCGGTGTGTGAGGGGGGGTGATGATGATCAGGGTCGGTGTGTGAGGGGGGGTGATGATGATCCCGGGTCGGTGTGTGAGGGGGGGTGATGATGATCAGGGTCGGTGTGTGAGGGGGGGTGATGATGATCAGGGTCGGTGTGTGAGGGGGGGTGATGATGATCAGGGTCGGTGTGTGAGGGGGGGTGATGATGATCAGGGTCGGTGTGTGAGGGGGGGTGATGATGATCCCGGTCGGTGTGTGAGGGGGGGTGATGATGATCCGGTCGGTGTGTGAGGGGGGGTGATGATGATCAGGGTCGGTGTGTGAGGGGGGGTGATGATGATCAGGGTCGGTGTGTGAGGGGGGGTGATGATGATCAGGGTCGGTGTGTGAGGGGGGGTGATGATGATCAGGGTCGGTGTGTGAGGGGGGGTGATGATGATCAGGGTCGGTGTGTGAGGGGGGGGTGATGATGATCCGGGTCGGTGTGTGAGGGGGGGTGATGATGATCAGGGTCGGTGTGTGAGGGGGGGTGATGATGATCAGGGTCGGTGTGTGAGGGGGGGTGATGATGATCAGGGTCGGTGTGTGAGGGGGGGTGATGATGATCAGGTCGGTGTGTGAGGGGGGTGATGATGATCCCGGTCGGTGTGTGAGGGGGGGTGATGATGATCAGGGTCGGTGTGTGAGGGGGGGTGATGATGATCAGGGTCGGTGTGTGAGGGGGGGTGATGATGATCAGGGTCGGTGTGTGAGGGGGGGTGATGATGATCAGGGTCGGTGTGTGAGGGGGGGTGATGATGATCAGGGTCGGTGTGTGAGGGGGGGTGATGATGATCCGGTCGGTGTGTGAGGGGGGGTGATGATGATCAGGGTCGGTGTGTGAGGGGGGGTGATGATGATCAGGTCGGTGTGTGAGGGGGGGTGATGATGATCAGGGTCGGTGTGTGAGGGGGGGTGATGATGATCAGGGTCGGTGTGTGAGGGGGGGTGATGATGATCAGGGTCGGTGTTGTGAGGGGGGGTGATGATGATCAGGGTCGGTGTGTGAGGGGGGTGAGATGATCAGGGTCGGTGTGTGAGGGGGGGTGATGATGATCCGGGTCGGTGTGTGAGGGGGGGTGATGATGATCAGGGTCGGTGTGTGAGGGGGGGTGATGATGATCAGGGTCGGTGTGTGAGGGGGGGTGATGATGATCAGGGTCGGTGTGTGAGGGGGGGTGATGATGATCAGGGTCGGTGTGTGAGGGGGGGTGATGATGATCAGGGTCGGTGTGTGAGGGGGGGTGATGATGATCAGGGTCGGTGTGTGAGGGGGGTGATGATGATCAGGGTCGGTGTGTGAGGGGGGGTGATGATGATCAGGGTCGGTGTGTGAGGGGGGGTGATGATGATCAGGGTCGGTGTGTGAGGGGGGTGATGATGATCAGGGTCGGTGTGTGAGGGGGGGTGATGATGATCCGGGTCGGTGTGTGAGGGGGGGTGATGATGATCAGGGTCGGTGTGTGAGGGGGGGTGATGATGATCAGGGTCGGTGTGTGAGGGGGGGTGATGATGATCAGGGTCGGTGTGTGAGGGGGGGTGATGATGATCAGGTCGGTGTGTGAGGGGGGGTGATGATGATCAGGGTCGGTGTGTGAGGGGGGGTGATGATGATCAGGGTCGGTGTGTGAGGGGGGGTGATGATGATCCGGGTCGGTGTGTGAGGGGGGGTGATGATGATCAGGGTCGGTGTGTGAGGGGGGTGATGATGATCAGGGTCGGTGTGTGAGGGGGGGTGATGATGATCCCGGTCGGTGTGTGAGGGGGGGTGATGATGATCAGGGTCGGTGTGTGAGGGGGGGTGATGATGATCCGGGTCGGTGTGTGAGGGGGGGTGATGATGATCAGGGTCGGTGTGTGAGGGGGGGTGATGATGATCAGGGTCGGTGTGTGAGGGGGGGTGATGATGATCCAGGGTCGGTGTGTGAGGGGGGGTGATGATGATCAGGGTCGGTGTGTGAGGGGGGGTGATGATGATCCGGTCGGTGTGTGAGGGGGGGTGATGATGATCCCGGTCGGTGTGTGAGGGGGGGTGATGATGATCCCGGGTCGGTGTGTGAGGGGGGGTGATGATGATCAGGGTCGGTGTGTGAGGGGGGTGATGATGATCAGGGTCGGTGTGTGAGGGGGGGTGATGATGATCAGGTCGGTGTGTGAGGGGGGGTGATGATGATCAGGTCGGTGTGTGAGGGGGGTGATGATGATCAGGTCGGTGTGTGAGGGGGGTGATGATGATCAGGGTCGGTGTGTGAGGGGGGGTGATGATGATCAGGGTCGGTGTGTGAGGGGGGGTGATGATGATCAGGGTCGGTGTGTGAGGGGGGGTGATGATGATCAGGTCGGTGTGTGAGGGGGGGTGATGATGATCAGGGTCGGTGTGTGAGGGGGGGTGATGATGATCCGGGTCGGTGTGTGAGGGGGGGTGATGATGATCAGGGTCGGTGTGTGAGGGGGGGTGATGATGATCCGGGTCGGTGTGTGAGGGGGGGTGATGATGATCAGGGTCGGTGTGTGAGGGGGGGTGATGATGATCAGGGTCGGTGTGTGAGGGGGGGTGATGATGATCAGGGTCGGTGTGTGAGGGGGGGTGATGATGATCAGGGTCGGTGTGTGAGGGGGGGTGATGATGATCAGGGTCGGTGTGTGAGGGGGGGTGATGATGATCCGGTCGGTGTGTGAGGGGGGGTGATGATGATCAGGTCGGTGTGTGAGGGGGGGTGATGATGATCAGGGTCGGTGTGTGAGGGGGGGTGATGATGATCAGGGTCGGTGTGTGAGGGGGGGTGATGATGATCAGGTCGGTGTGTGAGGGGGTGATGATGATCGTCGGTGTGTGAGGGGGTGATGATGATCCGGTCGGTGTGTGAGGGGGGGTGATGATGATCAGGGTCGGTGTGTGAGGGGGGGTGATGATGATCCGGGTCGGTGTGTGAGGGGGGTGATGATGATCAGGTCGGTGTGTGAGGGGGGGTGATGATGATCAGGTCGGTGTGTGAGGGGGGGTGATGATGATCCCGGTCGGTGTGTGAGGGGGGGTGATGATGATCAGGGTCGGTGTGTGAGGGGGGGTGATGATGATCCGCGGTCGGTGTGTGAGGGGGGGGTGATGATGATCAGGGTCGGTGTGTGAGGGGGGTGATGATGATCCCGGTCGGGTGTGTGAGGGGGGGTGATGATGATCAGGGTCGGTGTGTGAGGGGGGGTGATGATGATCCCGGGTCGGTGTGTGAGGGGGGTGATGATGATCAGGGTCGGTGTGTGAGGGGGGGGTGATGATTGATAAGGGTCGGTGGTGTGAGGGGGGTGATGATGATCAGGGTCGGTA